>NC_053398.1:99559489-99917053 GCF_905171765.1 Bufo bufo
GGTATCACCTTTTGAGGCCCCGTGGGATAAAGGAACCCTTCTCTGGCTTCTCCCATTCTGCCCGTATCATCTTCTGGATATTGTCCGGGACCGGGAACACAGATTTGTGCCTCTCCCCTAAACCCCCGAAAATCTCCTCCTGGACTGACTTGGATCTCTTAGGGACCTCCATCTTAATAGTAGCCCTGATGGTTCGGATCAATTCTTCTATATCCTCTGGGTTAAAGAGGAATCTCCTGTACTCACTACTTTCCTCCAATTCCTGAGATCTAGCCGAAGTCCCCACATCTGACAAGACAGAGTCGGCCGAGTCCAGATCACTCCCGGAGTAGTCCAGGCCTCTGGAAGAGGGTGGTCTGCGGCCCTGACCGGGCTGGGGTATAGGGGAGGCAGGGGGTCCCTAGCGGCCAACGCTGATTGGACCTCCGTTCTGACCAGAGTCTTGATCTCCTCCATGAAGCTAGAGGACTCTGCCTTCACCATTGTAGAGGTGCAGTCCTTACATAGTAACTTGGACCCTGAGGAAGCGAGGCGCTTAGAACAGACGCCACACTTCCTGGGTCTGGATTTAACAGAGGAGGAAGACTCCTTTTCTCCCTGCAACACCAAGGGAGGAAAGGGTCAACCACTGCAGGGAAAAATAAGCAATAAGAAAAGGGTGCCAGCAGGCTACTCACACCGCCCAGAGTGGTAGGGGGCTCAGGAACCGAGCCAGTGGTGGTATGGGCGCTAATCTTCGCAGCTCCCGTCCACCTGCGTTGCAGTCAGCAGGTAAGGTGACCGTGGAGACCTCAGATCAGCTGAATCGGCTTTCCTTTTTGAATTTGGCGCCGGCCGCGGCCTCCGTGACGTCACGACGCTGGCCACGCCTCCCGGCGTCTGACATCATCACCTGGCGACTGGAGGGAAGCGCATCACAGCGTCGCTCCAGACGCCCTACCTCACTGCTTTAAGCCCGCCTGGGCCGCCGCAGAGGGAACTTCGCCGGGATCACCATGAGTGAGGGTGACCCGGGCATAGACCGCGCCTGGAGGAGGGAGAGCCGGACCCCGGAACCGACCTCCGGTCTAACAGGTGACACCCCGCCGTAGCAGGGTGAGAAGAAAAAAGTAAAAAATGAAAAATAGAAAACTAGGAAACCCAGAAGGGCTCCCAGCACCTCTCTGGCATTCCTTCCTTGACAGGACAGGAAAAACACTGGCGATGAGGGGTGGGGGTGGGGTTTTAACCTCTCTGTGTGCTTTTTCCTGACCTATCAGAGGAAGGCACTCAGTTTGTGCTGTCATGGAGACGACTGGGGAAATAATTTATTATATATATATATATATATATATATTATATATAAATAAATAATGAATATATAAATTGAACCTCACACAGCAGGTGTGCCTCAAGGATATGAATCCTCATCACGTCATGGTTTATCCATGAAACAACCTTGTTCCCTTCAGACAGACACATCTGAGGAAACTAGTTTACTCCCCATAGATAAACCCATATCTTTAGTAATAACTTTAAAAATATACTGTCCGTTCATGTTCACAATTATTTTTATATAAACTGAACTTGCCATGAACTCATCTTGGCTTCCTCAGCCACATAATATAACTTTGGTTCAGGCTGATTTTATTCTTAAAGGCAATGAGATGAGCATTCATTTTGGTCATTAGATAATATTGTATACGTATGAAAATGCACAACATAATACCCTATATTGTGCACCCAGTAATAATGCCTGCATAGTGTCCCCCAAAATATTGTCCCCTATTAGGTCCCTGAAATAGAAACATAGAAAGTGTCGGCAGATAAGAACCATTTGGCCCATCTAGTCTGCCCAATAGACTGAATATCCCTTGGCCCTATCTTATATGAAGGATGGCCTTATGCCTATCCCATGCATGCTTAAACTCCTTTACTGTATTTGCAGCTGCCACTTCTGCAGGAAGGCTATTCCATGCATCCACTACTCTCTGAGTAAAGTAATACTTCCTGATATTACTTTTAAACCTTTGCCCCTCTAATTTAAAACTATGTACTCTTGTAGCAGTTTTTCTTCTTTTAAATATTCTCTCCTCTTTTACCTTGTGGATTCCCTTTATGTATTTAAAAGTTTCTATCATATCCCCTCTGTCTCGTCTTTCTTCCAAGCTATACATGTTAAGGTCCTTTAATCTTTCCTGGTAAGTTTTATCCTGCAATCCATGTACTAGTTTAGTAGCTCTTCTCTGAACTCTCTCCAAAGCATCAATATCCTTCTGGAGATATGGTCTCCAGTACTGAGCACAATACTCCAAATGAGGTCTCACTAGTGCTCTGTAGAGCGGCATGAGCACCTCCCTCTTTCTACTGGTAATGCCTCTCCCTATACACCCAAGCATTCTGCTAGCATTTCCTGCTGCTCTAAACATTGTCTGCCTACCTTTAAGTCTTCTGAAATAATGACCCCTAAATCCGTTTACTCAGATACTGAGGTTAGGACTGTATATTCTGCTCTTGGGTTTTTACGCCCCAGGTGCATTATCTTGCACTTATCAACATTACATTTTAGTTGTTAGATTTTTGACCATTCCTCTAGTTTTCTTAAATCCTTTTCCATTTGGTGTATCCCTCCAGGAACATGAACCCTGCTACAAATCTTTGTGTCATCAGCAAAAAGACACACCTTACCATCGAGGCCTTCTGCAATTTCGCTGATAAAGATATTAAACAATATGGGTCCCAGAACAGATCCGTGAGGTACCCCACTGGTAACAAGACCATGGTCTGAATATACTCCATTGACTACAACCCTCTGTTGTCTGTTCCTGAGCCACTGCCTAATCCATTCAACAATATGGGAGTCCAAGCACAAAGACTGCAATTTATTGATAAGCCTTCTATGTGGGACAGTATCAAAAGCCTTACTAAAGTCTAGATAAGCGATGTCTACTGCACCTCCGCCATCTAATATTTTAGTCACCCAATCAAAAAAAATCAATAAGATTAGTTTGACATGATCTCCCTGAAGTAAACCCATGCTGTTTATTTTTCAATCCATGGGAGTTTAGATGTTCCACAATCCTCTCCTTAAGTATGGTTTCCATTAATTTCCCCACTATTGATGTCAGGCTTACTGGCCTATAGTTGCCCGATTCCTCCCTACTACCTTTCTTGTGAATGGGCACAACATTTGCCAATTTCCAATCTTCTGGGATGACTCCTGTTACCAGTGATTGGTTAAATAAATCTGTTAATGGTTTTGCTAGTTCACCGCTAAGCTCCTTTAATAGCTTTGGGTGTATCCCATCAGGCCCCTGTGACTTATTAATGCTCGAGGCACTGTAATACAAATATCTCCTATTTTACCCTAGGTAAAAATGCCACTATAGTGCCCCCATTCACATGTCCGCACCTGTTCCGCAATTTTGCGGAACGGGTGTGGACCCATTCATTCTCTATGGGCCCGGACGTGAAGCAGAGAGCACACTATGTGCTCTCCGCTTCCGCATTTGCGGAGCGCGGCCCCAAACTTCCGGTCCGCAGCTCCGCAAAAGATAGAACAGGTCCTATTCTTGTCTGCAGCTGCGGACAAGAATAGGCATTTCTATAGGGGGGTGCCGGCCAGGTGTGTTGCGGATCCGCAACACACCAGACGTGTGAATGGACCCTTAATGTCCCCTATAGTGCCCCTAGTAGTACAAAAAAAAAATGTGCATGTACAAAAAAAAAAACAGAATTAGACTTACCGGTACTTCAGTTTCCATTAATCCACCATGACGGCACACATGAGAGATTGACCTCTGTAGGGGCAGGAACAGAGAACGGTTAAGTTGACCCCTCCAACCACCATACACCAGTGAGTTCCAGATTACAGTGCTCCGACCCACTAAGGTGTAAAATGCCAAAAAAAAAGTTATTTTTTTAAATATATTTTTTGGTATTTCCTCATACCAGTATGTGTGTGTGTGTGTGTGTGTGTGTATATATATATATATATATATATATATATATATATATATATATAAATATTTTTTTTTGGGTGGGATATTGTGCAGTCATGTTGGATTCATGGAAACTGAATTACCGGTAAGATCTGAGGATCTGGATAAGTCCAATCTGGAGTGTCTTACGAAAGTATTCGTACTAGACCATGTGGCTGCTCTGCATATTTGTTCCAGAGAAGCCCCTGCTCTTTCTGCATATGAAGAAGAAATTGCCCTGGTAGAATGGGCTTTAACTCCTATGGGTCAACTAATACCCTGAATATTGTAACAATCAGAAATCGTCAGTCTGATCCATCTAGCGATGGTTGCCTTCGATACTGCTTTGCCTTTATTCTTTCCTCGGAATTGGATAAATAAAATTGTCCACTAAGTCCTTGGTGTCTTGTAGGTATTTGAGGACCGTTCTTCTGACATCCAGGCAGGGGAATTGCTCCTCCCCAGGATTTTTGGGGTTTGTGCAGAAGGAAGGTAATATCTCTTGGTTTCTGTGAAAATCTGTTACTACCTTCGGTAAGAACCCTGGATCTAGTTTGAGGGTTATCCTGTCTTCCTGTATAGTGAGGTATGGTTCCTGAATTGAAAGGGCCTGGATTTCGCTTAACCTCCAGGCTGATGATATGGCTATCAGGAAGGCAGTTTTCTGTGAAAGGTTCCTTAAGGAGATGTCTTCCAAAGGTTGAAATGGAGCCCCTGTCAGTCCTTTAAGAACCGTATTCAAGTCCCAAGAAGGCATCCAGGGTCTGATTGAAGGTCTTAGTCTAGATGCGGATCTAATAAATCTCCTGATCCATCTATGATTGGCCAGTTCACTGTCAAAGAAAGCACTTAAGGCTGAGATCTGAACTTTCAGGGTAGAAGGTCTGAGGCCTAGTTCTAGACCCCTTTGAAGAAAATCTAGGATCTTCTGAATATTGGGCTCTGAATAGTTCGGTGTGTCCTCTCCACACCAGGTACAGAACTTCTTCCATATTTTGAGGTAAATGGCACCAGTAACTTTTTTTTCTACTTGAGAGTAGATATTACCTTTTCAGAAAGACCCTTGCGTCTTAGGATGTCGGATTCAGGATCCATGCTGTTAGTTTGAAGAGTTCTGGATGTGGATGCGAGATCAGGCCCTGGACCAAGGTATCTTCCCTGAGTGGAAGAGTTAAAGGTTCCTGTGGAGATAGCTTCATTAGTATGGAGTTATTAGGATTCGTTTTGCCGACTCCTGCATGGCTTACCGTAGAACCCTGGGTATTCGCTGGAATGGGGGAAAGGCATACGCGAGATCCCAGTTCCAGACTTGGGAAAACGCATCTTTTGCCCAAGGCTTGTCCCTTGGATTCAGGGAGCAAAACAATGGGACTTTTGCGTTTAGTTTGGAAGCGAATAGGTCTATTGATGGGAGACCCCACTTCTTTATCACCAGGTTAAATATTTTGTTGTTTAAGGACCATTCTCCCTGATCTATGGTGGTCCTGCTCAGAAAATCTATTAAGTTTTGTTCTCCTTTTAGGTGAATGGCCGAGATAGATTTAACTTTACCCTCTGCCCAGGAGAATATTTTTGCGGATAGATTTTGAAGTTTTACTGATCTTGTACCCCCCTGAGGTTTCAGGTAGGATACTGTTGTCACATTGTCTGAGAAGATCTTGATGTGGTTGTTTTCTATTTTTCTCAAGGCCGCTTTTAAAGTCTCCCAAACTGCTCTGAGCTCCTGATAGTTCGAGGATCGCATTGCTATCTCCATAGACCAGGTTCCCTGATAGAGGTCTGTGTTGACCTTTGCTCCCCATCCCGTGCTGCTTGCGTCGGTCTGGATATTTATTGCTGGGGTTTTCTGCCATTCTACGCACTTCCTTCTTTTTTTTTTTTTTAATCCAACCACAAGAGTGTGGAACTTTTTACGTGCCCTGGGATCCGAATCCCTTGGTCTAGTGAGGACTGGGGCTTGTCCCACTTTTTTAGGAGCCAAGCTTGGAGGGTTCTGTAGTGGGCCCGATACCATGGAACTGCAACAATACCAGGCCGAACTGGATGGACAAATGTCTTTTTTTCGGCCTTATGTACTATGATACAAGCACTCATCTGCCCTAAGAGACTGTCTCCCTGATGGAATAAAACCTCCTTTTTAAAAACCCTCTGACTGTTTTTTGTATATTCACTATCCTTTCTTCTTTAAGGAAGGAAGTCTGTTTTGTGGAGTCCAAAAGAACTCCCAGAAATTGTACCTTGGTAGTACGCGTCTTTCAAGTCGACTGTACACATCAGGGCATTTCTTTTTATTAAAAGGATGGTGGAGTTCAAGGATTCCATCTTGAACCTCCTGTAAGTAACATGCTTGTTTAGGTCTTTTAAGTTTATTATTAAACGATATGTGCTCACGGGTTTTTTCACTAGGAAAAGGTTTGAGTAATAGCCCTGCCCTTGTTGAGATAAAGGGACTGGAGTTACCCCACCCAATTTTTGGAGATCCCGGATTTTTTCCCAAATCAACGGTAACTGAGCCGGATGAGAGATTTTGAATCTTTGCCCGGGGGCGGGTTGGAGAAAACTCTACCCTGTATCCGTCCTTTATGTTTAAAGCCCAGGGATTTGAGGTTACGGATTTCCACTGCGGGTAGGATTTTAGTCTTCCCCCTATCCTGATTAAATTGTGGACGAAAGGGCAATTTTCTTTTTGTCGGCTTATCTTCAGGAAAACCTTTTTTCTTGTCGGTAGCTTTTTCTAGGATCGTGTCCAGGACAGTACCAAATACATACTTCCCAGAAAAAGGTATCGAACATAGCTTCATTTTGGATGCTATATCTCCCCCCCAGGATTTCATCCAAAGAGCTCTTCTTGCGGCATTGGATAGAACCGCGTCCTTAGCTCAAAAAACAGATAGTTTCTGCTGAGGCGTCAGCTAGGAAGCCTGTAGCTGACTTCAATAAATGGTATTGAATCTAGTATCTGGTCTCGCGATGTTTTATTAATTAGATGTCTCTCTAGTTCTTTTAACCAGAGATACATCGACCTAGCCGCAGAAGTTGCGGTGATATGTTTTGAGGGACTACATTGCCGCTTCCCAAGATTTCCTCAGGAGGCTATCCGCTTTTCTTTCCATAGTATCTTTTAATTGGGAAGAATCTTCGAAACGTAGAGTTTTTTTTTATTAACCTTATTGCAACCTTGATGTCGATCCTACGTATTTCGTCAAACACCTTAGATTCATTGGGATCGAATAGTAACCTGTTTTTAAAATCCCTGGAAATACCAAATTTTTTCTCAGGGGATGCCCACTCATCCATAATCATTTCTTTTATATTTTTGTTTATGGGGAATACTCTAAACCGTTTAGATTTTCAACCCCCAAACATCTCCTCCTGGACTGAGAGGTTTTTGGACATCCTCTACACCCATAGTGTCTCTGACCGTTTTTAGAAGGTCATTCATCTCTGCTATGGAAAAAAAGATTTTTTTTTTTATTCATCCGTTATTTCCCCTTCCGATAAGGGATGCTCATCTTCATCTTTTTTAGATCAGGAAGCCTCGTCCTCCAACCCGTCAGTCTAAGGAGGATATATCTATCAAGTTTTGGTGGAGGCACTGTAAGAGCTTCTTCGCGAAAGGATGCCAATAAAGATCTATCTTCCTCCTGTATCATAGACTTGAATAGATATGAAAGACGGCTGTTCAGCTCTCACGATTTTTGTAATACACTCCTTTTTAGTATAATTATCAGGAAGTTTAGTACAGCATTGGATGCATCTCAATCTTCCTGGGTTTCTTCAAGGTTTGTTTAGAGACCAGCTGTATTAATGCAGGATTCAATGTATAGTACATCAAATAGAAGGTGTTGTATACACTGAAAAAGTGGGGAGCCAGCCCCAGGGGGAGGCATGCTATAGGAGCTAAATAAACACCCTCCTATAATTCCACCATAGACCCTTGGTGGGTCTGCTGCCACAACACAGGAGTGAAGACTCACGGTTTGTGTTGGAGCGTCCTGCTCTTTGGGCTGCTTTAGCTCCTGGTCCGACATTATGAGGCTGTGTCGGCAAGGAACGGAGTCTGGTATTCGCAAAAAGTCTCCCAAGCTGTTCCTTTTTGAATCCCCTGCCCGAGATCAAGTCACTTCCAGGTATGAGTCTTAACCCGGAAGTGACATCAGACGCCCGCACACAAGGGACGTTCCGGACAGCTGATCTCACTAGGAGATAGGAGGCCTGTGGCAGCCGCAGGGCAGGCTCCTGATCAACAGGTAGCGTGACCCTGCCATCTCCCTGTCAGCTTCGGCATGCACCTCTGGAGATCAGGGGACGTACCCGGAATGAGGTGCCCGCAAGGGAAGCGACGAGCTCCCGATGTAGCTCCCAGGTATTCTTGTAAAATAAAAAATAAGGGGTATACAGAATGTTTTTCACCTCCCTGACTGGCAGAGAGGACTTTCTCTGTCCTGGCCACTGTAGGGGCAGGAACACACTGGTGTATGGTGGTGGGAGGGGTCAACTTAACCTTTCTCAGTTCCTGCCCCTATAGAGGTCAGGGGTCAATCTCTCGTGTGTGCCATCATGGTGGTGAAATGGAAAATCCTGCTATAGTGCCCCAGTATTAAAAGTCCCCAGTGCCACCAGTAATGGCCCCAATACTGTCCGCAGTATTAAAAATTCCTCTACAGTTCCCCAATAATGCTGCCAGTCCCCCAAAGTGCATCTCTATTAGTAATGTCCCCCACAATGCCCCTCCAGTAGTGTCCCTCATAGTGCTCCCATTGAGTAATGTGCATATTCTGTATTATGTCCCCAATACCCCTGCAGTGCTATCCTTCCGGTTATTAAAAGGCCCCCAAGGTGGAAGTGGGGAAAAAACAAAACAACTAATACTCCCCTGTATCCCACATTCACAATGCAGGCTGCAACCTCTTCACCGCGTCCCATAGGCTTCAGGCCTTCTAAGCTTGAAGCCTATGAGGGTGATTGGCAGCGGGGAAGAGAACTAGCATCTCCTGTGCCCCGCCGCAGTATTAAACTGCAGAGCTGCAGCGGCTGGTCTAGTCGCAAATGGCAACAACACTAAAAAGTTTTGTCTCCATTTGTAAATTCTAAGTCGCATTGGCGACCATCTGGAGCACTGGGAACACTCAATGAATATATTTTTTTCCCCCTACCTTTAAAGCCCTATATAAAACTTGCTCCAGTCATATAATAAATATTCATGTCCGGTGTAGTGGCAAGAAGACGACACACATACAGTATATTACTCAAACATTTTAATTATATAAACACTGTAAACACAATATTAGAAAGATTAGTAGAAAAATAAAACTTTTACCTGTTGAAACAATCCCTCTAATTTACAGGGAAAAATGGTCAAAGCATTACATAAAAGGTGCATGACGTGACAATATAGATGCTGGAGCCACATTGTACAGTCTTACCAGTATTAAAATAAACTATGCTCTTTACATGGTAGACATTGGAACTAGAACAGCCCCGAGCATCTGCCTCAGGGCTCATGCTCACGAATATATGCCGGCCATGCCCGTATTGTGGACCACAGTGGGTCCACAATATATGGGAACCTTTTGCATGTGCACCGTATCATGAATCCCTTGAATGGGTCCGCAATTCGGAAGACACAGAACGGAAGGCCACAGAAGCACTATGGAGCGCTACCGTGGCATTTCAGTCCGTGCCTCCGCACTGCAAAAAAAAAAAAAACACAACATACTCTTTTTTGCGGTGCAGATGGATCGCAGACCCATTCAAGTTGAATGGGTCTGCATCCACCAGTGCAGGCCACACAGCCGGTGCCCGTCCACTGGGAACCGCAGTTTGCAGTCCCTAATGAACGACACAGGCGGCACTCATTTGTGTGCATGAGCCCCTAAAGAGGGTATATCATTGGTAATACAGCTGAATAAAGCAAGTGCCTCCGACTTGGGTAGTCCAGGTACCTTCCTCCAGTACCAAACTGGTTCTGGGCCTTCATATGGGTTAAATGAGAGCGGCAACTTTCTGTTAGGCCAAGTGCACACAACATATTTTCTGCTGTACAGATGGCACTGAATCCACAGCAAAATGTATTTGTTGCATACAGATTTGCCCTTTTGCATAATTAAGGGAGATTCTGAATAAATCGTCAGAAAAAAAAAAACACACACACTGGATTTTAAAATAATGTTCCAAAATCCACAGATTTTGATCTATTGTACGTGGGTGTGACGTTCTAAAGCCCATTCACATACACTATGGTACAACCACACCATAATTTGGCTGCACACTCCAAAGGGTGAGATCCACGGAGCATATCTGCAGCATAAATTGACATGCCATTTCTCCACTGATGTTTTTTTTTATGCATGTGGGAGATATTTAAGGCTAAGGATATACAGCGATCATTTCCACGACACCTGCTGCAGGACTGAAAATCTCACTATGCTACCGTCGCAGCATAGTGAAGCCCATCCAGCAAGGTTTGATTCCTGAAGACTACAGTGTCATAGTCGCAGCAACCCATGAGTTTCTACAAGGACTCCATTCAGTTTCACTATGCCAAGATACAGCCTAGTGAAAGCGTGGTGTCAGTCATGCAACGGGGGTCACAGCCAGGATGGCCATGTAGTCCTTGCCAAAATCTTATCCAATTTGCAGCTACTATAAAACTCTGCAAATGTTCGCATGCAGCTCCTATGGGTAAAGTCTGAAGCATGTGTGGCTGTACCCTTAGTGCGATTTCACACAGCGTCTTTTGCCTGTGTCCATGCGGAAACAGCATGGCCTCCCATGGAAAACAACTGGAGAAGGTTACCACTCCGCCAGCCTCTGGTTTACACCTGTATGTATTTTGAAGTCAGTAAAACGCGGATCCGACAAAACACCATTTTTTTGGGGGGGGACCCAATGTAACAATGCCTATTCTCGTCTGCAAAACGGACAGGACACGTTCTATCTTATTTTTGAAGGCGGCGGAATGGACATATGGATGGACAGCACACAGTGTGCCGTCTGCATTTTTTTCAACCTCCATGGAAATGAATGGGTCCGCGTCCAATCCGCAAAAAGTGCAGATCGGATACAGAGCAAAAATACGGTCATGTGAATGGGCCCTAAGGGCTAGTTTACATGACTGTATGGTTACTGTGCCCGTGCTGCGGACCACAAAACATGGGTTCAGGCCATGTGAACTCCATGTTGCCGGATGCAGACCTGTTGACTTGAACGGGTCCGGGATCCACAAGACACGGCAAAAGATAGGATATGTCCTATCTTTTGCCGTATCTTGCAGATTGTGGACCCATTGACTTGCTGTTTGCGATCCGCAACACAGGCACGGCGACCATATGGTCGTGTAAATGAGCCCTTATGCTGTAATTTGTTGTGTACTTTCAGTGTGCGATTCAAACCAACAAGTCTGCCAGGGCCGATTTCAGCATGTATTCGGCACCAATATTGCAATGTGCTCATTACCCACCTCCCATTATTGGAAATTAGTGGTGAGGAAAGCGATTCTCGCTGCATGCAGATTAGCCCCATGGCCGTGGCATGTACAACTACAAATCTGCTACAGAAATTTGATGGCCAGCCTCCTATTGCTGCCACTAATACTTCAGCCACAAAAACCTGTTGTGTGAACATGGCCTGATAGGCCAACCTGTATCTTAGTTTTGGTGGAGGTTTGCTGGAGACAGGGAGAGACCAGTGTCAAACAAGGCTTGGGCCATTCCTGAAGGTGGGGGCCAGAGATGGAGTCAAGGGAGCCCCTATAAAAGCTGTAAGGGTGTTTTATGGGTTTAACTCAAATGTAATAAGACGTTGAAACATCATGGATTACTACTTGCACACTTTGTCCAATTTGGATTTTAGGCAGTGTAAAAAGTCACTGAGGACCAGGTCTAAGGAATTCTCTTCCATTACAACAATCTGTCTTCGGGTACGACCAGATAATGGGCCTGTCTGTGGCCGAGGACCACGTGCTGTACGAGCCACATCCCATTACCTAATTACAACCACACTGCTTCATCTGTCATTGGTAATTACCAATGAAGAAACAATACAGGTCTCATTGCTGCCGCTCATATGGCCACGTGGCACTCAGCCACAGACCGCACATCCCAAGCGCAGTACTGCTGCTCCATGTGGTTGCACCCTCACCTAATCCAATGCCAAACACTGTGCCTTCTACAGGTCTTCTTAGTGACCAAGAAGAAGAACAAATCTGCTCACACAGCGGGGGACAGCGGAGCAGCGGCCGCACAGGCCTGTACGTGTAATATTCTGACCTCCTCCTATACGTTATAATGAGGCACAGGCAGAATACACATCTGTTACCTCAGCAGGGCTCAAATGTATAAAGTATACAGCTATGATTGGAAATTAGGGATTTCACATTAGGAATTGCATATTTCAATCAATGTTCAAATATTACAATTTATAAAGGATATAAAAATTAATATAGGTACATGCATTTACAGAGAGAACATCCCGAGTCTGAAATCAACAAAATGCATCTTCATGAAGGGTGTCTGTCAGCAGCTGTGACCCTGCAAGACTGCTGACAGCAATAGGTAAGTGCCGGGTGACCAGGACAAACCATACAGAGTGCACTTCACAGTGAAGCTCCGCCTCCTGGGCACTTGCAGGAGCAGCATAGGGCAGAATATAAGTTCATATCCACATTACCACTGATAATATAGTTATGCTTGGCCTTTTCACCCCGGCCCCAACTAGCGCTGTCAGCAGTTTGGCATGGTCAAAACTATTGACGGAGTCCTTTTAAATGGGTCATCCCAGAAAATGACTTAGCACCTATTCAAAGTACATAACAATGGGACCCTCAGCGATCCAAAGAACAGAGGGTCCTAAATGGAGCAGTAGTGTGGATGCTGGTGTCTGGCTCCACTCACTTCACTGGGGTTGTGTAGACAGTGCTCCATCAGTCCCATAGAAGTTAGTACAGCGCTCTTCTGACATGCGCACTCCTGCTCCATTCCTTGGGTCCCATCAGTGAGATCCAACAGTTATCATCTACCCTGTGGATAGGCGATACAAACGTTTTTTGTGGAATAACCTTTTAAAGTGCAAGTAAATACATAAAAATAAAAAATAAAAGGATCTACATGAAAGATTCAGTGATACAAAGTTGTGCTCATAAGTTTCCATACCCTTCTAGAATTTACCATTTCTTAGCCCTTGTTCAGAGAGTATGAATGAGAACACAAAAACGTCTCTCTCCCTCGTGGTTAGTGGTCGGCTGAAGCCATTTATTGTCAAACAACTGAGTTTACTCTTAAATCATAATCGCAACACAAACTGCCCGAATCACCCTGATCATTGCCCTCATCATCCCGCCAGCTGCGCATGGGACGCACTTGGACATTCCAACATGACAATGATCCAAAACACAAGGCCAAGTCGACCGGTCATTGGCTACAGCACAATAAAGTGAAGGTTCTGGAGTGGCCATCTCAGTCTCCAGAGACCTCAAATGTGCAGTTCATGCAGGACAGCCCAGGAATTTAGGGGCACTGGGGGCTTTATGCCAGGAAGAATGGGCAGCTTTATCATCTGAGAAGATAAAGAGCCTATCCACAACTACTACAAAAGACTTCAAGCCGTCATTGATGTTAAAGGGGGCAATACACGGTATTAAGTAGGGATCGACGGATTATCGGAAATACCGATATTATCGGCCGATATTCAGGATTTTGTACATTATTGGTATCGGCATCTAACTTTGCCGTTATAGCGTATAAAGCGAATACTAGTGAGCGCTTCCATTATGGAAGTGCGCACTAGTATGCATTGGGTGCCGAGAGCAGGGAAGAAGCGCAGCAAGCGCTTCCGATACTCACCCTCTCTGGTCTTCTTTGATGGGGCCCGCGCTGCACTGTTCTGACCCCGTACAGCTTCAGGACGTACTGCGTACACTATGACCTGACGCTGCACAGGGGAGCGAGACGCCAGATCCGGAGATGAAGAGGAGCTGCGGCGCAGGAGAGGTGAGGTCTCATAGGGGTTAATAAAGTCAGTTAGGAGGTGGGGGGGGGAATGGTGTGGAAATTGGCATTTGGCACTAGTATATTATAAATTGACTACCAACTAAGGGCTTTATTAATTTATATTTATAATATACTAGTGCCAATTTCCACCACCTCAGTGACTACCAACTAATATAATATATATTATGAGATATAAAATATCGGTATAAATTATCAGCTATCGGCCTGAAAGTTCAGATTATTGGTATCGGCTCTAAAAAAAAAGTCAATATCGGTCAATCCCTAGTATTAAGAACTGGGGTATGTAAACTTTTGATCAGGGTGATTTGGGCAGTTTGTGTTGTGATTATGATTTAAAGAGTAAACTCAGTTGTTTGACAATAAATGGCTTCAGCCGACCACTAACCACGAGGGAGAGAGACGTTTTTGTGTCATCATTCATATTCTCTGAACAATGGATAAGAATTTATCAATTCTGCAAGGGTATGTAAACTTATGAGCACAACTTGTATATACACATATATTGTAGGCTACATGTAAACACTATGCAAAGCATAGGAAGTTGTACCCCGACAGTTCTGTAAATTAGACAGGTTAGATCCTATTACTGTATTGACTAGCACTTTAGATGGCGTGGCCCTTTAAAAAGGCCTCTGTCAGCAGATCTGTCCCTATGACACCGGCTGATCTGTTCCATGTGCACTTGGCAGCTGAAGGCATCTGTGTTGGTCCCATGTTCATATGTGTCCGCATTGTGAGAAAAATTATGTTTTAGTATATGTAAATGAGCCTCTAGGAGCAACGGGGGCGTTGTCATTACTCCGAGAGGCTCTGCTGTCTATCCAATTGCTGCGCCTTCCACTTTACCTTTAGGACAGGGATGGCCAACCTGAGGCTCTCCAGCTGTTGCAAAACTACAACTCCCAGCATGCCCAGACTGCCTACAGCTATTGGCCTACAGCATGGCATGGTGGGAGTTGTAGTTTTACAACAGCTGGAGAGCCACAGGTTGGCCATGCCTGCTTTAGGAGAAGTCAGAGCCAGACGTGATCACGTTTACACTGCCGGGCCCTGTCAAAGTGCCGAGGGCGCCTCTAGGTATACCGGCAACGCCCCCGTTGTTCTTAGAGGCATATATATATATATATATATATATATATATATATATATTTTAAAACCTCATTTTTCTCAGTAATGCGGACACATATGAACATGGGACCAACACAGATGCCTTCAGCTGCCAAGTGCACATGCAACAGGTCAGCCAGTGTCATAGGTACAGATCTGCTGACAGAGGCCTTTTAATATAAACACATTCTTATTTGCCTATAAAACAATACCGAAAAGAACAACACTGTCTCTCTACAATTAACCTGGGAGTTTTGCATCAGTTAGAACCATATGTAGAAACCAATAATGGACGCTCTAAAATCCAGAAGACAGCAGTAAACGCTTAGAAAGAGTCTATACAAAATCCACCTCCTGAGTCTGTGTAAAACCAAGACAAACTTAAGAATGCATGCACGCTTTAGCAGCATTGAGCCAAATAAAAATGTGACTAAAATGTTAAAATAGCATTAAAATGACTAAAACAGATAATAGGCTAGAACTAGAAAGGACATGAAAAGAATCAGCCTTAGAAAAAGGTTAAATGGTACAATATAAGAAATGCTCCTTAGTCATTAAAAAGGGAGGCACCGATATTCTTAAGAGGTGTCGGAGCTCTTCTACATGGTAACATGCTGTCCCAGCAGCAATCGGCCCCGCCACCCAGCGCAGTAAGCCACTGAACGATTCAGGGCCGTATATGGTCCTTGAAATAGCCACGAGGCCTCATGCACACAAACTTATTTTCTTTCTGTGCCTGTTCCGTTTTTTTTTGCGGATCGTATACGGAACCATTCATTTCAATGGGTCAGCAAAAAAAACAAAAAAAAAAAAAAACGGAAGTTACTCTGTGTGCATTCCATTTCCGTTGCGCAAAAAAATAGAACATGTCCTATTATTGTCCGCATTATGGACAAGGATAGTACTGTTCTATTAGGGGCCAGCTGTTCCGTAATATACGGAATACACACGGACGTCATCCGTGTTTTTTGCGGACCGCAAAATACATACGGTCGTGTGCATGAGGCCCGACTGTGAACTTCACTGTACGAGCCAACAAAAGTAAGCCTTTAGGGTACCTGCTCACTGCGTGCAGATTTGTACGCAGACAATCCACAAAAAATCTGCACTAAAACCGCACAGAAATCCACACCATTTATTTCAGTTTCATGCCAATATAGATTCAACGCGGCACTCACCGTTAAAATTCTTCACTTTATTTCATATTTAAAATCCAAGTGTAGGCAAGCAAGCAACAGCAGTTTCACGGGGGTGTGTGCTTCCTCAAGCCTCGGTCAGCTGTTACTTTATTTTTATTTTTTTCCCATCTGTGGATTTTATGCGGTTTTGATGCAGATTTTTGTGCTGCGTTTTTTTGGCAATGCTGCACAGAATAATAAAGCAAAGTGGACGTGAGAGTTGTCAAATCTCATTCACTCCGCTGGTACTGGATTTCGCTGCGGTTTTCCTGCACGTGAAACTGCGCTGAAAAAAAAACAAAAAACGGTACGTAATCTGCATCATGTGCAGATGCCCAAAAGGTTCACACACAACGCTTTGTCGCATGCATGGACCCTGTACAGCT
Organism: Bufo bufo; assembly: GCF_905171765.1. Classification (NCBI taxonomy): domain Eukaryota; kingdom Metazoa; phylum Chordata; class Amphibia; order Anura; family Bufonidae; genus Bufo; species Bufo bufo. Next base: position 99,576,130 of record NC_053398.1, read on the forward strand.
GCAGGAACATCTACATGGGTAATATAAAATCCACACTGACTTACATGTCGAATTCACCCTGTGCATTCCAAAGGCTGAAACCCACTGGGGAAATCCACAGCATTAATGCGGCTGCACACGGTGCAGATTTATGTGCAGAAAATACACCTGAAATCCGCACCAAACCTGCACTATTTATTGCGTTTTTTTGGTGTGGATTTTCTGAAGATCTCACGGGTGAAATCTGCACAAGAAAAATGCAACAACTGATTTAAAAATCCTCACAGCAGGTCTAGCTCCACACCTAAGAAAAAAAGTCTACATGAAATTTGTCCGATGTGGAAAAACCGCACGTAATCCACATCGTGTGCAGGCACCCTGAAAATCTGCAAAAGCTCAGCTCTGTTGCCGGTACTGTAAAACGCTGTGGATTTGCCGCACACAAAGCCGCAGTGTTCCAGTCCCACGTGGACATAAGTGCTCGGCTATTCCCCGCTAGAAGCGTTGCTTCCATGATACAAAGTCTGGAAAGAGAATTCATTGTGTGAATGGTGATATGGATCTATAGATATTCTAACTCTAGTCTATTATCGGTTATCGATGCACTTGCTGGCATTGGATCATCCGGTTACACTGCAGTGACCGGATTTCTAGAAGTACTTGTGTGTAAAGGCAATGTGACAATCTTAAATTTCATTGTAGTATAGACATGGCTGCAAGATCTGCAGAACTCCTCATTCTACACCAAGATGTGCGTCCTCTGATGTTCGTAAGGTCAATGTGCCCTGGGTTACAAAGTCGCTAAAATCCTTAAAAAGGAAACGATAAGCACACAGAACGTCTGTCCTACACCCAGAACAAGAGCCTCAAACGGAATCATTTCCTTGGCAGCGGCTTTGTAAACTCCGGCAATGGCGGCACCTGCGAGACAAAAGGAAAAACATATTTAAGGGTTTTATAGGAATTCAATATTGTTGCCCTACCCTTAGGACAGATTGGTCGGGGGGTAGCCTTTTGTAAAATGGAGAGGATGTGCGCTGCTCCAATTCACAATATATAACTATATGAAGAATAGATCGCTATTTAGAATAAGTGATTTTTAAAAATACCTTTAATGGTGATACAGTGGGTATAGGTATGTATATACCAACAGTGAGTACTACAATTTCAAAAGGTTTATATATAAATTTCTTTTGACAAGGGAGTAGTAACCCCTAACAGAGAACATGTGCTAGTGATACAATGACTATCAATAGACTTACGGTGGTCCGAGGATCAAAATCGAAAAAATTATTATATAAATACGATAGGGTCTGAGGGAAAAGGGCAGGGCAGACTGGATGCTTACCCTAAATACTGCTCAGCCCAGGGTAACCCCCTGATGGTGGAGGTTCCCTGTCCCCGAACCTATACCTGTCAACTCCCTAGTTTGACCCTAGCCAGGGAATAATGATAGGTATACAACGATAATATCAAAATATACCGGGGAAAAGGGCAGGTGGCTCAGGTGATCAGAGTCACCACCCGTCCTCTCCGAGATTTAAATAAACATATACAGAAAGAAGGAGTATGAAGAATAGCCATCGGCCATGCATGCACAGTGCGCTCTGTTCTAGAAACAGGTGTGGGTTCTAGAGATGGGAACTACACCTATTAGATACCCATGTATGAGATGGACCAACCGCTTTAATGCTTCAGCAGACCAAGACATTTGGTCGGAAAAATTTGGGCAAGGCCCTCTTCTGTTCCAGCATGACTGTGCCCAGTGTACAAAGCAAGGTCCAAAAATACATGGTTGGGCGAGTCTGCGGAAGAACCTGACTGGTCTGCACAAAGCCCTTAAAGGGGTTCTGCACTTTGTCTAAACTGATGATCTATCCTCTGGATAGATCAGCATCTGATGGGCGGGGGTCCGACACCCGGGACCCCCACCTATCAGTCGTTTGAGAAGGCAGCGCCACGGCCTTCACTGTTTACCGCTGGCCAAGTGACGTCACGACTTGTATCAACTGGCATGGGCGCAGCCAAGCTCCATTCAAGGGAACTGAGCTTAGCCGTGCCCAGGCCAGTGATACTAGTCGTGACGTTACTGGGCGAAGGCCGTGCCACTGCCTTCTCAAACAGCTGATCGGCGGGGGTCCCAGGTGTGAAGATGTAGTATCCGATTGTTTGAATTTCATTTTCAGAGACATTCTTCGCAAATCTGACATGTGTCACTTTATGTGGTAATAACTTTAAAACGCTTTTACTTATCCAGGCCATTCTGAGATTGTTTTGTCGTCACATATTGTACTTCATGACACTGGTAAAAATGGAGTAAAAAAAATTCATTTTTAAATTATAAAAAAAAATACCAAATTTACCCAAAATTTGGAAAAATTAGCAAATTTCAATTTCTCTACTTTTATAATAGATCATAACTCCAAAAATAGTTATTACTTTACATTCCCCATATGTCTACTTCATGTTTGGATCATTGTGAACGTAATTTAATTTTTTGGGGACTTTTAGAAGTTTAGAAGCAAATCTTGAAATTTTTCAGAAAATTTCCAAAATCCACTTTTTAACCACCTCAGCCCCCCTAGCTTAAACCACCTTAATGACCAGACCACTTTTTACACTTCTGACCTACACTACTTTCACCGTTTATTGCTCGGTCATGCAACTTACCACCCAAATGAATTTTACCTCCTTTTCTTCTCACTAATAGAGCTTTCATTTGGTGGTATTTCATTGCTGCTGACATTTTTACTTTTTTTGTTATTAATCGAAATTTACCGAAATTTTTGCAAAAAAAATGTCATTTTTCACTTTCAGTTGTAAAATTTTTCAATAAAAACTACGTTTCTATATAAATTTTTCTCTAAATTTATTGTGCTACATGTCTTTGATAAAAATAAAAAAAAATTCAATAAGTGTATATTTATTGGTTTGGGTAAAAGTTATAGCGTTTACAAACTATGGTACAAAAATGTGAATTTCCGCTTTTTGAAGCAGCTCTGACTTTCTGAGCACCTGTCAGGTTGGTCCTGAGGTTCTACAATGGCCAGACAGAACAAACACCCCACAAATGACCCCATTTCAGAAAGTAGACACCCTAAGGTATTCGCTGATGGGCATAGTGAGTTCATAGAACTTTTTATTTTTTGTCACAAGTTAGCAGAAAATGATGATTTTTATATTTTTTCTTACAAAGTCTCATATTCCACTAACTTGTGACAAAAATAAAAACTTCCATAAACTCACTATGCCCATCAGCGAATACCTTGGGGTGTCTTCTTTCCAAAATGGGGTCACTTGTGGGGTAGTTATACTGCCCTGGCATTTTAGGGGCCCTAATGCGTGAGAAGTAGTTTGAAATTCAAATGTGTAAAAAATGTCCTGTAAAATCCTAAAGGTGCTCTTTGGAATGTGGGCCTCTTTGCCCACCTAGGCTGCAAAAAAGTGTCACACATGTGGTATCGCCGTACTCAGGAGAGGTAGGGCAATGTGTTTTGGGGTGTCTTTTTACATATACCCATGCTGGGTGAGAGAAATCTCTCTAAAAGACAACTTTTCCCATTTTTTTTTTATACAAAGTTGTCATTTGACAGAGATATTTCTCTCACCCAGCATGGGTATATGTAAAAAGACACCCCAAAACATATTGCCCTACTTCTCCTGAGTACGGCGATACCACATGTGTGACACTTTTTTGCAGCCTAGGTGGGCAAAGGGGCCCAAATTCTTTTTAGGAGGGCATTTTTAGACATTTGGATTCCAGACTTCTGCTCACGCTTTAGGGCCCCTAAAATGCTAGGGCAGTATAAATACCCCACATGTGACCCCATTTTAGAAAGAAGACACCCCAAGGTATTCCATGAGGGGCATGGCGAGTTCATAGAAGATATTTTTTTTTTGCCACAAGTTAGCGGAAAATGATTTTTTTTTTGTTTTTTTTCTCAAAGTCTCCCTTTCCGCTAACTTGTGACAAAAAATAAAATCTCCCACGGACTCAATATGCCCATCAGCGAATACCTTGGGGTGTCTTCTTTCCGAAATAGGGTCACATGTGGGGTATTTATACTGCCCTGGCAATTTAGGGGCCCTAAAGCGTGAGAAGAAGTCTGGAATATAAATGTCTAAAAATTTTACGCATTTGGTTTCCGTGAGGGGTATGGTGAGTTCATGTGAGATTTAATTTTTTGTCACAAGTTAGTGGAATATGAGACTTTGTAAGAAAAAACAAAAAAAATCTATTTCCGCTAACTTGTGCCAAAAAAATAAATAAAAAAATCTTCTATGAACTCGCCATGCCCCTCAAAAGTGATCTTTTTATAGCGCTGCAGCGATTTTAGTGTTTTTGCAGTGATCAGAAAAAAAAATAAAAAAATTCTGGCACTGCGGTGGGGCGGACTAAACGCAAGTGTGCGCACAAGATCTGGCCTTATCGGGCGAACACTGCGTTTTTTCCTGCGCAGAATGAAAGGAACGCCATGTGGTTTTTGCTGGGCTGGTTTTTTGACACCATGTCCCATTTGAAGCCCCCCTGATGCACCCCTAGAGTAGAAACTCCAAAAAAAGTGACCCCATTTTGGAAACTACGGTATAAGGTGGCAGTTTTGTTGGTACTATTTTAGGGTACATATGATTTTTAGTTGCTCTATATTACACTTTTTGTGAGGCAATGTAACAAAACAAAAAAAAAAAAAAAAAAAAAAAAATTGCTGTTTTGGCACAGTTTTTATTTTTTGTTATTTACAACATTCATCTGACCGGTTAGATCATGTGCTATTTTTATTATTTTTATAGAGCAGGTTGTTACGGACGCAACAATACCAAATATGACTACTTTTTTTGTTTCAGTTTTACATATTTTTTTTTTCAAAAATACTTTATTTTTTAGTGTCCCCACATTCTGAAAGCCAGAGGTTTTTTTGGGGCGATTGTCCTACATAGGGGCTCATTTTTTGCGGGATGATGGTTTGATTGGCACTATTTTAGCATGCATATGACTTTTTTGACATTTTTTTTTTTTTACGGTGTTCACCTTAGAGGTTAGGTCATGTGATATTTTTAAAGAGCAGGTTCTTACGGACGAGGCGATACCTAATATGTATACTTTATTTACTTAAGTTTTACACAATAACAATATTTTTGAAACAAAAAAAAAAAAGATATTTTTCTGTCTCCGTATTCTGAGAGCCATAATTTTTTTTGGGCGATTGTCTTAGGTAGGAGCTAATTTTTTGCGGGATGAGATAGATGACTGGCACTATTTTGGGGTGCATATAAGTTTTTGATCGCTTGGTATTACACTTTTTTTGATGTAAGGTGACAAAAAAAAATAAAAAATTGCTTTTTTTGTGGCACGGTTTCTATTTTAATTTTATTTTTTACGGCGTTCACCCGAGGAGTTAGGTCATGTGATATTTTTATAGAGCTTGTTGTTACAGACGCGGCGATACCCAATATGTCTACTTTTTTATTTTATTTAACACAATAATAGCATTTTTTTAAACAATAAAAAGATTTTTGCATAACTTACCAGTAAAATCTCTTTCTCGCTCTTCATTGGGGGACACAGGAACCGTGGGTATAGCTATGTCCTCTAGGAGGCGTTGACACTAGTAAAAGCTGTTAGCTCCTCCCCTGGCAGCTATACCCCCTCCAGCCTGGAGAGAGAGCTTCAGTTTGTGTACAAGCAGAAAGAGAAGCAAGCCAACCAAAGAAAAACACGTGGAACACCAACTATGGCAAAAGACCCAACGGGGTTCAAACAAGCAACAGCTATAACTGTGGTTGAACAACAATACTGGGTGGGTGCTGTGTCCCCCAATGAAGAGCGAGAAAGATTTTACTGGCAAGTTATACAAAAATCTCCTTTTCTCGCCCATATTCATTAGGGGACACAGAAACTGTGGGACGTCCAAAAGCAGTCCACAGGGAGGGAAAAACCACAGACCCATGGAAGCAAGCGTCCCTGCAGGCATCTAAGAAACTGACGCCCGCAAAACTACGCGGCCCGATGCAAAGTATGCACCTGGCAAAATCTTGTGAATGCGTGTAAGGAGGACAAGAAGCCGCCTTGCACGACTGTGCAGCCGAAGAGCGATTCCTCAGAGCCCAAGATGCGCCCACCGCTCTGGTGGAGTGAGCCATGACACCTAAGGGCAGAACCCTGTCTCGGGCGTGGTATGCTTCAGCAATTGCAGACCGAATCCAACGTGCGATTTCCACCTTGGAGGCCAATTCCTTGCGAGGACCCTCCGGAATGACGAAAAAAAAGGGAGTCTGTACGGCGGAAGGGACCAGAGGCTGCTAAATAGATCTTCAAAGCTCTGACAATGTCCAAATGGTGCAACTCCTTTTCCATAGGGTGTGAAGGAGAGGGACACAGTGAGGGAAGGAATTTCCTCATTAATATGGAAGTCAGAGACTACCTTCGGAAGAAAAGAAGGGACAGGCCGGAGAACCACATTGTACCCTACGAATAACCAGGAAGGGTTCTCTGCAAGAGAGCGCCGCCAACTCGGACACCCGTCTAATGGATGCGATAGCAACCAGAAAAAAACTACCTTCCAGGACAGGAGTCTGAGCGAAAACTCCCGCAAGGGCTCAAAGGGGAAGCCTGGAGCGCTGAGAGGACTAATTCAGATCCGAAGGAGTTAAAGGAGGCCGGTACGGAGGACCCGTATGTGCCACTCCCAGAAGGAAGGTTCTTACAGGCCCTAGGGGGCCAGAGGACGCTGGAAAAAGATAGAAGCACCGACACCTGAACCTGCAAAGAACTAGGGGCCAGACCAAGGTCCAACCCTGATTGAAGAAAGGATAGGACCCTAGGGAGAGAAAACACGGAGTGAGGGAGTGTTCCGGTTTCACAAAAAATCCAGGAGGACCTCCAGGTCCTGTTATAGATCCTGGACGATGCAAGCTTCCTGGCCTGAATCATAGTGCGGATGACATCAGCCAAAAAAAACTCTTCGCATCAGAATGGAGGTTGCAATAGTCCCGCAGTCAACGAAGAGACCTTAAATGCTGATGGAAGACTGGACCCCGAAGAAGGACGTCTGAGTGGCAGCGACCAAGGGACGTCTCCTAGAATGAGAACGAGGTCGGCGTATCACGCGTGACGGGGCCAATCCGGAACAACTAGGATTGTCGGAATGCCCTCCATCGTGATCTTCCGTAGAACCCTGAATAGGAGGGAGGGGGGGGGGGGGGAGAGCACATAGAGGAGGGAGAACTCCTGCCAAAGGGAGATCAGGACATCCACGTTGCATGCTTCCGGATCTCTTGCTCGTGATAGAAGGGTGGAAAACTTTGTGTAGACACAGTTAGCACACCCAGGACCAATGGGAAGGATTCCCTGTAGAAGAAGGAATGTGGTGGGCGCCGCAGCCCACCAGTCGGGACCAAACATGTCTGGAAGGGAAGGCCACAACGAATAATCTGTGCAATGCAGATGAGGGAAGGCAGTAACGTAGGAGCTACTAAGGCTTGCGGGGTGGCTATGAGCCTTAAAATCTCTACCTGGAAGGGAGCTGAACAGGAGCAACTGGCAAGCTAACGCCAGGGCAGGACCACTACCTGAGGGGAATGTCCCACTGTAGCGACCACGAACTCGAGCCTTAGCGTACAATCTGCCCCTGTGGAGGAGAACTGGTTGTAGTAGCTAAACCAGGGTGCCAGCATAAGCACTTTCCCAATAAGGAGGAGTGGTGGATAGAGAATACAGAGTCAGTGAAAACACCCGACTCAGTGGAACGCACGCACCATATTAGTTCAAATGGTGTACGCACTATGTATTGATGCGGACAAAATCATGACCAACTGGAACAGTGGAGGCCCATGGAGATGGGGGGGTCTCTAGGACACATAAGTGTTGCTAGGTAACCCCCTGAAGACAGAGGAAGTCATAATCATGCTCAAAACCAGCACCAAAAAGAAGAGGATACGATGTGGAATAGCTACCGTATCCACTGGCGGTACCCATATGCCACTAGATGAAGAGTACCGGGCACCCGCGGGTACCGCTGTTGCCACGCCCCACTTGCGAAATAAGATAAGGCATCCAGGAAGCCAGGCAAGGTAAGTCATACTGTATTTCTAGCCCCCTACCCCAGCAAAGGAGGGGGCCACCCGCAGAGGCCACCAAATTCAGTACTATAAGAATCCGCCACCTGCAAAGCTGTGCAGTAAGCACCCCAGTATGTAGTGGTAAAGCAATTACCACTCCCACAGTAGTAGCCAGCGCTTGCCCCGTCAGCGCAAAACTGAGGGGGAGGCCTGAGACTATCCCGTAGAAGCCATGGTTCAGCTGAATTGCGGCATCCCAAGATGCTCATTAGTCCCCCGCTAATGGATCACTAGTGGAAGGGGGTAATGCAACAGGAAGCACAGTGATGTGCAACACTCCGGCTATGGAAGGGATAGCGAGACAGTCGGGACCGAATCCAATGGCAGTGGAATTACCCTACCTATGCAAAGTGGAATGGATACGGCAAGTACTAAGCCAGCGGTAGGGAAAATACTCCACCTGTGAAGAGGGGGAAGGCGGGGGGGGGGGTCAATGCCTACAGCAGGAACTAGTGCATATGGCGAGTCCTTACCCCGTGGGAGTGCAATTATTGCACTTAAGTAAGTTGCAAACAGTGAAAATGTCATTGCGCCACCTATGGAAGGGGCTAATGCATACGGCAGGTACTGAACCCCGTCCGGCACTGAAAACCAATGTTATTGTACTTAGTCCACCTAAGGAAGGGGACAATATATAAGGAGAGTACTGTATCCCATAGAAGGGCAATACTCCACATATGGAAGGGGCTAATGCATACAACAGTACTGCTGGCCACCGTAGACGCAATCTTGGGAGACTGCTTCGGGTGCACGTCAGAGACTGAATTAGTGATCGATCCCCCCCCCCTCCCCGACTGACCCTCTCCGGGGAGGGAAGGTATGTCCGAGCATGACCCAGGGAGGAAGGGTGGGGGTGTGGAGATATCCACAGAGAAAGGATGTCCTACTCTGTGGTCCGCTTGCGCGTACGTCTACCCCTCAGGACCTCGCCCCTGGCAGTTGTGAACTGCGCAGGTGGGGGCTCATCAACCAAACTACCCGGAGGGTGGAATGGGAAGTCTAGAGGTCCATCCACTGGAATGCGCAGGCGGTGCATTATCAACCAAACGACCCGGGAGGGTGGATTGTGACGTTCCAGAGGTGCTCCACTGTATTGCACTGGTGGAAAATAATCAACCAAGCTACCCCGGAAGGTGGGTTGGGAACGGTCAGAGGTCCTTCACTGTATTGCGCAGGTGGGGCGTTATCAACAAAACAGCCGCGGAGGGCGGATTGGGAAACTACGAGAGGTTCTCACGTGTCCGGAATAGGGCACGGGCCCAGTTTGGTGCCGCACAGTCAGAGTGGATTGTGACTGAGGGGAGTAGGGCCCGTATGGATGTAAACGTTTGTTTTTATGTCTTCCTTTTTTCTTTAACTGGAATGCCTAGCCTCAAGTGGATAAGAGGCAGGCAGGGGTTAACTGTGCAATAAGAAAGCAATTTTTGCACTGCCCATCTATCCCCTGATAATCCAGTGCCTGCCTAACAGAAGCGGCTGGCCAGGAAGGGTTAAATAGGACTTGAAGCCCAGGGGCGGTGCTGAAGGGGGTGGGGGACAGCTAGGCGGGAAGAATTCGCGTCAGCCCGCCCGCCTCCCTCCCCCTCTCATACTTGTGGATGGGAATGGGATAGTAGGCTGCGAAGCCGGGGCCTAAAGTTCCGATGCTCGGCCAACCGGGACCCTCCCCCTCTGTACTGAAGTCAATCGAAGGGTAGAGGGACCCAGAGCGAGGAGCGACATGCACATCCTGGCCGTGGGTGCACGCCCCGCGGGCCGGGATGACAACAGGGGAAGGAAGAACCTGTAGGCCCCATTTGAAGCAGGGGCCTAAATTTTGCGACGCCCGGAAGACCTTGATGTTCACCCCGCGGGCCGGGAACTCGTGACAGCCGGAGGCCCCCATGCAAGTCTACCCCTCAGAAATGCCTCGCGGCACGAGTCTCCCGCAAGGGCTCAGGCGTCCGCGATCATCAGAGGCATTAACCCTTTAGGAGCGGCGCGCTTGGCGCCCGCTCCCGAAAAGGTCGGAATATGGCTCCCTCCCCCATTAGATATCGGGGAGCGGGAAGTCTCATCAGCTCCCCTCCCTGCCTGCTCGGCTGCCCAATGTACCAGGAGGACATGGGATTAACCTCCTATATGCCTGAGTTCACCATCGGCAAGAGGGGGGGGGGGGGGGGAATGAGGGGGCCTGACTTCAGGGGTGCAGTGCTACAATAAGTGGAGCCCGGGCCTATTAACCCTATAGCCCCCTTAAAACCATTGCTGCCAAAGGGGGAGAGAAGGAGGGGGAAGAGGGTTAACCATATTTACCTAATCCGGTGTACTCACCTCATCTTCATCCTCTTCACCCTTCATAAGTGGACCTAGAATGTCACCTAGTTCCAGCAGGGTCACCTCCTCAGAGCTGGTACCAGAGTGGCAGGAGTCTGGCATGGTGGGAAGGTCTTCTCTTTGGCGGACCTAGGTGACCCTTCTGCTGGAGGGATGCAGGGGAGCGAGGCTGCCCTGGTCCACCTTGTCTTCTGGTGGGGGGAGGAGGCAGAGTGGCGGCGAGCCAACGCTGGCATGCTCCCCCTGGGAGAACAGGGAGGCGAGGAGACCACTGTTTCCCACCTAAAAGAAGAGAAAAAAAATAAACTAAATTAAAAAATCTTCAGAAGCTCCTATTGACACTAGAAAAAACTGAAGCTCTCTCTCCAGGCTGGAGGGGGTATAGCTGCCAGGGGAGGAGCTAACAGCTTTATCTAGTGTCATCGCCTCCTAGAGGACATAGCTATACCCACGGTTCCTGTGTCCCCCAATGAATATGGGCGAGAAATGATGTTTTAATGTCTCCATGTTCTGAGAGCTATAATGTTTTTACTTTTTGAGCGATTTTCTTGTGTAGGGGCTCATTTTTTGCGGAATGAGGTGATGGCTTTATTGGTACCATTTTGTGGAACATACGCCTTTTTGATCACTTTGTGTTGCACTTTTTGTGATGTAAAGTGACAAAAATGGCTTTTTTCTTTTTACAAAGTTTTTGTTTTTTATTTTTTTATGTTGTTTATCGGACTGGATGGATCATGTGATATATTTATAGAGCCGGCAGGCACAGACGCAGCAATACTAAATATGTCTATTTTATTTATTTTTTCCTTTTTTTAATATTTTTTCTTAATTAGGGGATTTTTTTTTTACATGTGAAACTTTTATAAAAATAAAAATAATACAAGACCTCTGGGGGACATTTGACCTCATTTTTTTTTTTTCAGTATTGATTTCTCCTGTAACTGGGGCTGACATGGTTGCCCCAGTTACAGGGGAAATACACCCCCCAGAGAGGCTGTACAGCGCTGTACAGGGCTGATAGAGGTCTGTAGAAGACCCGACAGCTCCTGCACTCCCGCGGCCCCAGCGGTCACATGACCACCGGGCCAGGACAGGAAGTGCATAGCGCTGTGTATACAGCGATCTAGAAGGCAGGGACACTTGGGAACTGTCCCTGCCTTCTCTCAGGGTTGCTCTGCTGTCACTGACAGCGGGCAACCCGACCTGCAGCCGCACGATTAGCGTTCAGCTGCGATCTCTGAATGGACGTTCCAGAATATCCATTCAGAGTTGAACATCCACTCATAGGACGTTTATATCCTATGGGCAGATGTGAGGTGGTTAATAAGGGTCATCTTATGACCTGTGAATGCAGGTGCAGGGAGTGAGGCTTTGTCTACATATCTTCTCAAGGTCATCTTCGGATTCCACCTCTTTTGTGTGCATGAGCCCTAAAGCTGTAACTCTTCAGGAAAGAAGCTCATCTTATGGGGAAAGGGGGTTAGTTTATGGCGAGTCTGCAGACAGCCTGAGCATGCCATCCCTGCCACCGCTCTCCCTGTGGGCCTCCTTAGCACACCTGCACTGCCAACAATGGCCGAGGAGGCTGAAGGTCCCCAGCATCAGCAAGGAGCTGAAGTATTACTGCTCCATACAAGCTGTCCCTCCACCAGCGCGACTCAAAAATAACGTGAGCATAAAGTCAGCTGGGCAGAGGGAAGTTCATTCACAATCCACCGCCGTGCCCGGGCATGCACAGTACATTGCGCATTGTGGGCAGAGGCATACTGATATGCAGTGCGCATGCGTCGGTGAAACACACAGGCGGTGAATTATGAATGAAGACGAAAATGACGCCACAAGAATACAGGTCTGGCCGGACGATACAGAGGGGAGCAGTCAGGCGGCGAGCACCGGGCACTTGTGATCAGTAATTTGCATATCTTTAAAACTTTGTTTTTGCCACTTTAGAGACTGAAAAACTAAAGCCAGGTACCATCATGGGTACGCATCCGCCTCCCACCATGGGTACGCATCCGCCTCCCACCATGGGTACGCATCCGCCTCCCACCATGGGTACGCATCCGCCTCCCACCATGGGTACGCATCCGCCTCCCACCATGGGTACGCATCCGCCTCCCACCATGGGTACGCATCCGCCTCCCACCATGGGTACGCATCCGCCTCCCACCATGGGTACGCATCCGCCTCCCACCATGGGTACGCATCCGCCTCCCACCATGGGTACGCATCCGCTTCCCACCATGGGTACGCATCCGCCTCCCACCATGGGTACGCATCCGCCTCCCACCATGGGTACGCATCCGCCTCCCACCATGGGTACGCATCCGCCTCCCACCATGGGTACGCATCCGCCTCCCACGTTATGTCGGTGACAGACTCCCTTTAACTTTCCCTACATGATCAATGCCATTTATTTATTTATCTAAAGTGACAACTCCTTCAAGAGTGGATTTTCTTGTGCAAAATCCACAGCATAAGGCTCCTTTCACACTAGCGTTCGGGTGTCCGCTCGTGATCTCCGTTTGAAGGAGCTCACGAGCGGTCCCGAACGCATCCGTCTGGCAGCAATGCATTCTCAATGGAGGCGGATCCACTGAGAATGCATCCGCCTGCCAGCGTTCAGCCTCCGCTCCCTCCGCTCAGTGAGCGGACACCTGAACGCTGCTTGCAGCGTTCGGGTGTCCGCCTGGCCGAGCGGATCTGTCCAGACTTACAATGTAAGTCAATGGGGACGGATCCGCTTGAAGATGACACTATATGGCTCAATCTTCAAGCGGATCCGTTCCCCATTGACTTACAATGTAAAGTCTGAACGGATCCGCTCAGACAACTTTCACACTTAGAAAATTTTCTAAAGTTTTAATGCAGACGCATCCGTTCTGAACGGATGCGAACGTCTGCATTAAAGGAGCGGATCCGTCTGATGAAACATCAGACGTATCCGCTCCGAACGCTAGTGTGAAAGTAGCCTAAAACAGTTCCAGACGAGACTCTCACAAAGTCACATATATAGTGTGGTAATGGACTGCGGTGCAGATTGTGAAGTCCGCAGAACGTCGTTTGTCCGGATTTTGGCAAATCCGTGTCAATCTGCAAGTAACACATAAGGACTTTTGGTGTGGAAACGCAGAAAAATCCGCATAAACTACGCGGCCATGTGCATGCGCCCTAAAAGGCAGCCCTTAGGACTTCTGTCAGCTCCCAGACTGTCTCTGTAGTGATGAAGTCAGCATCCTAACATATGGCCGGCCCGGGTAGAAGAGTATAATGTCTACAAGGCCCCATTCAGATGACCATATGGCCGCCGTGCCCGTGTGGCGCACCGCAAACAGCAGCTGTGCATATCACTGGCTCCGGCCGTGCGAACTCCGTGCAGCGGTGCGGACTTATTGCCTTGAATGGTTCCGAGATCCGCAAGATACGGCAAAGGATAGGACGTGTTCTACCTTTTGGGGTTAGGAGGCACGGACGGGCTTCCATGTGTTTCTGTGGGGCTCCGGTCCGGCGCGGCGGCTGTGCGGTTGTCTGAATGGGTCGGTCAGACACTGGTTTTACGTTCATAGAACAGCATGATGATGATGGGGGTTGTACTTCACTTACTTGTTAATATCCCTGCAGATATTGGTTCCAGAATACCCATAAGCAGGATTCCCACCGACATAAACCGTCCGTATTTGTGATGACGAAGCGTGAAGAGCGCCAGCAGCCCGGCGGGTATGTGAAAGAAGAGGGAGGAGACCAGTGCCCACAGGAAGACGCCATACCACATCTCTGCAAGAAGCCATCAAATAAGAAAGTGGCGTCAGGGACCGTACACAGAACCCCCTACTACACCTCGTCAGCGCAACCCCAAGAGCAGGACGGGCCAGCACCAAGCGGGTGACCCTATACTTACCCAGGTCCACACCCAGCACCAGCATGTGAAGGGCTGACAGACACAACTATGGCCCCTGCACTGACTGCATGTGGACCGTGACCACGTGACCACAACATCCACAGACTGGCACCAGAGAGCCACCGAACCACGTGACCGCAGTTATCAGGTGTAACGGCACTACGTCACCTAATAGACTGTCTGCTCACCCGGGAAGGCGCACAGGGCCGTGGCGCTAGGGCACACCGTCGCATTTCCGACCCGCGGGACTAGACTGAGGCTTAAGATCTGTTTCAGTAGCCCGGTCTCGCCTCCCGGGACTCCTCCGCTGCTGCTGCTGTCCATACTTCCGCCATCCACAGCGTCACAGGCCGCAGCGACTCCCCAGTGTCTCCCAACTCAACTTGCCCGGGCCTCTCATCCCTTCACACCGGGACAGGCAATACTGGAAACTTAGAAGCTTTCAGCCAATCAGCGAACGGGGAGGGACTCTCTGACTGGACATACTCGTCAGTGAATGGATGGAAGTGGTGTCAATCATCTGCTCAGCCAATGACAGACTTGTTATCAACGTGGAGTATGGCAGTGGCGTTTTATTTGGCTTGCTGACGTGCTGTCACGCACTGACAAGCGGAGGGCCGCCGGGCCGTTACGTAGGGTAGATGGCTCTGCGCATGCGTAGCTTTTTGGGTTAAGAAGGCTTAGCAATGGGAAACAAAAGGAAATGGTCATTTATGAAGGCTCTACTCACAATAATCGTAATTCATCTTCATACTACAGGAAGTGATATTTTTATCTTGACTGTTTTTCCAGGAGTTGCCCTAAACTAATGGACCTACTGTAGGGCAACTCCTGGAAAAACAGTCAAGATAAAAATATCACTTCCTGTAGTATGAAGATGAATTACGATTATTGTGAGTGGCTGGAGGGTGCGTCAAGACTAGAGGTGCCCTAATTGTAGCCCACCCTATCCTTTTGTGACACCCCCTGACGCATACCTGCTTGTGAAAAGATCCAGTCCAAATGTATTGGGGGAGATTTATCAAAAACTGGCTTAGTTGCCCGTAGTAACCAATCAGATTCCACCTTTCATTTTCCAAAGGAGCTCTGAAAAATGAAAGCTGGAATCTGATTGGTTGCTACGGGCACCTACGCCAGTTTTCCTTTACATCAGTTTGAAAAGTCTCCCCCATCCAGACCCTTTAACCCCTTAAGAACATGGCTTTTTTTTTTGCGAGGGTGCATCGCTGTATTTCAAAAGAAACATAGAAACATAGAATGTGTCGGCAGATAAGAACCATTTGGTCCATCTAGTCTGCCCAATATACTGAATACTATGAATAGCCGCTGGCCCTATCTTATATGAAGGATAGCCTTATCCCTATCCCATGCATGCTTAAACTCCTCCACTGTATTTGCAGCTACCACTTCTGCAGGAAGGCTATTCCATGCATCCACTACTCTCTCAGTAAAGTAATACTTCCTGATATTACTTTTAAACCTTTGCCCCTCTAATTTAAAACTGTGTCCTCTTGTAGCAGTTTTTCTTCTTTTAAATATTCTCTCCTCTTTTACCTTGTTGATTCCCTTTATGTATTTAAAAGTTTCTATCATATCCCCTCTGTCTCGCCTTTCTTCCAAGCTATACATATTAAGGTCCTTTAATCTTTAAGCCATTACTTTTTAATTTTCCTGTTGCCATAACTACGAGAGCTTGTTTTCCTACATGATTTTAAAGGGTCACTGAGTTTTTAAAGGGGTTATCCCAGGATGGAAATGCCCCCCCATAGGCCCGGTCTCCGCACCGCCACCGCTGCTTCTTCCTGTGCGCAGATGAAAACAACCAGTGTCGGGAGAGCAGCCAATGGCAGGCAGTGGTGGGGACAACCCTCCCTTGCATCGCGGGTGACACTAGGGAGGCTTGTCCCCGTCACCGCCTGCCATTGATTGCCTCCTCCCCCTGACACCGGATGTTTTCATCTGCGCACGGGGACCAGGGGCGGTGCAGGGAGCCAGGTAAGTAGAATCAGTGTCATTTTCACGTATAAAAATGAATCTCTGTCTGATATTTATGACGGCCAGAAAACTGGACCAATCTGCTCCAAATTTGTCATATAGGTAATCAAGTTGCTTAGAAAGGTTTTAGACCAGTTTCAGCTCTCTAGGACGTACTGTTCTTGAGATATTCATTTTAAAAAAAGCAACTATGGCACATCAGATCACGTCACTGTTATGGGAGCACTGTGGATGTCACTGTTATGGGAGCACTGTGGATGTCACTGTTATGGGGGCACAGTGGATGTCACTGTTATGGGGGCACTGTGGATATCATTGTTATGGGAGCACTGTGGATGTCAGTGTTATGGAGGCACTGTGGATGTCACTGTTATGGGGGCACTGTGGATGTCAGTGTTATGGGGGCACTGTGGATGTCAGTGTTATGGGGGCACTGGGAAAGTCACTGTCATAGTTGCCAAATGTCCTGAATTTACAGGGACTGTCCCTGTTCTGAAGAACGGTGGTGTTACTTGCACCATTTACTTCTATGGGTCTTTGTGTAGTCTGATAAAAAATAGGGTAATGTGAACAGGCCCAAACGGTGACTGCAGAGAACACAATGTAACTGGAAGAGGAAGAGACTTGACAAACTGATGACAAGGGCCAGCTCCGTCCTGGGGACCCCCCTAGAACCAGAGAAGGATTCTATCCAAGCTGATCTCCATGCTGGAGAATAACTAACGTCCCATGTATAAGACGGTGATAGCATTGGGCAGTACCGGCAGTGACCGACTGCTTCACCCCGTGTGAGAAGGAGCGCTATCGGAGGTCATTCCTCCCCGCTGCTGTACAACTAACGCCAACCCAGGCGGAGATAGACCGCACTCATCGCCTACAGGTTCCTGAGGGTATCAGTCCATCCAGAGACCGGATGCTATGAGCTGTGATATTTCCCAGGACCCTGTACTGTAAATAATGCCTTGTTGTACTCTCTGTGCTGTAACACTGTGAATGTCCCCATGGTGGGACTATTAAAGGATTATCTTATCTTAATAAGGAAATGAACTGTAATAAAGCCAACTGTGACCAGTTTTCTATTGGAGGAGATTTATTAAAACTGGTGTAAAGTAGAACTGGCTTAGCCACCCATAGCAACCAATCAGATTCCACCTTTCATTTTTCAGAGCTCCTATGGAAAATAAAAGGTCGAATCTCATTGGTTGCTATGGGCAGTTCTGATAAATCTGTCCCAATATGGAAAATCTTCGCAGCTCTACCACCGTGCTCTCCCTACACAATATGCCACAGAAGTACACTGGTTTTATTGCATGGTATCTCACTGCAGACATCAGCACCAATCACGCATGCGCCTCAGGCAGGGTTGTGCCTAAACTCCATGAGCCGCAAGGGCCTGGTGATGGCACAAGGTCATGTGATATGCAGCAGAGTAATATCTCTACAGCCCATGCGCTGCAGTAATAAAGATTAGTAACATATTACAAAAACAATAATAACTATGGTGTTTAGGGTGAGGCGCATGGTCCTTTTAAAATTGAGGGTTTCTTTATATGTCACGTGACCCTTTGACGTCGTACGGTCCATACGTCGCATAGAGTTTAGACTCTACCGTACAGAGAAGTCGCTGAATAATTCGAGCACGCGCTCTGGGGAGTCTCATTGCGCATGCCCAGTAGAATGACCCGGCTGGGTTGTGGGGCATGCGCAGTGCCGTGTTGGTGGCAGGTTACTGCAGGTCAGAACGGCGTGCGGCGCCGAGTCCAAATACACGGTTATGTCTGACTCCGAGGACTACTCCTCCTCTGACGACGAAGATTACGTCCCCTCTGGTAGGTGCTGCGCCACATACATCGTACAGGAGCCTCTGTAGAACGACCAGTCCCAGCAGCCCGAGCTGTGGTTATACCGGAAACTGCCCATAGAGGGGGTCAGGCTCAGCATGTTCTGGAGCAAAACCTACGGGAAAACCCCCCAAATATTGTCTGAATGCCTATGGTGCTGTCCTAAAGAACACTGAGTTCATTGTCTGATTGGGGACATGTTTTACTTGTCACATCCACAGTAGTCGCAGGATGGAGAATGCCGCCATGTATGTCAGGCTCAGCGCTCATGCACACAACCGCCTCTATTTTGTGGTCCGCAAAAAAATACGGATGACGTCCGCGTGCATTCTGCATGTTGTGTAACGGAACAGCCGGCCCCTAATAGAACAGTCCTGTCCTTGTCCGTAATGCGGAAAATAATAGGACACGTTCTATTTTTTTTGCAGAACGGAAATACGGAAACTAAATGCACACGGAGTAATCTCAAATTTTTTTTGCGGACACGTTGAAAAGAATGTTTCCGCCTACGGTCCTCAAAAAAACCGAACAGACACTAAAAGGAAATTTTGTTTGTGTGCACGAGCCCTTAGGGATGTGGAGCAGGACGGATCCAGCATGACGCACAATGTAAGGCCTCGTGCACGCGTCCGTGCTCAAATCTGTGAAGAGGCAGTGCGTGATGCCTCCGTGTGGGATCCGTGTCTTGCTGTCCGTGTGCCATCCATGTTTTACGGACAATGCACAGCTGAAAAATAATTCATCTTAATGTTCCGTGAAACACGGATGTAACACAGATGGCGTCCGTGTTGCGTCTGTTTCTTTTTTTCTCCACGGAACCATAGACTACAATGGGTGCCGCGTGATGGATCAAGATAGGACATGCTTCCATGCTAAAACCACTGATGTGTGAATGGGGACGTGTGCTGTCCGTGGAGAACATGTACAGGACACGTCCGTGAATCACTGACGTGTGAATGAGGCTTAAGTCAAGGGTGCTGGATCCGTTTTCTTGGACACACAAGAAAACGGATCCGGGGCCCATTGACAAGCAACGGATGGCTATTTTAGAGATAATACAATGGGATCCCTTCATAACAGATGCAGGCGGTTGTATTATCATTACGGAAGCATTTATGCTGATGCATGACGGATCCAGCAAAAACGCAGATGTGAAAGTAGCCTTAAAGGGGTTGTTCACTCCTGTGGACCCTCCAGCGTGGCCGGTCCTGCGGTGGGAATCACACTTGTCTCATCCGCTGCTGGATTCCAGCGCCCCCCCCCCTCCAGTCTCCCCAGGTCAACATCTGGTTTGACTCGGATCGCATGGTCACTGCAGCCAATGACCGCCTGTGGTGGTGATATGTCACCCATGCGTCATGTGACCCAGTGACATATCACCACTGTAGCCAGTCATTGGCTGCACGGACCACGCGACCTGGGGAGACTTGAGACCCGTGGCACCAGAGAGGGAGTGGTAAAGCTGAAACCCACCAGTGGGGATCAAGTAAGTGTGTTTACCACCGCGGGTCCGGCCACGCTGAGGGGTCTTCAGCAAAAGTCCCATTTAAGGCTACACGTGACTGAAGCACAGTGGAAAAGTCCGGATATGGCTGCGGATTTCACCCTCTCCATTGCCAAGGGCGAAATGCGGGGTGGAGATCCGCAGCACAGACTGACAAGCAGATTTCAAATAAGCAGCGCAAGTCAATTTATGCAGAGTGTGTGTGTATGAGAGCTCTGCCGGTACTGTGCAGCGCTGCGGCTTTGTCGTGTAGAAATCCGCAACTGAAAACTTGTCAACTTTCAGTCACACGAGGGCGTATTCTAAGGCTACTTTCACACTGGCGTTTTGGCTTTCCGTTTGCGAGATCCGTTCAGGGCTCCCACAAGCGGTCCAAAACGGATCAGTTTTGCCCCAATGCATTCTGAATGGATAAGGATCCGCTCAGGATGCATCAGTTTGCCTCCGTTCAGTCTCCATTCCGCTTTAAAGGCGGACACCAAAACGCTGCTTGCAGCGTTTAGGTGTCCGTCTGATGAAACTGAGCCAAACGGATCCGTCCTGACACACAATGTAAGTCAATGGGGACGGATCCGTTTTCACTGACACGATCAGGCACAATAGAAAACGGATCTGTCCTCCATTTACTGTCAATGGTGTTCAAGACGGATCCGTCATGGCTATGTTAGGCTGCGTTCACACGGGCGAGTATTCCGCGCGGGTGCAATGCGGTAGGTGAACGTATTGCACCCGCACTGAATCCGGACCCATTCATTTCAATGGGGCTGTTCACATGAGCGGTGATTTTCACGCGTCACTTGTGCGTTGCGTGAAAATCGCAGCATGCTCTATATTCTGCGTTTTTCACGCAACGCAGGCCCCATAGAAGTGAATGGGGTTGCGTGAAAATCGCAAGCATCCGCAAGCAAGTGCGGATGCTGTGCGATTTTCACGCATGGTTGCTAGGTGACAGTCTATAAACTGTATTATTTTCCCTTATAACATGGTTATAAGGGAAAATAATAGCATTCTGAAAACAGAATGCTTAGTAGGTGATCAGTTGAGGGTTAAAAAAAATAAAAAAAATTAACTCACCTTCTCCATTTGTTCGCGTAGCTCCCTGTCTCTTCTTTACTTCTCAAAAGATGAACTATGGGCTAAAGGACCTTTGGTGACGTAAGATCACATGCTCCAATCACATGGTCCATCACCGCGGTGATGTACCATGTGATTGGAGCATGTGATCTTACGTCATCAAAGGTCCTTTAGCCCATAGTTCATCTTTTGAGAAGTAAAGAAGAGACAGGGAGCTACGCGAACAAACGGAGAAGGTGAGTTAATTTTTTTTATTTTTTTTAACCCTCAACTGATCACCTACTAAGCATTCTGTTTTCAGAATGATATTATTTTCCCTTATAACCATGTTATAAGGGAAAATAATAACATCTACACAACACCGAACCCAAACCTGAACTTCTGTGAAGAAGTTCGGGTCTGGGTACCACAGTCGTTTTTTTATCACGCGCGTGCAAAACACATTGCACACGCACGATAAAAACTGAACATCGGAACGCAATCGCAGTCAAAACTGACTGCAATTGCATTCCTACTCGCGCGGGTTTGCCGCAACACACCGGGACGCATCCGGAACTAATCCGGACACGCTCGTGTGAACGCAGCCTTAAAGAAAATACAACCGTATCCGTTCTGAACGGATGCAGACGGTTGTATTATCTGAACGGATCTGTCCATGATGGATCCGCACACAACGCGAGTGTGAAAGTAGCCTAAGTGCACTTCCCCCCATAGGTCTTTTGCTGGCATTCTCTGCACTTTGTTTTACATTTTTACATCTTTCACTATAGTGGGAAAAAAAGGGCAGAAAAAACCCTTGACACAACCACTTAGAAAAGAAAGGCCACTAACAAAGTGCAATGAAAACCACAGCAAAAAGGCGGTGCCTTAAAAAATGCATGAGCTTATTTTTATTTTTTTTGTTAACCACTTCCCATCTGGGCCATTTGCCCCCTTCCTGACCAGGCCTAATTTTGCAAAACGGACATATCTCACTTTATGTGGTAATAACTTTGGAACGCCTTTACTTATCCAAGTCATTCAGAGATTGTTTTCCCGTGACACATTGTACTTCATGATAGTCATAAATTTGAGTCAATATATTTCACCTTTTATTTATGAAAAAATCCCAAATTTACCAAAAATTTAGAAAAATTCGCAATTTTCAAAATTTAAATTTCTATGCTTTTAAAACAAAGTGGTACCTCATAAAATATTTATTACTTAACATTCCCCATATGTCTACTTTATGTTGGCATCATTTTGGAAATGTCATTTTATTTTTTTAGGACGTTAGAAGGCTTAGAAGCAGTTCTTCTAATGTTTAAGAAAATTGCCAAAACCCACTTTTTAAGGACCAGTTCAGGTCTGAAGTCACTTTGTGGGGCTTACATAGTGGATACCCCCCATAAATTACCCCATTGTAGAAACTACACCCCTCAAGTTACTTAAAACCGATTTTACAAACTTTGTTAACCCTTTAGGCGTTCTACAAGAATTAAAGGAAAATGGAGATCAAATTTTTAAATTTCACTTTTTTGGCAGATTTTCCATTTTAATCCAATTCTTTCTTTAACACATCGATGGTTAACAGCCAAACAAAACTCAATATTACCCAGATTCTGCGGTTTACAGAAACATGTGGTCATAAACTGCTGTATGGGCACACGGCAGGGCGCAGAAGGAAAGGAACTCCACATGGTTTTTAGATGCCATGTCCCATTTGAAGCCCCCTGATGCACCCTTACAGTAGAAACTCCCAAGAAGTGACCCCATTTTGGAAACTAGGGGATAAGGTGCCAGTTTTATTGGTACTATTTTTGGGTACATATGATTTTTTGATCATTCATTATAACACTTTATGGGGCAAAGTGACCAAAAAATTGGTTGTTTTAGCACAGTTTTTTATTTATTTAATTTTACAGCGTTCACCTGAGGGGTTCGGTCAAGTGACATTTTTATAGAGCAGCCAATGTCAGGCGGGGACGAGCCTCCCTCGCATTGCGGCACAGGGAGCGGGACAAGTATATTCCCTGTGAGGGGCCAGGCACGTGGTGGTGGGGGGGGTTCTTGAAATTGGATAACCCCTTTAAGAAAAAAACACTGCAAAAATTCTGTTTGTCCCATAGACTTAAATGCAACATAATAAAGCTGCAAAAAATGCGATGCCTGAGGCCACACAAATTTGCTGTGGTGTTTTTTTTACTACAAAGAAGCCATAGATTTCACTTGGATTTTTTTTTCACAACAAAGGGCTTTTAGTGCTTTTTTTATGTCAGAGGTTTTTTTTCCCTACGGAGGAGGAGATGGGAGAAACGCCAGTGCTTCAGCATGCTGTGTTATTATCCCCTTAGTGATATCCTCCGGAAGTTGGTGTTTTAAACATGACATCAGCTTAGAAGCTGAGCTTTGTCATAACTGTGTTAGGCCTCTTGCACACGACCGTATGTATTTTGTGGTCCACAAAACGCGGATCCGCGAAATACGGATTATGTCTGTGTTGTACCCATTTGACACTTTGTAGTCAAGTATAGGACTCCCTTTATTTTTTGTGGAAAGCGCACAGATGATCCGTGTACTTTGCGCATCTGTATGTCTGTTCTGCAAAAAGATAAAACAAGTCATATACTGGCCTGCAAAATGCGTACAGTGGACCCAAGTGAATGGGTCCGCAAAAAATGCGGATGCAGCACGGATCCGCAAAACTGATACAGTCGTGTGCTTGAGGCCTTATACAACAATTTCTGCCAATGTCTGTGATGGGACTGAAAATAAAGTAAAAAAAAAAAATAATAATCTACAAATTGAAATCTCCCCCTTTCCCAATTTTACAAGTAATAAAAATATGTAAAAATGAAAAAATCTTTGATACCGCTGCATCTGAAAATGTTTTGCCTCCAAGGTTTCCATCCCTAAAATTGTATCAAGACTCAGTCTTTCTTTTAAAAAGGACCTCTCACCTCTCCTGACATGCCTGCCTATTGTAATAGCTCCATGCATTCCCCATGTAATAACCATTCTGGAGCCTCTATTCTTATTGCTCTATGTTGTGCCGTTCCTTTATTATTTGTACTAGAAGTTATGAATGAATTGCCAGCAGTCTGCAGTAAGGGTACAGAGGGGAGGTAACCAGTTGGGGGTGTGTATCTGCACAGACTGACTCTATCCAATCAGTGCTGCCAACTGGTAACACCCCTCTGTACCTTTACTGCAGAGTGCTAGCAATTCATTCATAGCTTCTAGCAGGAATAATAAAGGAACGCCACAACATAGTCCTAAGAATAGATGCTCACAAATTGCTATTACATGGGGAATGCAAGTAGATATTAAAAAAGACGAGTCAGGAGGTCCTCTTTAAGTGTGTCCTCGGATATGATCCACTCCTCCTCATCGAGAAACGTGGACAGCCAGCCTCGTGATTGTACCATCGTTCTGCCATTATCACCACATGTAAATAGGCCCTAACCTGTAATAAAGCGCAGAACACATAACAAGTGTCTTTGTGTCTTAGGGGGAGAATACAGTGAAGACGATGTGAATGAATTGGAGAAGGAAGAGGACGGTGATGATGAAGAGCAAGAAGGTGGAGGGAAAAAAGAATCGTGCAAAAAGAAGGATAAGAATTCTGTTTTAGCAAGGTAAGCAGACCAGTGGCTCCACTATGGACATCGCCTGCCGGAATAATGTGATGGTTATATGGGAGAAGCATATTGCCAAATCTCTTTAGGACGGACTTCTTTTCCTGGAAATATGTGGCGTATGTCTGGTGAGCTCCCAGTAACCTGATGTGTGCAGTGTATCGGATACTGTGAAGGCCTCACTGCTTGCAATTGCTGTTCCACACCTCAGCCATGGTCGTATATCTTCCTCCATAGGTGCTCCTTCACATAAGGGAGCGCTATTTTGAGGAGTCAGGGTTTCAATGTTCAGGCTTCTTGATTCAGTTATTGAAGCCAAAGGAACAGATCAGAAACTAAGGACACTTATAAGGCTACTTTCACACTAGCATTAATATTTTCCAGTATGGAGATCTGTCATAGGGTCTCAGTACCGGAAAAAAACGCTTCCGTTGCCATAATACAACCGCATGCATCCGTCGTGAACGGATCCGGTTGTATTATGTCTTCTATAGCCATGACGGATCCGTCTTGAACACCATTGGAAGTCAATGGGGGACGGATCCGTTTTTTATTGTCAGAGACGGATCCTTCTTGCTCCGCACCACATGGCGGACACAAAAAACGCTGCAGGAGGCGTTTTGGTGTCCGCCTCCAGAGCGGAATGGAGACTGATCAGAGGCAAACGGATGCATCACAGAAACGGAAAGACAAAACACGAGTGTGAAAGTAGCCTAAGACTATGGCTGCTCTCATGCCGTCACATTTTCTCGGAAATCTCATAAACGACCATGCTTTAATCTAGAAGTGCTGGGAAAAAGTTCATTTTCATGTGGATTTCGATTTTCCAAGCCGGCAATCACTACCAGCCCTCTGAAGTAAGAAACGTCCGTCATGGCATCAGAGGGAACGTGGTCTGCTCTTTCATCATGTACACCACATTTAGCTTAGTAAATTTCCCCCAATGTTTTCTTTTCCCATAGAAAACGGAAGAAAGGTGTGCTGTCCCTGAACTTAGAAGAAGGCCCCGGGGAGAAGGAGGACGAAGATGATAGCCCAGAGGAGGACGATATAGGGACATTTGATGAGTTGAAAAAAAAGAAATTGGAAGAGGCAAAAAAGAAAAGAGAAGAAGAGCTGTGGTCAAGTTTTCTTTCTGATGTTGGAAAGCCACCAAAAAATCAACCTACTGTTCCTGTAGCCCAGAATAACCAGGTGATGTCGGTGTGCCATGCTCCACAAAGTGTGTCCTCTACAAACAAAGCAATGTTGGGCTATTTGTAGTGTATACTAATTTAAAGGGGTTGTCCGAGTGATTAAAAAGAAATATAAAGCACTGTAAATCTGATGGGGTACATAACCTTATATCTTATTACATGGTTTCTTAAATGAGTTAACATCCTTTATATCATGTCACAATTTAGAAGGAGGTAGAAGCAAAGAAGAAAGATGTCACCCAGTCTTCAAAGGAGGATTCCGAGAGAGAGAACAGCTCCAAAAAACTCACCATTACCAAAGTGTTTGATTTCGCTGGGGAAGAAGTCCGGTAAGTTTCTCTGCTTTACTTGGTCAAACTCCGCAAGAAGTAGAATGTGGTGTGATGGCTTAGACCTTCGATACAGACTTCTGGGATTGTTAGCCATCTTCATGCATTACCTTATGGGGCTAAACAATACTTTTACTACTTCTCCATTTTGGTCACTGACCTTATTGCTGTGGATGTAAACCCTCTAGCTTCCCTTAGATGTGCCCTGTAGATCCACAGCTCTGCACTGCTCTTCTGTGAATTTGCCTGCAAGTGAACATAGAGTAGATAGAACACCATTAAAGGGGATCTGCCACTTAGAACACTTGCCCACAGAAGAGGGCATACGAGTTTGATCCCTGGGGGTCCTATCGATCACAACAATGGGGGTCTGCAAGTGCCACCAAATTGCCCCATGTGAACAGATCTGTGATGCGCATGTGTGTCCTCCACTTCATGCACTCAGTTCGGCGGAATTTGCAGACCTCCATTCTTGTGATTGATCAGGGTCCCATTGTATGGACAGGAATGTCAAAAGTGGCACGAAAACAGCGTTATCAAGTTTTCTCGCCCAGTTTCCTTGGGGGACACAGAAGACCTTGGGTATAGCTCATCTCCCTAGGAGGCGTGACACTAAGTGAAGACTGTTAAGCCCCTCCTCCACAGCTATACCCTCAGCCTGGAGAGAGAGACTGCCAGTTTTTGCTTAGTGTCCAAGGAGGCAAGACACTCCCTGCTCTGCAGGGCTGGTTTCTCCTTGTTTAAATTTTAGATTTTTACTTTTTTCTTTTCTTTTTGTTCCAGATCATCAGGGACAACAGAGACGCACTAGACCTCTCTGTTTCTCCCGGGGTTGAGCTGCGCCAGTGCCGGTCACCCGCACGGCTGCCTCCCCCACAGAAGGCAAGGTGGATCAGGGCAGCCCAGCTCCCCTACATCCCGCCAGCGCAAGGGTCGCCCGCACGCCAAGTCCCCCTTCCAGCGTCCTGCCACTACGGTGCCAGTAGCTGAAGGGGCGACCCTGCTGGAACGGACCGAGGGTGAAGACGTCTATGGTGAGAGATTGGCTTCTCCAGCCCAACGTCCCCGTCCCCCCCGGTCTCCTGCGTGCCTGACCCTATACTGGGCCTATGGACCCTTCTGTCCCTGCTAGACCTAGGCTGGCCCCTGGGCTGCCGCAGGGCGACATTCTGCTCCCTCTCTCCTGGCCTCCATAGGTCATTGGCACCCTTCTCCCTACAAGAAGAATGCCTGGGGAGCTGCAGAGGTCCGCAACTAGCTGCCCCTGACGGAGGGGTTATGCAGGCGTCCCACCCTCACAGGCACCCGGTCTCAGGGTCCCCCTCCCTCTTACCGGCTACTGCTTCAGGGCCAGAGCCTTGCTGCTCCTGACCCTCCTCTGCCCTCACGGGCACCGGCCCAAGGGCAAGGTGGTTGTGGCTGTTGGCCACATGGTGCGCTGTTATAAGCCAGGGCCCGCTCCATGGGTAAAATGGCTGCCGAGCGCAGGGTCCTCGCTTCTGGGCAGCGGGGTGGGCACCCGCGGCCTGCAATATGAGCGCTATGCTTCAACAGCCCCAGGCCGACCGTCGGAACATTCCGGTCGGCCGGGCACCGCAGGCTTTACGGCCGCGATCCCGGCGCTCTATCCGGGTCCCCGGCTCTTCCGGCCCGCGGGGTGGGCACCCGCGCCCGGCATGTGCATGCGCCGCTTCGTTCCCCGGCCGGTACTTGAATACTGTGCGGCCCCGGTCAGCCGGGCGCCGCTAATAATTTAGGCCCCGGCTTCACGGCCTACAATTACTAGGCCGCAAAATTCCGGCCTCTGTTGGAGGGGGCTGGAACTTCTCCAGGCGGGAATTCTTCCCGCCGGGAGGTTCCCCCGCCCCCAGGGGATCGCAGCGCCGCCCTCCAGGCCGGATCCCTGTTAACCCTTTGGGTACAGGCCGGCTTCAGATGGCCTGTATGGGTGCCCCCAGGGGATCGCAGCGCCGCGGTACAGGCCGGCTTCAGATGGGCCTGTATGGCTGCCCCCAGGGGATCGCAGCGCCGCCCTCCTGGCCGGATCCCTGTTTAACCCTTTGGGTACAGGCCGGCTTCAGATGGGCCTGTATGGCTGCCAACCCCCCCGTGCCCCTGTAGGTGGCTCCCCTTTCTGTTATATATATAAAAAAAAAAAAAAAAAAAAAATTTTTTATATATATAACTTGTGGGCTGCGCAGAACGCTGCAGCCTCATGTCAGTACATGCCCCCCTTCCCTAGGCGGCATGTCGCACTCCCCGGCTGCGGCGCTGCCAGGGTCATTTTACCCTCCTAGCCCTCTCTCACGATACGGCGCTGGTCAAGTGCATGCGGCCCTTTCTGTAGGCAGCATTCGTCACCCTCTTCAGTTATGGTACTGCCATGTGCGGGACCCCCCTCCTGGGCGGGATACTGTACTCTCCCTGGCTGCGGGTTGGCCTTGTGCATGATCCCCCTTTCATTGGCGGACTACTGCAATTTCACCGGATACGGTGCTGGCCATGTGCACGACCTCCTTCCATAGGCGGAACGCTACACTCTCACTAGATTCGTTGCGATCTGTGCATGACCCCCTTTCTTAGGCGGAATACTGCACTCTCACCAGATACGGTGCTGGCCATGTGCACGGTCCCTTTCCATTGGTGGAACGCTGCACTCTCACTGGATTCGTTGCCGATCATGTGCGTGACCCCCTTCCATAGGCGGAACGCTGCACTCTCTGAATTCGCTGACGCCCATAGGCATGACTCCCTTCCGTGGACGGCATTCGGCACTCTCACTGGATTCACTGCCAGCCATGTGCATGACCACTTTCCATAGGTGGTATGATGCACTCTCATTGGATTTTCCCTGTGGCGGCATACATACACTCCCTCGGTCGGTGATGTTCTCTCGCCGGTACGTTGTTGGCCATGTGCATGAACCCCATACATGGCGGGGTGCTTGCACTCTCACTGGATCCGCTGCCGGCCATATGCATGACCCCTCTTCCGTGGGCGGTGTACGCACTCTCACTGGATTCGCTGCCGGCCATGGGCACGCCTCCTTCAGGTGACATGCACACATTCTCACCGACTGATCGCACTCTCCCTGGATGCGATGCTGACCGTGTGCATGACCCCCCCCCCCCCTCTTTTCTGGGCGGCATACTACACTCTCACCGGATACGTTGCTGGCCTTGAGCATGGCCCTCTAACATGGGTGGAACGCTTGCGTTCTTATTGGATACCGTGCTGGCCTTGTGCGTGACCACCCCTCATTCCATGGGCGGAATTTTGCACGCTCACGAGATTCAAGGCTGTCCTTGTATGTGCCGTATTGGACTTGCACATGTTCCCCTTCATTGGGAGTAGTTACACTCTCATGAAGTTGCGGTGTTGGGTGAGTTGTTGCACACTCACTTAATGCTAGGATAGCCCTGTGCATGTCCCCCTTTCACTAGGGGACCTCCTGCATTCCTGCTGGATACTGTGTGGCTATGTGCATGGCGCCCTTCTGGGCGAAGTATGGTATGCCCTACTTCTCTGACGTAGGTACGGCCTTGGGCATTCCCCCCTTTTTTTTTTTTGGGGCGGGCTTTTGCACCCTTGCCGACTGCAATTTGCCAGGTACATTTCCCCCCTTTCGGGGCGGTCAGTTTTGCGTTCCATCGCATACCATACTAGTCTTGTGCATAACTCCTTTTCAGTTTGCACTTTGCACTTCCGTAGATACTGTGGCACTCTGGCTGGCCTTCGCTGAGTGATATTTTTGCAGTGAGCGGACGTTTTTTGTGCGTTGTTTGGGCCGTGTATACCTTCTCGTCCCGTAGGTGGGTTGGCCTTCTCACTGCTTACGGGGCTACTCGTACGTATCCCTCCTTTCCTCCTGCGACATATTTTTTTCTCTTGGGAGACGGTGTTTGCAGCAAGCCTTGCACTATTCTCTAAAGAGATCATTCTGTCCACCTGTGTAAGCCTAAGGTGTTGTCCAACAAACAATAAATGAATGCCTTATATATAAGTAGACGGCCTCTACCTGCTCGCTACTGCTCCGAGCTGGGCGGTGCTCATTCATTTCGTTGGCCCTTCCGCCGGGGAGTGTTCGTGGTTCCTAGACACGTACCCATTCGTCTTCCCGCAGCATTGTTTCCCTGCGCTAGTGGTCACATGGTCGAGAGTGCTGTCTGCAGCGCCCTTCGCATTCTATGTTGGCTCTGGCGGGACTACGGTCCCCTCGCCTACTACTATTTCCTCCTACCAGGTTCGGGCCGCTCTTCTTGGGAAGGTCACCCAACTTCTCTTGGGTGCTCGCTTACCCAGGTCCGGAGGACATCCACCTTGAGTTCTTCAGGATATTCGCCTTCTGCGAAGCGGTGAACCGGGCGTCTCAGTGTAGCGGGGTTCTGCTTTTGAGCTGTCCTATGGCTTCTCTATGCCCACTCCTCCTTTCTTTTGGAGGGTGTTATCCCGGCCTCTGTCTCGACTGCCTTTTCTCGCCGGTTCTGTTTGGCTCCCACTCGGTACGGATCTCTCCGATGTGGCTTCTGTTCCGGCCACGCTTCAGAGGATGTTCCTTCTCTGCCCTCCCCTCTGGGAAGAGCATGGTTGTTCAGGTGGATGGTTCTGGTGTCTTGTCCACACTGACTGTACTAGCTGTGTACCTATCTAACGGGTCTACCGCGTTCTGTCCTCCCGCTGGGTGCAGATTGCGTTTTTTCCATTCTAGGCAATGTTTCTGCTATGGATTTACCTTCTCGGTAACTTGGGAGGACTACCATTTAGTCCGTCTTCCTGTGGTGGCTACATCGGCTTGGGCTTTAGCCTGTCTTGTCCTGGCATCGGGCGGTTGCTGGGCGGACCCTTCGGTTCCTGTCCGTCTGCTCCCCCACTCCGGGTGGATACGGGACAATATTGTTCGGGGCCGACGGGACCAGTTCTACCGACCGTTCTGCCCGTGTTACTGATCATTGGGTTTTCGCCCGCTTGCCCAGGCGACTCTAGTGAGCTCGCTAGTGTTCGCTTCTAGCCGAGTTTTCGTCCAGGATCTGTGGTAGGACTTAGGGCTTTACCTGGGGTTCTGTGGGAAGCTGGGCGTTCCCCCACTCTGCCTTTCTCTCTCCATGGTTCTGTCTTTCTCCAGTCCGGCCTGGACCTGGGGCTGGGACTCCGTTGCTTGAGGTATCAAGTGTCGTTCCTGTCCTTCCTCTTTCAGCGTTCCCCGACCCTCTGGGCCTGTCAGGAACTTCTTCCATGGAGCGGCTCTTGGGTTCCTTTGTACTGCCCTCCGTTACCGTCCTGGGAACTACATACTGGGCTCTTGGCGCTCCAATTTTTCCTTGGAGCCGTTACTGAAGTCCTCTCTACTCCTTCTGTCCTGTACGGTTGGGTTTCTGTAGCCATCGTGTCTCTGACTGGTGCCTGAGTGGCGGCCCTTCTTGTTCCGAGCCTTCTGTCTTCCCCCAGGACAGGGCTGTTCTCCATTCCGTCTCTTCCTTCCTTCTGAAGGTGGTGTTTGTCCTTCATTTCATTGAGGCAGTCGTCCTCCCCTTCCCACCCCCGGGAACGGACACTTCACCGATTTGGACGTTGTTTGGGCCTTGCAGTTTTTTTTTGTTTTTTTTTACTTGGAGATCTCCGACTCTTGTCGACGTTCGGTCTCTTGTGTTCCCAGGAGGTCCGCGCAAAGGGTTGAGGGCCTCCAGGGTGGCTTTCCTCCGCTTTCTCAGTGTGGCTCTTGCTGTGGTTGTCGCACCAAGGGCAGGGTTCTGCTTTTGGTGTCACCATTCATTTTGCCAGAGCTGTCGGTTTTTCCTGGGCCGGAGGCATTAGGCTTCGGCCATGCATTTGTAAGGTGGTCACTGGTCTTCCTTGCACACCTTACCGAGTTCTACAGGGTGCATACTCGGCCTTCGGCGTATGCTGCCTTGGGCCGCCTGGTCTGCAGGCGGCGGTTTTTTGTTGCCTTCGGGTGCTTCGCCTTGGTGCTGTGGTCCCTCCCCCTTTGGACTGCTTTTGAACGTCCCAAGGTCTTCTGTGTCCCCCAAGGAAACTGGGCGAGAAAACGAGATTTTTGTATAACTTACCAGTAAAATCTCTTTCTCGCTCTTTCCCTGGGGGACACAGCACCCACCCATTCTTTGTTCTTCTCTGACTGTTTCCGAGTTTGTTTTACCCTTTGGGTAGTTGGCTTGTTGGTTCCACTTTTTGGACTTTGCCTTTTCTCACTACTTGGACACGCAACTGGCAGTCTCTCTCTCCAGGCTGAGGGTATAGCTGTGGAGGAGGGGCTTAACAGTCTTCACTTAGTGTCACGCCTCCTAGGGAGATGAGCTATACCCAAGGTCTTCTGTGTCCCCCAAGGAAAGAGCGAGAAAGAGATTTTACTGGTAAGTTATACAAAAATCTCGTTTTTTCATATACTACTTTGAATTCCACTATATACATTCCATATTGACCAGGGGAATGGTATCGCTCATTTATTTCCTGGATAAATAAAGGAGGAACAACACGTGTAAGAATAGATGCTCCCAAACTGTTATCACATGGGGAATGCAAGTAGTTAGTAAAATGGACGTATCAGGAGAGGGGGCAGGTCCTCTTTAACCACTTCACATCCGCCCATAAGATATAAACGTCCTATGGGTGGATGTTTATCTCTGAATGGACGTTCTGGAACGTCCATTCAGAGATGGCAGCTGCATGCTAATCGTGCAACTGCCAAGCGAGGGGCCCCCTGTCAGACAGTGACATCAGGCTACCCCAGAGAAGGCAGGGACAGTTCCCAGGTGTCCCTGCCTTCTAGATCGCTGTATACACAGCGCTCAGCAAGCGCTGTGTATACAGGTCAGGAAGCACTATGCGCTTCCTGTCCCGGCCCAGTGGTCATGTGACCGCCAGGGCCAGGAGAGTGCAGGAGCTGTCGGGTCTTCCACAGATATCCATCAGCCCTACACTGAGGCTGTACAGTGTTGTATTCTGCAGCCTCTCTGGGGGGGTGTATTTCCCCTGTAACTGGGGCTACTATGTCAGCCCCAGTTACAGGAGAAATCAAGAGTGGAAAAAAAAAGTGAAGGTAAATGTCCCCCAAAGGTCTTGTATGACCTTATGGGGGACGCAAAGTGTAAAATAAAAAATTAAAAAAAGGTTTCACATGTTAAAAAATAATAATTCCCAATTAAGTAATAATAAAAATAAAAAAAAGTTAAAAATAGAAAAAAATAGACATATTTGGTATTGCCGCGTCCGTAACAACCGACTATATAAATATATCACTAGAATTAGACAACAGATCCGATGGCACTGCACAACACCCCTCTTCCTCCAGACACCATTCTGTGTGTCCCCTGGTCAGGCGGTGCTCAGCTGGTATCAGGTATTAGTAATTCACATATAATGGAAGAAAATACTCCGGCGGCACTCACCGATCAATGTTTTCATTTACTTTATTAACCACGGGTCGGGAGCAGACACGATACAGTGCAACCAAACAAACAGGCAGCGGTGACAGCCGTTTCGCCCACAAAGGGCTTCCTCTGGCCACAGCTCACCAATCAAGCACACCTAACACCTTTTATAGGTAAATGCACTAGGGGCGTATACCCACTCCGTCACTTCTCGTCCACAACGCGGCTCAGGTGTGCGGCGCTGCTGCAATCGCACTCACCCACCTCCGCCACACACAATTACAATAAAAGTGTGTACTTTAGTGGTGGCACGATCGCTAACCTGCCGGATCACCATACACCGTGTATTGGTGGGTTCGATCCCGTTCTGTGCCATCTGCCCATCACTCTGCAATCAAGCAGTACTACTTCATAAAAGGACATCAAAACATACAGTATATCAGGTGATATTAAAAACAATAATGAAGACTGAGCAGATCCATAACAAATAATTACAAAAATACGCTTGTCTATTTTTTCATTTAGATCAGGATCCACCTGCCTTCCCTTCTAAGAAGTTCACGATCCCTGTCCCCTCCCCTCTGAGAGGTTGGGACAACCTCCAGACCTGCAAAGCGTAAGACTACTGTCTCCGCCGTGTACCGTGCGGACATGTTCTACTAATCGTGGGACCCCTTTGCCTGAGGTAAATGATCCCACATGTTCATGGAACCTTTCAAATAGACAGCGTATGGTCTTAGCAATATAAAACCTACCGCACACACATAGTACTAGATAGACAACAAAACGACTTCTACATGTTATCAATGTGTTCACGCTATGATGAAAATCTCAGAACGAGACCAAAGACCCTTGTAAATTCAATTTACAAAAGGAACAACTTCCACAACGTTTATTCCCCTGTGGACGCCAACTATTCAGCCATTTTTCCAGTTTTTTTTTTTTCTTAAAATGGCTTCTTACCAATTTATCCCTTAGGGTATGACACCTTCTGAAGGATGTGAGGGGTCGTAAACCCCCAACATCCCCACGACTGGCGTCTCCCTCCAATATGTTCCAATTATCCTTAATGATTTTTTTTATTTGCTCTGCCATCGGGCTGTATTTAAATGAAAAAACTACTGGAGGCGGCTGACCTCTATCATTAGGTCTTTTTTTTCTTTGCTCGTGGTCCCCCCCCCCCCTCCCCCCTCGGACAGTATCGGATGCTCGCATCATTGTGTCATTTAATAATTCCATGGGGTAACCCCTAGAGGACAACCTACTCTTCAGGTCTCTTGCTTGCTTTTGGAAACTTTCTTTGGTGGTATTAATTCTGGCCATATGGCACAGCTCGCTTAACATTAGTTGGATGGAAACTCGAGGGAGTTGGTGGCCGTGGGTTTTCTAAAACCCTCTGTCACCAATCTACCTTCCTTAACGGATACCAGGACGTCCAGGAATTCTAATTTTGCACCTCCAAATACATATGTAAATTTCATATTCCTCTCATTTACTCTATTGAGGTATTCTACGAAATCACTGAACGTTTCTTCATCACTACGCCACACGATGAAGACATCATCCACGAACCTAAGATAGGTGTGGATATGTGGAAGATATGGGTTGGCAGTCGAGTATATATATCTATCTTCAAAACGTGCCAAGTAAAGGTCGGCAAAGGTGCAAGCCACGGGCGTACCCATAGCAGTACCGCACCTTTGCCTAAACCAACTGTTCCCAAACATGAAGGCATTGTTTTTTAGTATTAAGGCAAGAGCCTCTTCAACGAAATTCAAAAAAGTCTCACTTTTGTTCACATTCTCCATCCTGGGAAATCCACGTATAAAGACTCTCAACATCCAGGGACACCAACTGAAATCCTTCCTGGACAGATCTTAATGCCAGTAGCATGTCGGATGTGTCCCTGAGATGTGAGGGCATCATACGCACAGTTGGTCTACGAAGCCAATCTAGATATCTGGAAAGGGGCTCAGTCACTGACCCAACCCCCGAGACAATCTATTTCTCTTTCTCTATATAAAATTCTTCTCCACATGGATCTCATGAGTGGGGTCCCTCTTTAATTCCTCATATATATTAACATCTTTTAATTGTCTATGGGCCTCACTGATATAATAACTTTTACTTAAGAGGACCACATTACCCCCCTTGTCCGCCGGCTTCACAATGATATCCTCGTTGTTCTGTAGCCATTTCAAAGCCAGTTTTTCTCTTTCTGTGATGTTTTTCTTAGCCTGGGGGTAAACCAGGGCCTTTACCCCTTCCAGGACTTTTTGCTGAAAAACATCAATACTGGAACGTGCGGGCAATGGGGCTATACGTGGACCTAATACCGCCCATAAACTCTTGAGATACCTCCGTATCCTCTGTCCTGTTGAGCTCACCGCCCACCATCCATTCGAGGCAGGAGATCTCTGCGGAATAAAAATTTGCATTCATACTGAATCCTAAGTATTCACCACCGCCTTCCCTATATCAACCTTTTTCTCCTGTGTGTACGGTAGGTTCTTAAAAATCCGTCTCAAATTCAATTTTCGTATAGCCTTAAATAAATTGATTTCAAAATCAACCGGGTCAAATTGTTTCTACAGACTGTAATTTAGCCCCCAGGTAAGGACCTTTTCACAGTCTGGCGGCAATTCGATCCCGGTCAAATTGACAACTAGGTTCTTCACACCCTGACTCTGTCTGATTCTTCCACTATTGTCTCCAGGACACATGCTTCCGCTTGAATCCTAACTTGCCTCCCCTTGTGGTTTTTGTTTGACCCCCGCCCCCTTCTGACTCTCTTCCTAAAGGGCCCGTGCCTCCTTGAGAGCTACCCGCTCCTGACAGACTTAGGGGGCCCAAGTCATCTGATAGACTTGAATCTGAATCAGTAGTCCAATAATCACTTTTCCTTCTAGGGGGGTTGTCGTTTTTTCCTCTGTGGCTTGTTGCACCATTCAAAAACCCTCTTTTGGTCATAATCCTGTTTGTCTCTGACAAATTTATCAAGTTTTTTTCCCTTAATTTCACTTTGTGTAACGATAAGTTTCCTATCTAAGCGTTTATTAAAATTTTGCAATTGTCCTTCTGGGAGATGTGCATTCAGCG
The DNA here is from genome assembly GCF_905171765.1 of Bufo bufo. Classification (NCBI taxonomy): domain Eukaryota; kingdom Metazoa; phylum Chordata; class Amphibia; order Anura; family Bufonidae; genus Bufo; species Bufo bufo. The sequence continues at coordinate 99,612,481 of NC_053398.1, forward strand.
TAGATCTTGCCTTCTGTAATTCCTCTTTAATCGTTTGATATTCTTTTTCATTTCTTTTTAACACTGTCTCTAAAACCTTCATGGAGAATTCAAGATGTATTTGTTGCCACTCCGCTACAAATTCAGGATCCTCTTGAAACTGAGACATTTCTTTATAGATTCTGAGTCCCCTTGGTACTCGATTGCTTTCGCTGTATGACCTGCGGGAGTTCATTGTCCAATACATACGGACCTCCCTCTCCGCCAGTTGAGTCACTTTAATTTCCAGTGACTTAGTGCTCAATGTATCATTTAAATCTTCTTGGTTACACTGTAAAAAATACATGTCTGCTCCCACTCGACCCTCTTCTACACCTAAGTGTGTCTCTAGCTGCTGTGTAATTTCCATTACGGGATTTTCTTGCGATAAGCCCATGGAGATATGAGGTTTGATGCGTGCTCAACCGTTCACATGCAAATGGCAAAGTCCACAAAAATCACTAGAATTAAACAGATCCGATGGCACTGCACAACACCCCTCTTCCTCCTGCAAGTGCAGCTCCAGACACCATTCAGTGTGTCCCCTGATCAGGCGGTGCTCAGCTGGTATCAGGTATTAGTAATTCACATATAATAGAAGGAAATACTCCGGCGGCACTCACCGATCAATGTTTTCATTTACTTTTATTAATTTTATTTATTTTAGTTGGTGTCCCTGGATGTTGAGAGTCTTTATACGCGGATTCCCCAGGATGGAGGCGTTGAGGCAGTAATTGAGATCTTAAAGAATATGGACAAAAGTGAGACTTTTTAGAATTTTGTTGAAGAGGCTCTTGACTAATACTAAAAAACAATGCCTTCATGTTTGGGAACAGTTGGTTTAGGCAAAGGTGCGGTACTGCTATGGGTACGCCAGTGGCTTGCATCTTTGCCAACCTTTACTTGGCACGTTTTGAAGATAGATATATATACTCGACTGCCAACCCATATCTTCCACATATCCACACCTATTTTAGGTTTGTGGATGATGTCTTCATCGTGTGGCGTAGTGATGAAGAAACGTTAAGTGATTTCGTAGAATACCTCAATAGAGTAAATGAGATGAATATGAAATTTACATATGTATTTGGAGGTGAAAAATTAGAATTCCTGGACGTCCTGGTATCCGTTAAGGAAGGTAGATTGGTGACAGAGGGTTTTAGAAAACCCACGGCCACCAACTCCCTTTTACATCACTCGAGTTTCCATCCAACTAATGTTAAGCGAGCTGTACCATATGGTCAGAATTAATACCACCAAAGAAAGCTTCCAAAAGCAAGCAAGAGACCTGAAGAGTAGGTTGTCCTCTAGGGGTTACCCCATGGAGTTATTAAATGACACAATGATGCGAGCATCCGATACTGTCCGAGGGGGGGGGGGACCACGAGCAAAGAAAAGACCTAATGATAGAGGTCAGCCGCCTCCAGTAGTTTTTTCATTTAAATACAGCCCGATGGCAGAGCAAATAAAAAAAATCATTAAGGATAATTGGTACAAATTGGAGGGGGACGCAAGTTGAGGGGAAGTTGGGTGTTTACGACCCCTCACATCCTTCAGAAGGGTGTCGCACCTAAGGGATAAAATTGGTAAGAGCCATTTTAAGGAAAAAAAAACTGGAAACATGCTGAATAGTTGGCGTCCAACAGGGGAATAAACGTCGTGGAAGTTGTTCCTTTTGTAATTCAATTTACAAGGGTCTTTGGTCTCGTTTGGAGATTACATCATAGCGTGAACACATAGACAAAACGAACGACTTCTACATGTTATCATCTAGTACTATGTGTGTGCGGTAGGTTTTATATTGGTAAGACCATAACGCTCTCTATTTGAAAGGTTCCTAGAACATGTGGGATCATTTACCTCAGGCAAAGGGGGTCCCACTATTAGTAGAACATGTCCGCTACGGTACACGGCGGAGACAGTAAGTCTTACGCTTTGCAGGTCTGGAGGTTGTCCCAACCCCTCAGAGGGGAGGGGATAGGGATCGTGAACTTCTTAGAAGGGAACGCAGGTGGATCCTGCGTTCCAATACTATGGGCCCCCTTGGGCTAAATGAAAAAATAGACAAGCGTATTTTTGTAATTATTTGTTATGGATCTGCTCAATCTTCATTATTGTTTTTAATATCACCTCATGTATGTTTGATGTCCTTTTTATGAAGTAGTACTGCTTGATTGCAGAGTGATGGGCAGATGGCACAGAACGGGATCGAACTCACCAATACGCGGTGTATGGTGAAACAGTGCCAAAACAGCCATTTTTTTGGGGTTTACCTTGCTCACAAAATTTTTATATAGAGCAATTAAAAACTATATGTACTAGGGGTGGGCGATATATGCGATATAAATTGTGCCACCATATGGATTTTGTGCATATCGCCGGACCGCGATATGATCGCGCTCTTCGCGCGCACCATGTTCTCCTGAGCCGCACAGTGGAGAAGGAGGGAGTCCCTCCCTCCCCACTGCGCGGCTGCCGCTGACCACCAATGAGAACAGAGTAGGAGGGGAGGGACTGTGGCCACTGCGCCACCAATGAATGTGCCAGCCATATAACCGATCGGAGCTCCGATCGGTTACCCTGGCAGCCAGCAGTCACGCTACTGAAGTCCTGGCTGCCATGGTATGTTAGTGAGCAGCATTATACTCGCGTGCGCCGTGGCCGCCGGGCGCTCCTTCTCATAGGTCTGTGCGGCGCATTGCTAATGCTTATAGCATTAGCAATGCGCCGCACAGACCTATGAGAAGGAGCGCCCGGCGGCCACGGCGCACATGAGTATAATGCTGCTCACTAACATACCATGGCAGCCAGGACTTCAGTAGCATGACTCCTGGCTGCCATGGTAACCGATTGGAGCAATGATGGGGGGGGGGGGGGAGGGGGGCGACGACCCTGTGGCCACTGCCACCAATGATTAATACTGGGGAGGGAGGGGGGGTGGGTTTGGGTTACCAGAGGGGGCTGATAAGAGGGAGAGGCTGGGGGGCGGATCAGGGGCTGGGGGGCACATGAGAGGCTGGGGGGCACATGAGAGGCTGGCTGCCATGGTCATGTACAAAGCAAGGGGCAGCAGGGAGAGTGTAAAGTCCTATTCACCCTAATAGAGCTCTATTAGGGTGAATATGACAAGGGTTCTAGCCCTTAAGAAGGCTAATAGTTATTAAATAAAAAGTAAAAAAAAAAAAAAGTTTAAACCCCCCCCCCCCCCCAAATATAGAAAACAAAATATTGCGATATGCTTAAAATTATATTGCAATATAGATTTTAGGCCATATCGCCCACCCCTAATATGTACCCCAATAAAGTACCAATAAAACTGGCACCTCCCGTATATCCCGTAGTTTCCAAAATGAGGTCAGCTTTTGGGAGTTTCTACTGTAAGGGTGCATGAGGAGGGCTTCATATGGGACATGGCATCTAAAAACCAGTTCAGGTAAATCTGCCTTCCAAAAACTATACGGCGCTCCTTTTCTTCTGCGCCCTGCCGTGTGCCCTTACATCAGTTTACGACCAAATGTGGGGTGTTTCTGTAAACCGAAGAATCGGGGTAATATTGAGTTTTGTTTGGCTGTCAACCCTCAATGTGTTAAAGAAAAAATTGATTCAAATGGAAAATCTGTCAAAAAAGTGAGATGTCATCTCCATTTTCCTTTAATTCTTGTGGAACACCTAAAGGGTTAACAAAGTTTGAAAAATCAGTTTTGATTAACTTGAGGGGGGTAGTTTTTACAATGGGGTCAATTATGGGGGGTTTCCACTAGTAGGAAGCCTCACAAAGTGACTTCAGCCCTGAACTGGTCCTTTAAAAAGTGGGTTTTGGAACTTTTCTTAAACATTAGAAGAATTGCTTCTAAGCCTTCTAACGTCCTAAAAAAAAAAAAGAAGACCTTTCCAAAATGATGCCAACATGAAGTAGACATATGGGGAATGTTAAGTAATAAATATTTTATGAGGTATCACTTTCTGTTTTAAAAGCAGAGAAATTGAAATTGTGAAAATTGCAATACATAATTTTTTTTATAATTTTATATTTTAGTTATTTTTTCTTCAAAATTTTGGATTATTTTGTAAATAAAGGTGAAATATATCGACTCAAATTTACCACTGTCATGAAGTACAATGTGTCGCGAGAGAACAGTCTCAGAATGGCTTGGAAAAGTAAAAGCGTTCGAAAGTTATTACCACATAACGTGACAGGTCAGATTTGCAAAATTAGGCCTGCTCAGGAAGGGGGAAATGGCCCGGATGTGAAGTGGTTAATAACCCTTCACAAAGAATATCCAGACTCCCTTTATGAGGAGAGTGCCGCCCTGTCCTCCAATGACTGCCATCATGCCAGTGTGAGGAGGGTGAACGCTCAGGACTGTGGCATATTCTTTGTAGAGGGTTATTAGACAAATGGCACAATATCTTTTGGACCTAAGGGGACAGGATCATATCTTGGTTAGAGGTTTTCCAAATGGTACACATATACATAGTACATAAGGCCGAAAAAAGACATTTGTCCATCCAGTTCGGCCTGTTATCCTGCAAGTTGATCCAGAGGAAGGAAAAAAAAAAACAGTGAGGTAGAAGCCAATTTTCCCCACTTTAGGGGAATAAAAAATTCCTTCCCGACTCCAATCAGGCAATCAGAATAACTCCCTGGACCAACGACCCCTCTCTAGTAGCTATAGCCTGTAATATTATTACGCTCCAGAAATACGTCCAGGCCCCTCTTGAATTCCTTTATTGTACTCCCCATCACCACCTCCTCAGGCAGAGAGTTCCATAGTCTCACTGCTCTTACCGTAAAGAATCCTCTTCTATGTTTGTGTACAAACCTTCTTTCCTCCAGACGCAGAGGATGTCCCCTCATCACAGTCACAGTCCTGGGAATAAATCAGGGATGCTCAACCTGCGGCCCTCCAGCTGTTGTAAAACTACAACTCCCAGCATGCCCAGACAGCCTTCAGCTATCAGCCTACAGCAGGGCATGGTGGGAGTTGTAGTTTTACAACAGCTGGAGGGCCGCAGGTTGAGCATCCCTGGAATAAATAGATGATGGGAGAGATCTCTGTACTGACCCCTGATATATTTATACACAGTAATTAGATCACCCTCAGCGTCTTTTTTCTAAAGTGAATAACCCTAATTTTGATAATCTTTCAGGGTACTGTAGTTGCCCTATTCCAGTTATTACTTTAGTTGCCCTCCTCTGGACCCTCTCCAGCTCTGCTATGTCTGCCTTGTTGACTGGAGCCCAGAACTGTACACAGTGCTCCATGTGTGGTCTGACTAATGATTTGTAAAGTGGTAGGACTATGTTCTCATCACGGGCATCTATGCCCCTTCTGATGCAACCCATTATCTTATTGGCCTTGGCAGCAGCTGCCTGACACTGGTTTTTGCAGCTTAGTTTGCTGTTCACTAAAATTCCTAGATCCTTTTCCATGTCAGTGTTACCCAGTGTTTTATCATTTAGTATGTACGGGTGACTTGCATTATTCCTTCCCATGTGCATAACTTTACATTTGTCAGTGTTAAACCTCATCTGCCACTTCTCTGCCCAAGCATCCAATCTATCCAGATCCCTCTGTAGTAGTATACTGTCCTCTTCAGTGTTAATTACTTTACACAGTTTAGTGTCATCTGCGAAAATTTATATTTTACTATGCAAGCCTTCTACAAGATCATTAATAAATATATTGAAAAGAATAGGGCCCAATACTGACCCCTGAGGTACTCCACTAGTGACAGTGACCCAATCTGAGTGTGTACCGTTAATAACCACCCTCTGTTTTCTATCATTTAGCCAGTTACTTACCCACATACAGACGTTTTCTCCCAGTCCAAGCATTCTCATTTTATATACTAACCTTTTATGATGTACAGTGTCAAATGCTTTGGAGAAGTCCAGATACGACATCCATTGATTCGCCGCTGTCAAGTCTAGAACTTACGTCCTCATAGAAACTGATTAAATTAGTTTGGCATGACCGATCCCTCACGAAGCCATGCTGATATGGCGTTATTTGCTTATTTCCGTTGAGATGCTCTAAGATAGCATCTCTCAGAAAACCTTCAAACAGTTTACCCACAACAGATGTTAAACTTACCGGCCTATAGTTTCCAGGCTCTGTTTTTGGACCTTTTTTGAATATTGGCACCACATATGCTATGCGCCAATCCTGTGGGACATTCCCTGTCAGTATAGAGTCCGCAAATATCTGAAATAAGGGTCTGGCTATGACATTACTTAATTCCCTTAGGATACGGGGGTGTATGCCATCCGGTCCTGGCGATTTGTCTATTTTAATCTTTTTAAGTCGCTGTTGTACTTCTTCCTGGGTCAGACAGGACACTTTTAATGGGGAATTTATTTTTACATTCAGCATTTCATCTGACAGTTTATTTTCCTCAGTGAATACATTGGAGAAAAAAATATTTAACAGCTTTGCTTTCTCCTCGTCGCTCTCTGCGACTCCCCCCCTCATTACTCTTTAAAGGGCCGACACCTTCAGATTTATATAATTGTAGAACATTTTAGGGTTAGTTTTACTCTCTTTGGCAATTAATTTCTCGGTCTCTAGTTTGGCCGCTTTTATTAGTTTTTTACATGTGTTTTTATATGCTTTTTTTTTTGTCATTTAATGCTTTCTTTACAGTTCTGTTTATCCACATTGGTTTCTTTTTGTTCCTTAACCTTTTATTCCCATACGGTTTGTACCTCTCACAATGAGCTTTTAGGATGCTTTGAAAGATATCCCATTTTGTGGCTGTATTTTTATTTTTGAGGACATTGTCCCAGTTAGTTTGGCCTATGGCCTCTCTTAGTTGGCTAAATATAGCTTTTTTGAAATTTGGTATTTTTGTTCCTCCCTGTAGAAACGCTCTTTTGAATGATAATTGGAAGGTTATTACTTTATGGTCACTATTTCCCAGGTGTCCCCCAACCTGCACGTCTGTTGTTCTGTCAGGCCTATTGGTTAATACTAAGTTCAGTATGGCCGTCCCTCTAGTCGGGTCCTGAACCAGTTATAGCTCAGTTAACTCAAAATGAAATAAATTGTCAATTCTTAAAATTATCTGTAGGATTCTGCTCCAGTCCTCCTCCGCTGCTGTAGAGGATATCTTCACTGGCTAATCTTGACCCATGCACTGTGATGTGCCCTAAGGGCAGGGGATGTCCTAAGCAGGCACCTTATTAATGCTTCTGGAGGTTCTCAGAACTGGAGATGTTGGTCATGGAGGCATACTTACTTATTTTTGAAGCAATACTGTTGAAAAGCAGTACAGTCACATTCTCCCAACCTGAACTTCAGCTATAGTTTACAAGTGCTTTGGAAGTCCTGCAGTTTAATCTTAAAATCCCTTGACTATCAGCGCTATGCATGACGGAAGTAGTCACTTTAACCACCTCCGGACCGCCTAACGCAGGATCGCGTTCCAGAGGTGGCAGCCCTGCGCAGAGTCACGCATATATGCGTCATCTCGCGATGGCCGAGATTTCCTGTGAACGCGCGCACACAGACACGGAAGGTAAGAGAGTTGATCTCCAGCCTGCCAGCGGCGATCGTTCGCTGGCAGGCTGGAGATGTGTTTTTTTTAACCCCTAACAGGTATATTAGACGCTGTTTTGATAACAGCGTCTAATATACCTGCTACCTGGTCCTCTGGTGGTCCCCTTTGTTTGGATCGACCACCAGAGGACACAGGCAGCTCAGTAAAGTAGCACCAAGCACCACTACACTACACTACACCCCCCCCCCGTCACTTATTAACCCCTTATTAGCCCCTGATCACCCCTGATCACCCCATATAGACTCCCTGATCACCCCCCTGTAAAGCTCCATTCAGACGTCCGCATGATTTTTACGGATCCACTGATAGATGGATCGGATCCGCAAAACGCATCCGGACGTCTGAATGAAGCCTTACAGGGGCGTGATCAATGACTGTGGTGATCACCCCATATAGACTCCCTGATCACCCCCCTGTCATTGATTACCCCCCTGTCATTGATTACCCCCCTGTAAAGCTCCATTCAGATGTCCGCATGATTTTTACGGATGCACTGATAGATGGATCGGATCCGCAAAACGCATCCGGACGTCTGAATGAAGCCTTACAGGGGCATGATCAATGACTGTGGTGATCACCCCATATAGACTCCCTGATCACCCCCCTGTCATTGATTACCCCCCTGTAAAGCTCCATTCAGATGTCCGCATGATTTTTACGGATGCACTGATAGATGGATCGGATCCGCAAAACGCATCCGGACGTCTGAATGAAGCCTTACAGGGGCATGATCAATGACTGTGGTGATCACCCCATATAGACTCCCTGATCACCCCCCTGTCATTGATTACCCCCCTGTAAAGCTCCATTCAGATGTCCGCATGATTTTTACGGATGCACTGATAGATGGATCCGATCCGCAAAACGCATCCAGACGTCTGAATGAAGCCTTACAGGGGCATGATCAATGACTGTGGTGATCACCCCATATAGACTCCCTGATCACCCCCCTGTAAAGCTCCATTCAGATGTCCGCATGATTTTTACGGATGCACTGATAGATGGATCCGATCCGCAAAACGCATCCAGACGTCTGAATGAAGCCTTACAGGGGCATGATCAATGACTGTGGTGATCACCCCATATAGACTCCCTGATCACCCCCCCTGTCATTGATCACCCCCCTGTCATTGATCACCCCCCCTGTCATTGATCACCCCCCCTGTCATTGATCACCCCCCCTGTCATTGATCACCCCCCCTGTCATTGATCACCCCCCCTGTCATTGATCACCCCCCCTGTCATTGATCACCCCCCTGTAAGGCTCCATTCAGACATTTTTTTGGCCCAAGTTAGTGGAATTTATTTATTTTTTTCTTACAAAGTCTCATATTCCACTAACTTGTGTCAAAAAATAAAATCTCACATGAACTCACCATACCCCTCACGGAATCCAAATGCGTAAAATTTTTTAGACATTTATATTCCAGACTTCTTCTCACGCTTTAGGGCCCCTAGAATGCCAGGGCAGTATAAATACCCCACATGTGACCCCATTTTGGAAAGAAGACACCCCCAGGTATTCCGTGAGGGGCATATTGAGTCCATGAAAGATTGAAATTTTTGTCCCAAGTTAGCGGAACGGGAGACTTTGTGAGAAAAAAATTAAAAATATCAATTTCCGCTAACTTGTGCCAAAAAAAAAAAATTTCTATGAACTCGCCATGCCCCTCATTGAATACCTTGGGGTGTCTTATTTCCAAAATGGGGTCACATGTGGGGTATTTATACTGCCCTGGCATTCTAGGGGCCCCAAAGCGTGAGAAGAAGTCTGGTATCCAAATGTCTAAAAATGCCCTCCTAAAAGGAATTTGGGCACCTTTGCGCATCTAGGCTGCAAAAAAGTGTCACACATCTGGTATCGCCGTACTCAGGAGAAGTTGAGGAATGTGTTTTGGGGTGTCATTTTACTTATACCCATGCTGGGTGAGAGAAATATCTTGGTCAAATGCCAACTTTGTATAAAAAAATGGGAAAAGTTGTCTTTTGCCAAGATATTTCTCTCACCCAGCAAGGGTATATGTAAAATGACACCCCAAAACACATTCCCCAACTTCTCCTGAATACGGCGATACCACATGTGTGACACTTTTTTGCAGCCTAGGTGGGCAAAGGGGCCCATATTCCAAAGAGCACCTTTAGGATTTCACAGGTCATTTACCTACTTACCACACATTAGGGCCCCTGGAAAATGCCAGGGCAGTATAACTACCCCACAAGTGACCCCATTTTGGAAAGAAGACACCCCAAGGTATTCCGTGAGGGGCATGGCGAGTTCCTAGAATTTTTTATTTTTTGTCACAAGTTAGTGGAAAATGCTGATTTTTTTTTTTTTTTTTTTTTTTTTTTTTCATACAAAGTCTCATATTCCACTAACTTGTGACAAAAAATAAAAACTTCCATGAACTCACTATGCCCATCAGCGAATACCTTGGGGTCTCTTCTTTCCAAAATGGGGTCACTTGTGGGGTAGTTATACTGCCCTGGCATTCTAGGGGCCCAAATGTGTGGTAAGGAGTTTGAAATCAAATTCTGTAAAAAAGGACCTGTGAAATCCGAAAGGTGCTCTTTGGAATATGGGCCCCTTTGCCCATCTAGGCTGCAAAAAAGTGTCACACATCTGGTATTGCCGTACTCAGGAGAAGGTGGGGAATGTGTTTTGGGGTGTCATTTTACATATAGCCATGCTGGGTGAGAGAAATATCTTGGCAAAAGACAACTTTTCCCATTTTTTTATACAAAGTTGGCATTTGACCAAGATATTTATCTCACCCAGCATGGGTATATGTAAAAAGACACCCCAAAACACATTCCCCACCTTCTCCTGAATACGGAGATACCAGATGTGTGACACTTTTTTGCAGCCTAGGTGGGCAAAGGGGCCCATATTCCAAAGAGCACCTTTCGGATTTCACAGGTCATTTTTTACAGAATTTGATTTCAAACTCCTTACCACACATTTGGGCCCCTAAAATGCCAGGGCAGTATAACTACCCCACAAGTGACCCCATTTTGGAAAGAAGAGACCCCAAGGTATTTCGTGATGGGCATAGTGAGTTCATGGAAGTTTTTATTTTTTGTCACAAGTTAGTGGAATATGAGACTTTGTATGAAAAAAAAAAAAAAAATCATCATTTTCCGCTAACTTGTGACAAAAAATAAAAAGTTCTATGAACTCACTATGCCCATCAGCGAATACCTTAGGGTGTGTACTTTCCGAAATGGGGTCATTTGTGGGGTGTTTGTACTGTCTGGCCATTGTAGAACCTCAGGAAACATGACAGGTGCTCAGAAAGTCAGAGCTGCTTCAAAAAGCGGAAATTCACATTTTTGTGCCATAGTTTGTAAACGCTATAACTTTTACCCAAACCATTTTTTTTTTTTACCCAAACATTTTTTTTTTTATCAAAGACATGTAGAACTATAAATTTAGAGCAAAATTTCTATATGGATCTCGTTTTTTTTTGCAAAATTTTACAACTGAAAGTGAAAAATGTCATTGTTAAATTTTGATTAATAACAAAAAAAGTAAAAATGTCAGCAGCAATGAAATACCACCAAATGAAAGCTCTATTAGTGAGAAGAAAAGGAGGTAAAATTCATTTGGGTGGTAAGTTGCATGACTGAGCAATAAACGGTGAAAGTAGTGTAGGTCAGAAGTGTAAAAAGTGGCCTGGTCTTTCAGGGTGTTTAAGCACTGGGGGCTGAAGTGGTTAAATATGGCCTCCGCTCAAAAACACAGTGGGTGCATAGCCGCCGGGTTTCTGCTGGTTTTGCAGAAATTCAGCCCCTCAGATGCCTTGTTTAATTGTGACCACGACACCTGAGTAGTGTAAGGGTCCATTCACACGTCCGTAGTGCATTGCGGATCCGCAATACCCCCGGCCGGCACCCCCCATAGAACTGCCTATTCTTGTCCGCAATTGCAGACCTGAAAATCCGAGCATCCATTCAGTCCCCATAGAGAATGAATGGGTCCGCACCCATTCTGCAGAATTGCGGAACGGGTGCGGACAACACTTGCGGACGTGTGAATGGAGTCTAAAATGTGGGAGCCTCACGCTCTCGGGTCGTTAACACCTTCTCCTCGCAGAGATTGAGGAAGCTTTTAACTCTTAATTAGCGATGAAACGAAGCAAGCTTTGGATGCTAAATCCGAAGTCGCTTCGTTCAAAACTTCGGATTAATACTGTATAGAGATCAGTCTCCGCACAGTATTAAAATGTATGGGCTCCGATGAGCCGAAGTCATGTGTGACTTCTTTGAATAACTTCAGTAGTTGATTTTTAAAGTGAATAAAGCACTTTAAAACTTGCGATACAACTGGTACGGCTCTGTAGTATTTTCTTGAAAAGACAAGCAGTCCCATTGAAGGGAATGGGGACGCCTTATGGGGACGTAATTACACCTGCACACCACTACAATTATTGCGGCGAGCAGGTAAGCAGAACAGAGAAGGCAGCACTTGTATGAGCACTGCCTTTTCATTAAACAGCTGATCGGCGGGGGTGCAGGGAGTTGGACCCGTGCTTTTCTGATATTGATACCTATCCTGAGGATAGGTCATCAATAGTAAACAGCGGACAACCCCTTTAAGTTTAGTGTATTTTCTCCCCTATTTGTGGAGCCTCTTTGTTCCTTGTATTGACCACTAGGGGGTGCAGTTGCACCATCAGTGTTGGGGAAAGCTGCTGTTCTGTTTCCTGTGTTAGCCCATGATATCATTGAGGAGGCCTGTTATAGGAACTGCTTGGTAAAAATCAGCTCATTCTGTCCTGGCAGATGCTCGGGGCCTCTTATAACAATCACAGTCTTTATTCCGTCTGCTGTAATGTTCATTTTAACCTCCTGCATTTGGGAGTTGTCTTGAGCAGGGGCCCAGCTTTAAGAACAAGATGGAGCTCTGCCCTATTGCCATCTGATGCAATCATTGAGAGTGGGGCTCTCACAATGCGTATGCTCCCCTGGGATGCTCTTCAGAATTACCAGTGACGTGATGCTATAGGAAGATTAAATTAATAAGCATTTCTTTTCAGGCCTTGTGTCAGGATCTCAGAGTTGTTCCTATATATTAAGTGACCCCCCCCCCCCCTCTCCCGGACCTGCAGCATTTTTAGGTATCTATTATCCAGTGGTTATATATCTGCCACTCTTTACAGTAGGCTGGGAAGGCCATGTCAAGACTGTATAATACATTTAGATTGTAAGCTCTTAAGGATTGTTGGTTCACGTCCCCCGTGACATGTGGCCCAGTGACCTGTCACTTGGGGGCACGTCACTCCAGCAGCCAGTTATTGTCCGCAGCGGCACACCTGACCCCGTCCACTTTACAAGCAGGAAACCGGAGTGCAACGCACCAAAGGAGCCGGAACGGAGTAGCCGGGAGCAGGTAAGTATGCTTCCCTCCACGGGTCTGGTGGTCAAGGGAATTGGGGGCTGCTTAAAATTGTCTCAAAGCTAGAGAATTTAAAGGGGACCTCTGAGGACAGCCTAAAGTGTTGAAAGTTGTTGGCACTTATGTGACAATGTGCTGTCGTTTTGTTGGCCTTACAGTTCACTCATTGCAGTATGGTGGCAGGACAGCAGTGTATTTATGAGATACAGGCTCCCTCACCTACCTGCTGCTTTAAAGAGCTTTCCTTACACTGGAAGGAATATTCTGTAAGTTCTACTAACCCAAATCATATGGTCACGGTAGATGAGGGAAGCAAACAAAATGAAACAAAACAGCAGGCTAGGCCCCACAGCTAGGGAACAGGGAAAGGTCACCTCCTGACAATCCCTGAGCCTTTCCCTGACTGCTACCATCGAGATTTGTTCATGTTGGTAGTGTTCATGCACACCAACCTAAACCCTGCTGCAACTGGCACAAACCCTCAGCTAGGGAGCTGGCGAAAAGACAACCGGTTCCTTGCACAAGATGATGGAACCAGCGTCTACCTAAGGCCTAGTCAGTACAAAGAGAAGGAAGGAAGGAGAACTTAACTGAAGACTAACTGGGAGCAGGAGATCCACCAAACACCAGCAGAGATCTCCAGGAGAAACCACAAGGGCTATAGTGAGAGGCAAGAATAAATAGCATCACTAACTAACTAATGAGCAGAACCTGTGAGGGGGTGGGATCCTGCCCAAAGCCACAACAAAGCAATCTGTCAGGTTCACGTGCAGCAAGTCTGACAGATCTTCTCAGATCACTCACAGGGCTGGGTGTGACACACATTCACAAGTACGTGAGAAACCAGCGTCTGTTACTGCTTTATGCTGTCACCAGAGGGCAGGACAGGTTTTCTTTTAAAAATGAAAAATGTAAAGAATGCAAAGACAAGACATAGAGTATGTACATACATGTTGAGTGGTTCCCTCAGGTTACAGTATTAAAGGGGTTCTGAAAATACCTTTGCCTTGTGCGTTTCAGTGCAGGGCAAGGGACAGCATCGGAGCAATACTCCAGTGCTCAACTCGGAGGGGCTGCCTGGGTGAAGAAGAGGATAGGTCTGGGTTCAGCTCTGAACCTGGACAACCCATTTAATTGGTTCTGGGAAGACCATTGTAACTTGAGTCCATAACTCTATGGAAAACTACTAGTACAGTTGACCCCCAAGATACAATGACCTCAGGATACAATATTTTCAGCATACAATGGACTTTCCTGGAGCATCATAAGTTGAAACCAGACTCTGCATACAATGTCTCAGACCCAGATCAACCAATTAAGGGCGGGTTAACATCTGCGTTGTGAACTCCAGCACTATAATCCGGTCACTGTATCCGGCATACATGCCGACTTTCAGACGGACAAAAAATGCTACAAGCAACATTTTTTGTCCGGCTAAAAGTCTGCATGTATGCCAGAAAGTAGCCAGATTACCATTACAGTGAATAGGGATCCGGTGGTGCACGGTGGTATCTGGCTATGCGGCAGCCTAACATGGCCATTGCTCTGGTAAAACGCCTGTATTGGTTGTCTGGGAGCTCGTCTTTACAGTACAGTGCAGTACTACATTTCCTGTGCACCCTCTGTCTGTGTCAGGGTGAGCTGCTCCTTTGGATGTCAAGTGAGGGCGACTACATTTTATTTTTTGGGTAAACTGTATGCTATACAGACCCTGAAGAAGTTCCTGTCCTCATCATAAATAGTGAGTTACAGCTCCCAGCAGACGTTATACAGTATGTAAGGACTTTCTTTATCTGCCATAGTTATCTATATGCTCATTTGAATCTTCATTTTCTCTTACCTAGGGGTGACGTTTTGGGGCTTTGGAACCAATTACTATTTTTCCCCTCCCCCATGACTGCACCCATGCGACTAGGATCTCCCATCCAGGACAGGAAACCTGAAGAGATAAAATGGTTCACACCCCCACCACATCTCAGTTCAGGTTTCCTGTCCTCCGGATAGGAGGTACCTGAGTAGCTCTTGCTCCTTTCTTACTTGGTTCTCACCTCCTGGGGACTGGGGTAGGTCCGGGTCTACAATACCGTAATGGGACCTATACCTGGCGGCCTAAGTCTCCTTGGGAGTCGTTGCCTAAGTCTGTCCTGCTTCCTGCCTCCTTCCAAGCCTCATTGGGGAGCCGCTATGGCCGTGTTCAGGCGGCTCCCGGTCCATAGTTGTGCGGTGGCCAGCGTCCTGCTTCCAATATGGCAGCGCACATTTCTGATGCGCTCTGCGGATGTGGTTATTCCCGGCGCTGGCCGGAAGGGGGAGGGCACCTTCTTACATAGGCGTATTTGGGCCTAGAGTTAAAAGGAGCCGAGGCGCGTTACAAGTCGGCAGCAGAAGGGGACAGCCAGCCTTGGTGCGCACACAGTGCTGTACAGGATCTGGAGTTTTCCACAGGCATGTCGGAATCAGGTGACGCCGGACGCGACGATCCCTTGGAACCCTCGAGGCCCACAAGCCTGGTATTGGACCTGAGGAGTGGAGAAGCTTGACTCTACAGTTGGTGAGATTTATCCTCTCATAATAACATTGGGTGTTTGCTTTATTTTTGTAGGTAGCAAAAACACCAAAGAAATCTTCCTGCAAAACTAAACCTAAAGAGTGTGGAGGATGTAGAGTAGCTTTATTACCTTCGTATGTTAAACCACTTTGTCAAGCTTGTATAGACAAGTTAGTTTTGGTAGAATCCCATAGCTTATCTAAAAGCATCAAGGCCTGAAATAAGGTGTGAAATTAAGTCCTTCGGTCGGAGCCGTCCGAAGTCACCAGAAAGGTGTAACTATAATATGGACTCTGATTCAGATTTTTCTAGGGAGGACGAGGACATAGAATCCGACCAGGTCTTATCTTCTGATTTTTTCTTTTCAGATGAGGATTTAGTGGGGAAGGCTCTATTCCCACCAGAAGATACCGAGCCTTTGTTAAAAACTGTTAAAACCACTATGCAATTAGAGGATGTAAAACAGCCTAAAACTATTGCTGTCCAGGTGTTTGAGGGTCTCGGACCTAAACGTCAGAGTTTTTCCCGTTCATAAGAACATGGAAGCACTGATTAGAAAAGAATGCAAAAACCCTGACAGGAACTTTTTTTATACCGGTTTCTGTTAAAAGAAAATATCCATTTGAAGAGTCAGTGGCTGGAGTATAGGACAGAGCTCCTACCGTAGATGCCCCTGTAGCTAAAATAGCCAAGAAATCGGCTCTTCCTTTTGATGATTTAGGCTGTTTAGGAGATCCTTTAGATAAAAAAGCAGACGTTTATCTTAGACGTGCCTGGAAATGTGCCTCAACAAGTCTTAGGCCGGCCATTGCCGCCTCTTGTGTCTCCAGGTCCTTAAGGCTATGGTTAGATCAAAGAGATCATAGAGTCTCATATTAAAGACAAAATCCCTACAGAGGATTTACTGTCTTCCCTCCCTACCTTCCTTAAGGCAGCAGATTTCCTTGCAGACGCTTCTACTGATGTGGTCCGTTTTTCTGCCAGAGCAGCTGCCATGTCAAACGCAGCAAGGCGTGCTATTTGGCTTAAATCGTGGAAAGGGGATCAAGGTTCTAAGTCGACTTTGCTCTCTCCCATGTGAAGGTTCTAGGGTGTTTGGTTCCTCTCTTGATGACATCCTAGAGAGAGCCTCAGATAAAAAGAAGGGTTTTCCGGTTCCCCAGAAAACTTCTTTTTTTTTTTTTGTAAACCCCAGGGCAGTTTTAAAAGACAAAGGGGTAGGCAGAGTGATAGAAGAGAGGGAAAATTTCCTAAAAGATCTGGGGGAGGGGGGGGGGGGGGGGGACAATAGACCAAAAGACAAACCGCAATGACGCCAGAAGTCAGGTGGGAGGAAGACTGTCTCAGTTTTTCCCAGCCTGGGGGTCCATTTCTAAGAATAAGTGGATCCTAAGTGTAATAGAAAACGGATTCCGGCTGGAATTTCTTTTTTGTCTCGAAACCAAATGGAACGTTCAGAGTTATTTTTAATCTGAAGAAATTAAACCAATCCCTAGTCTACAAGAAATTTCGCATGGAGACAATAAAATCTACTGTGAGTCTCCTCTTCCAGGATTACTGGATGGCAAGCCTGGATCTGGAAGATGCATATTATGATGTTCCAATCCATTCTTCCTCCTAAAAGTTTTTAAGAACAGCAGTCTGGGTTCAGGGGAAGTTGATGCATCTCCAATACAGGACGCTTCCCTTCGGAGTATCTCAGACTCCAAGAGTCTTCACCAAAGTGGTAGCAGAATTGGCAGCTTTTGTAAGGCCTCTTTCACACGAGCGTGACGGATTAGGTCCGGAGGCGTTCAGGGTGCGTTCAGTGAAACTCGCACTATTTTGCAAGCAAGTTCAGTCAATTTTGTCTGCGATTGCGTTCAGTTGTTCAGTTTTTTCCGTGCGGGTGCAATGCGTTTTGATGCCTTTTTCACGCGCGTGATAAAAAACTGAAGGTTTACAAACAATATCTCTTAGCAACCATCAGTGAAAAACGCATCGCACCCGCACTTGCTTGCGGATGCAATGCGTTTTTCACGCAGCCCCATTCACTTCTATGGGGCCAGGGCTGCGTGAAAAACGCAGAATATAGAACATGCTGCGATTTTCACGAAACGCAGAACTGATGCGTGAAAAACAACGCTCATGTACACAGACCCATTGAAATGAATGGGTCAGGATTCAGTGCGGGTGCTATGCGTTCACGTCACGCATTGCACCCGCGCGGAAAACTCGCTCGTGTGAAAGGGGCCTAAGACTGTCAGGAATTACTCTGGTTCCCTATCTGGACGATTTCTTAATAGTCTCTCAGTCAAAAGAGGGGCTAGAAAAAGATACAGAATTCCTCTGCTCCACTTTAGTGAACTTAGGATGGATAATAAATTGGAAAAAATCTAATTTTGATTCCTTCTTAAGTTAGTGTTTTTTTGGGAATTCAGTTCGACTCTTCCTGGAAGGGGAAGAAAACTCCTTTGCAGACAGGAGTCTATCAGGGAACAAGTATGGTCAGTCTTCCTTTCTTACCAATGTTCTTTCAGGGAGGCGATGGCGGTGCTCGGGCAGATGACATCAGCGATCCCAGCAGTACCTTATGCACAGATCCACTCCAGAGATCTTCAAGTGGACATCTTAAGATCGTGGGGTAGCTCCCCTTGTTCCTTGGATCAAAATTTCCACCTTTCTTAAAAGACTAGACTCTCCCTGTTGAGGTGGACGGTGCCAGAAAAACTATCAGCAGGAGCTCCATGGACATTTGCAGACCAGACTATAATTACCACAGACGCCAGCCCCTGGGCTTGGGGAGCCCACTCCCAGAACAGGTACTGGCAAGGGAGGTGGGATTTGAATGCAAGGAAAGCATCCTCCAACTTAAAAGAATTAAAAGCAGTAGAGATGGCACTGAAGTTGGCTCTTCCGGAAATAAAAAACAGGAAGATTGTTTTCTATTCGGACAATTCAACAGCGGTGGCCTACATAAACCGTCGAGGAGGAACAATGTTCTCTTCTCTTTTACATCTATATAATGCTTTTTCTTTTAGTGGTGCATTTAAAGGGGAAGGAGAATGTCATAGCCGACTTCCTCAGTCGGGTTTCAATAAAACAGGGAGACTGGTGTCTGAACAAAGGAACATTTTTTTACAGATAGTCCAAAGGTACGGTCTTCTACAGTGGATCTTTTTGCCTCAAGAGCCAACAGGGAGGTGGAGAGATTCTTCTCCCTCATTCATTTGGACAGCCCGTTAGCAGTGGACGGGTTAGCACAGGACTGGAGCCAAGAGTTAGGATATGCCTTACCTCCATTTTGCCTTATCCCACAGGTGTTGAAGAAAATAGAGAGAGAAGGAGCCGCTGTTATTCTGATAGCTCCAAAGTGGCTAAAGAGGTCCTGGTACTCGAGTCTTCTGAGGTTGGCAGTACAACCTCCATGGACTCTGCCATTGAGAGAGGATCTTCTTTACCAGGGTCCGTTAGTTCATCCCAGCCCAGAAGTTCTTCATCTCCTCGGTGTGGATTTTGAAAGGGAAGTCTGGTCGACAAGGGGATTGTCTGACAAAGTGCTCTCCACTTTGCTGAAAAGTAGGAAGGCGGTTACCTCTAAAAAAAAAATATATAAAAGTTTGGAATATTTTTTTTCTAGCTTCCTAGGTCATAGCCCAGACCCCTTTTTAAATCTCCAGAAATACCAAGGATCCTAGAATTTTTGCAAGCAGGGCTAGATAGGAATCTTAAGGCATCCACATTAAAGGTTCAGGTAGCTGCTCTAAGTTATTTCTTTGATTCCAGGTTAGTAGATCATCCATGGATTAAAAGATTCTTGTCTGCAGCCTCCAGATTGCATCCTTACTTAAGACCCTTGTCTCCTCCCTGGGTTTTAAATACAGTCCTTTTGAACCATTAAGTGAAATCACTATTAAAATGCTTTCTTTTAAAATGGCCTTCCTTCTAGCAATAACCTCTGCTAGACAGTATCTGAGATACAAACTTTCTCTGCCTTCCCTCCCTATACCATACAATTTTAGAGGACCAGGTGATTATTAGACCAATTCCATCCTTCCAGCCCAAGGTCTCCGATTTTCACAGAAGTCAGGATGTGATACTGCCTTTTTTGTCCAAATCCAGCCAATACGTTAGAAGAAAAATTCCATTGCCTAGACGTCAGAAGATGTCTAGTGTTTAGCTTCCACGTCACATTGGAGGATAGATGAGAATCTCCTTATCCAGTTTCAGGGTAAATATAGGGGTCGCAAGGTTTCTACTAGTGTTATTGCTAGATGGGTAAAGAATGCTATTTCCCTTCCCTATTCTTCCCTTAGCCTGCCTCCTCCAACGGGGTTTTGAGCTTATTCTACCAGGGCTATGGCAGCCTCTTGGGCGGAGAGGGCAGATGCTTCTCTGGCCCAGTCTTGCAGAGCTGCTACTTGGAGCTCTCCCCATACCTTTTTTAGACATTACAGACTGCATCTGGACTCAGATGCGGCCTTTGGGAGGAAAGTGCTACAAGCTGTAGTCCCCCCTAATTTTGTCTTATAGTTTATTCTCGCATGGGTGCCGTCATGGGTGAGGGGAAAACAGTAATTGCTCTTACCAGTAATTGTTTTTCTTGAAACCCATGACCCAAAAAAAAAATAAAAAAATTATATATATATATATTATTTATTTATTAGTTGGTAGAGTTACTTTCCTAAAAAGAATGGAGGTCTGTTTATTAGATGTGTGAACCATTCCAACTCTCCTGGATGGGAGGTCATAGTCACATTGGTGCCATCATGGGTTTCAAGAAAAACAATTAAGGTAAGAGCAATTATTGTTTTCCATAGAATTAGGAACTCAAGTTACAATGGTCATCCTTGAACCAATTAACATTGTAACTTAAAGGGGTTGTCCCACTAAAAATATTATACAGTTTTCAAACCAGCACCTGGATCTGAATACTTTAATAATTGCATGTAATTAAAAATGTATCATAGCCACTTCATTATTCAATAAAATCCATCTGTATTGCGCCACCTGCTGTCTGTTTGTTTTCTTATTTCTTTGACCTGCTCACTGAGAAGGCCGCACATGCTCATTTTCATCCAACTGCTTCCTGAGCTGTGATAGGGTCAGCATGGACACGCCCCCTGAGCTGCAGCAGAAAAGACACGCCCCTTGAGCTGTCAGCTTGATATAAACTAGAAGAGTAATGAATGAGGAGATCTCTGGATCCATGTGAGGTACAGGGCTGGTTCTAGCTTTGTTAGAAAGAGATTATCATGTTCTATATGATGACCATTGTAAGTGGTTCCAAAGTGAAAAATGAGGCGATTTTAGAAAAAGATAACTACAACAGATAAAGTCTTTACATATAGCAGTCAGGAGTAGATGGTGGAAGATGTAAATCACTTTCTATGATGAGGACACTAGCTTCTTCAGGGTCTATAGTATACTGTGTACCAGAAAAATAAAATGTAGCCGTCTTCACCTGACATCCAAAGGAGAAGCTCATCATAGCACAGACAGAGGGCAGTTCAGGACATGTAGTACCACACTATAAGGCCTCATTCACATGAGCGTATTTTTGGTTTGCATCCGATTCAAATTTTTGAGGATCAGACGCGGCGGACCCATTCATTTCTGTGGGGCCACTGCATGCTGAAAATATTGTATCCTGAGGCCAGTGTATCTTCAAGGTCCACCATATGTTGAAACAGCATATAGGCCGAAATGCGCATGCTAATGGGTGATGTTCAGTGTGATAACTGATGTTTTTTTTTCCCAACAGCCATCTTTTAGACTCCTTGATACCTTTTTGCTGTGCTGTAATCTTCAAATTGTTGTCAGGATAACATATCTCAAGGAATGAAAGCGCATAAATTTACGCATATAATGTAACATGGCTCTTCTGACAAGTCAGTTTTAGTAAATACCAGCATTCATTATGAAATAATAATATTAGGGCACATTTTCTGAACTCTATTTTGTGCTTTTTCTCAGTTTTCCTATTTGAAATGCATGAATGAATTGATAACTGAGTGTTACAGCCTTAGTTTAGGAGTACTTTTTTTTTCATCATCTTTGCCAGCTCTGTGCAGCGCAGTTGTTTTCATGCTGCCTGGGCTTGCAGTTAGCTGGATTACAATGTACAGTACTACAGTTCCCTTTTTAATTTCTGTAATCTTTTGTCCTAAACAAACTGTTTCTTCAAAGCTTACCATAGCAATCAGCAGCTTTAATTTCCACTGTGTGCTTTCTCATCAGGGTAACAAAAGAAGTGGATTGCTCATCCAGGGAAGCCAAGGAATTTATCAAGCAGCAAGAGAAAGGACAATTGGAACAGAGTCTGCCACCTTCAAGGACAGTCGCAGCAGCCAGTTCAGGGTGAGTTGTGCACCAGTGAGTGCAACATCTGAAAGTTGAAAAATTAAATGCACCTTTTACAAATACTCCCTTCTTCCCTACTGAAGAGGAAGCCACACTCTATACACTTTTCTGTGGCCTGCTTCTTCAGAATGGGATTTAGGGAGACTGGTGAATGATATGAACGAGCGTCACCTAAACTGGGCTGTATCTATTTGGACAATCAATTTAAAGACATACCATGTAGTAAAGACAAATGCCCATACCGTTTTTCTACATGTACAGATGTACGGTACATACTTTTTTGTCTTAGCACATGGCTCAATTATCCATCTCCTCTTATTCCATAGCACCTTTTTTTGGTGCTTTACTCCTGGACAGGATTTCCCCTATGCGCTATAACTATGGGTAGAAAAGAATTCAGATCCAGGTGCTCGTTTGAAAACTGTAGAACATTCTTCGTGGGACAACCCCTTTAATTCCTGGAGAACCCCTATAAGGACAAGGAAATCGTAGTACACAAGCGACAGATGCAGACATACGAAAAGGGACCACTAGATGGAGGAACTGTTTTTTGTTTTGTTTCTTTCAGGCAAAATATTGACTTCACTTCCATCCACAGTTGTACAGAGCAGAAACCTTGTAACCTACTGCCCTCTTGTCCGCAGACCTAAAAGCATCTGTTGTATTCTTCATAAGATAGCAGCGCATCTTTTATTTCTACATATTGCACATGGGGCTTGAGAATCGAATCTGTTTCGATTTATGATTTTAATTTTTTTATAAAAGTATTATTAGTTTGTTTTTGTTTTTTTGCTGTTTTTTTGCCGTATTCTTTCTGCTTTGTATGGTGGATAAGCGCACAGCAGTTAACCTTTGAAACAGGATTGCCTATGATGTCTAGTGTAAGCAGAGTAAGGCTACTTTCACACTAGCGTTTTAGTTTTCCGGTATTGAGATCTGTCATAGGGGCTCAATACTGGAAAAAACGCTTCAGTTTTGTCCCAATTCATTGTCAATGGGGACAAAACTGAACAAAACGGACTGCTCCAAAATGCATCCCGTTCCGTTTAGTTGTGTTCCCACACCGGAAAGCAAACCGCAACATGATGTAGTTTTCTTTCCGTCCTGGGATGCGGAGCAAGACTGATCTGTCATGACCCATAATGCAAGTCAATGGGGACGGATCCGTTTACTCTGACACAATAGAAAACTGATCCGTCCTCCATTGACTTTCAATAGAGTTCATAACGGATCCGTCTTGGCTATGTTAAAGATAATACTGTACAACTGGATACATTAATTACGGATGAGGACGGTTGTATCATCAGTAACAGAAACGTTTTTGCTGAACCCTGCCGGATCCAGCAAAAACGGTAGTGTGAAAGTAGCCTTAGGGTACATTGACATGAACGTATCTTTTTTTTTTTTGTGTGTGTATAGGATGCAGACCCATTCATTTCAATGGGTCCGCAAAAAATGCGGACAGCACACTGTGTGCTATCCGCATCCATATGTCTGTTCTGTAGCCTTGCAATAAAAATAGAACATATCCTATTCTTGTCCGTTTTGCAGACAAGGATAGGCATTGTTACAATGTATCCGCAAAAAAAACAGATGCCATCTGGACCGCAAAACATATACAGTCATGTGAATCTAGCCTAAGGGTAATTTCACACCACTGCTATATATTTCCGTTGTTCTGCTCTTTTAGTGGAGCAGAATAAGGAAACTAGTGCTGGAGAAGGGACATAACTGAAACGAACTGAGCTAAACACACTCCATTGAGTACAGTGTTTAATTTAATTTGGGATCCAGTTTTTGTTTTTTTTACCTCTTAAGGACACAGGCGCTGACCGCGGCATAGAAGGGGTTTGTGTTTGAGTGAGCCCATCGAGTCCCTGCGCTGCTGTGACGGGGACTCGATGTCTCAGAAGGCAGCCCGATGCCGTGCAGAGGCTGCCCAATGCCGTGCAGAGGCTGCCCAATGCCTTGCACGGCATCGGGAACTGCCTTCTACGGTAGCCGAGAAGATCCAGCCTCAGGCTGGGTCTCCTAGGCAACCTGTTAGTGTATGACACCGAGTCATACACTAACAGGCAATGTATTACAATACAGATGTATTGTAATGCATTGCAGAGGGGATCAGACCCCCAAAAGTGAACATCAGAAATGATGTAAAGAAAAAAAAGTTAAAAATAAATGTTTTTAATAAAATTAATAAAGTAAAAAAAGAAAAAAAAACGCCCCTTTCCCCTTGTTTTAATGTAATGACCAGCTCTATAAATAGATCACATGATCCACCCTCTCCGATAAATACCATATACAAAATAAAAACGGTGTAAAAAAAAATGCCATTTTTGTCACCTTACATCACAAAAAGTGCAACACCAAGTGATCAAAAAGGTGTATGCCCCCCAAAATAGTACAAATTTAACCGTCACCTCATCCCGCAAAAAATGAGCCCCTATCTAAGACAATCGCTTAAAAAATAAAAAAAACTATGGCTCAGAATATGGAGACACTAAAACATAATTTTTTTTTTGTTTAAAAAATGCTGATATTGTGTAAAACTTAAGTAAATAAAAAAGTATACATATTAGGTATCGCCGTGTCCGTAAGAACCTGCTCTATAAAAATATCACATGATCTAACCCCTCAGGTGAATACTGTAAAAATGAAAACTGTCAAAAAAGCCTATTTTTTTGTCACCTTACATCACAAAAAGGGAAATAGCAAGCGATCAAAAAGTCATAGGCACCCCATAATAGTGCCAATAAAACCGTCATCTCATCCCGAAAAAAATGAGCTCCTACACAAGACAGTCGCCCAAAAAATAAATTAAACTATGGCTTTCATAATGTGGAGTCACTTTTTTTTTTTTTTTTCAAAATGCTTTGTTATGTAAAACTGAAACAAATAACCCCAAAAAGTAGTCATCTTTGGTATTGTCGTGTCCGTGACAACCTGCTCTATAAAAATACCACATGATCTAACCTGTCAGATGAATGTTGTAAATAACAAAAAATAAAAACTGTGCCAAAACAGCTATTTCTTGTTACCTTGCCTCACAAAAAGTGTAATATAGAGCAACCAAAAATCATATGTACCCTAAAATAGTACCAACATAACTGCCACCCTATCCCGTAGTTTCCAAAATGGGGTCACTTTTTTGGAGTTTCTACTCTAGGGGTGCATCAGGGGGGCTTCAAATGGGACATGGTGTCAAAAAAACAGTCCAGCAAAATTTGCCTTCCAAAAACCGTATGGCATTCCTTTCATCTGCGCCCTGCCGTGTGCCCGTACAGCAGTTTACAACCACATATGGGGTGTTTCTGTAAACTACAGAATCAGGGCCATAGATTTTGAGTTTTGTTTGGCTGTTAACCCTTGCTTTGTAAGTGGAAAAAATGGATTCAAATGGAAAATCTGCCAAAAAAAGTGAAATTTTATCTCTATTTTCCATTAATTCTTGTGGAACACCTAAAGGGTTAACGACGTTTGTAAAATCAGTTTTGAATACCGTAAGGGGTGTAGTTTCTAGAATGGGGTAATTTTTGGGTGGTTTCTATTATGTAAGCCTCACAAAGTGACTTCAGACCTGAACTGGTCTTTTTAAAAAGTGTGTTTTTGAAAATTTCTGAAAAATTTCAAGATTTGCTTCTAAACTTCTAAGCCTTGCAACATCCCCAAAAAATAAAATGGCATTCCCAAAATGATCCAAACAAAGTAGACATATGGGGAATCAAAAGTAATAACTATTTTTGAGGTATTACTATGTATTATAGAAGTAGAGAAATTGAAACTTGGAAATTTGCAAATTTTCCCAAATTTTGGGTAAATTTGGTATATTTTTCTTTAAATAAATTTTGCGGAACGGGTGCGGACCCATTCATGTTCAATGGAGCCGGAAAAGATGCGGACAGCACACAGTATGCTGTCCTTTTCCGCGGCTCCGCAAAAAAAAAATAGAACATGTGTGCGGACAAGAATAGGCATTTTTTTTTTTTGTGTTTATTTATAGAAAACATTTTAAGATTTCTAATCCAAATCCCAAGGGGATACAAAGACAGCAGACAAGAAGTCTGCAATCCTGTACTCATACAAGGATCCCTAACCGGGAAATGCATCAGAATAAATCAATGACAATATATTGCTAGACAAGTAGGCAGTCCCGTGTTACATCATGGCATATTTACGAGTCCAGTACGAGACACCCATTCACACAC
This sequence comes from Bufo bufo, assembly GCF_905171765.1. NCBI lineage: Eukaryota > Metazoa > Chordata > Amphibia > Anura > Bufonidae > Bufo > Bufo bufo. The sequence goes on from NC_053398.1 coordinate 99,638,552, forward strand.
ACACATACACCCTGGAGTCCCAGAGCCCTGCATCTACAATCAGATAGTACCCTGCGCACTTAACCACAAGCCCCAAATCTGATCGAACCTGCATAGGTGAGTTTGTACAACTGCAGGTCAGCGTTTATTAGTTTGATCCAGGAACCAAGTGTGGGGTTCTTTGGTGGTTTTCAATTCAAAAGGATTGTTTTCCTCCCATAGAACAAAAGTAGACGGAGCAACTTCCTTCCATATTTGGTAGGAACTATTTCTGTCACCAAACCCAGCAAACAGACAATAGGGGAAAGTATCCCCGGGAGCCCCAGCTTTGAGGAGATAAAACCACAAATTTCACTCCAGTACGCCCGCATGACAGGACAAGTCCATACCATATGATACAAAGAACCGACTCTCCACACCTGGTACAAGAGGGGTCTGGGAGCTTACGCATATGATGCAGACGCACTGGAGTGAGATAAACTCTGTGTACCAACTTAAGTTGAATGAGCTGGTCACGAGAGCTTAATACCGCGTTCTTCCAAACAGAGCTCAGTTCCTCCAGGTGAGACGCCTCCAGATCCGGGATATCAACCCTCCGACGCTCAAAGGAGCGACGGAGTGGAGAGTCCTGCATTTTCATAATTTCAACATAAAATGATGAAATAGGTTTGTATGGTTGTTTTAACCGAGCCACAGACTCAATGGGGCCACACTTCAAACACAGAGATAAAGCTTTAAATTGGGCATCACAGGCGTGCCTCAGCTGGAGGTACCGATAGAAACATGTACGGGGTAAAATGTATTCTCTGCGAAGACTCTCAAATGAGCAGAAGACCCCATCTACATACAATTGAGTGAGGTACTTCACACCCTCTTTGGGGCCAAAACTCATAGTCCAGTAAATGACACAGTTCCTGCAATTGCTTATTGCGCCACAATGGTACATATGGGGACCAAGCGTCACTCCCTTCACTCTCCATGTGCGTCGTGACAAACTGCTTCCAAGCCATCACCACTGCCGCCATCGCTTCAGTGTAATGCAAGGCTGAAGTCCCTCCTCCCCGATATACCAAGTTGGCCAATGCCTCACAAGAGCCGCCTCTAACACCACTGCAGGATTATTAGCATCCGCCCTAATCCACCAGGAGGCATTCACGAACTGGGCAGCAATATAGTACAAATACATGTCTGGTAGTCTTAAACCTCCCTGATTATATAGGGCTTTCAGAGATTTCCTAGCAATGCAAGGGGACTGGTGTTTCCACAAAAAAGGGGAAAAAATCTTGTCCAGGGAATCAAAATGGGTATGGGGATCTTTGTAGGAGCTGCTCTGTATAAATATAGAAGTTTCGGTAACAAGGCCATTTTTATCTTATTTGTTCTACCTATCAATGTCGTTGGCTATTTTTCCCAAGCCTCGAGTTTACAAGTAATATACTCCATAGTGGGGACTACATTGAGCCGATAGAACTGTTTGGGATCTCTGTGCACCTTGATCCCCAAATAGACAAAACATTCAACTACTTTCAGATGTGACAGGGGCGTTATATCTGAGGGATCCATCTCATCTATTAAACATAGACTAGATTTACTCCAATTGACTCTGAGGCCTGAGTATGTCCTAAAGCCATCTATGATATCCAAAAGAGCCTCCAGGGAGGGACCCGCATCGGCTAAATACACTAGCAGGTCATCAGCGTAAAGCGAAATCTTTCCCTGTATTCCAGCTATAGACCATCCCTCAATCAAACCCGATCTATTGACTAATTGGGTAAGGGGTTCCATTACTAGGGCAAATAACATAGGTGATAAGGGACACACCTATCTAGTACCTCTATGAAGGGCAAAGGTATGCGACAGGTATCCATTTACCCTAACCCTTGCCATGGGAGCTTGGTATAGTAATTGTACCCACCTTATGAAGGATTGGGGGAAGCCCAGACAACGTAATGTCTCCCACAAAAAATTCCACTCAACCGAGTCGAATGCCTTTTCATTATCGAGAGACGCGATCACTCGGGAACCTGCGTTATCATGTGAGACCTGTAAATTGGTAAATAATCTTCTAAGATTAATATCAATGGTTTTACCCGGCATGAAACCAGATTGATCAGGATCAATCACTGACCAAATTACATCTCTGCGGCGTCTAGCGAGAAGTTTAGCTATGATTTTCGCATCTACGTTTAAAAGGGAGATTGGTCTATAGGAGCTGCATTGGTCCGGAGGTTTCCCTGGTTTATGGATTACCACAATAGTCGCCTCCTTGAATGTTGGAGGCAATCTATTGCACTCGAAGGCGTAGTTTAAGAGTTTAAACCAAACGCGCACTTTGTTTGTCCATATCCGTCTTATAACATTCTAACGGCAAACCATCCGGACCAGGAGATTTCCCCACCATCATGCTTTCTATTGCTGCCCTAACCTCCCCCACCTCAACGGGAGCATCCAGAAAAGATCTGTCCGAATGTGAAAGTGGCGTAAGCTGGACGTTCTTCAAAAACCTCTGAATATCACTAGATGCATAGGGCGTTTTAGATGTATATAAGTCAGAATAAAAACAGGCAAATTAAGTTCAAAATATCCCCTGGTTGGGAAAACTGATTGGGAAAACCTTCCCCATAATATCATCTAGTACTCCTCTCTGAAAGGGGAAGGAATGTATAGGCCCACCACTATGTAGTCTCTTCCCCGCATAGCAGCATAACATACCGCCCGACAAATCGGTCTGCACCCAGTGGAGTTTAAAAGGTATTGATTTAGATACCAGGATAGAGACTCCCCTAGCTTAATTACTGTATATAGCATGGAATGATGAACCCACCCATATGCGCTTCAATGCTAACAACTTTTGGCTTCTTAAGTGAGTCTCCTGGAGTAGCACCATATCTGGTGAAAATTTCTTCAAGTAATTGAAAACAAGAGATCTTTTCACTTTGTCGTTAAGTCCCCCTGACGTTCCAGGAGATAAGTTACAGCACGCATCATGTAATAGGTCCAACCACATAAGTCACAAAACTCCCAGGACATCCAGGCCATTCCCTCACCCACACACACCACAAGACAGAAGACAAACATACATAACATTTAGTAACCCATCACAGTAGCAATGTTAGGCATAACACTCCACCCTGCCCAGACCACCCCAACCTATCTGAGCCTATCATCCCAAACTTAAGGACTAGCAATTCTTTTCTAAATCGGAGAGTCCCAGTAACGTAAACGAAACAGTCCCCAATTAACCTGAGAACATGTAAATTTACAGTAAGTGAAGACGTTCAGACTTTCTTCAGCTCCCACAGATAATTTGGACATCCGTGAAGTGCACCATGGTATTGAAGCCTAGGAAGTCCTGGAAACTCAGCCTCTCCTGTCAAGCCAGTCCGATGCATCCTCCACCGCTCCACACTTGTTTTGCTGAGTTCCCGTGCTTCAAAGTCAAAATCAGCACCGATGGCCAGGATATACATCGGATGCTGGAGGAGCTGATGCCAGACGCGTCCTCACTCCATGACAGTTAGGCCACCAAGAATAGGCATTTCAATTGTGGTGTCGGCCCAGTGTTTTAGGATCTGCAAAACACTGCGGACGTGTGAATGGACCCTTTAAACTCGCTTTTGTTCAGATTTTATATAAACACGGTTGAGGAACTGTACCGTAATTGGTGCTTATTTGTGTTTATATTAAACGTGACACTGTTGCCAATCACTGGCCTCTGCATGATCTGCTAGGTAATTTATAATTTATTATTTATTGCAGTCACTTCGCAAGGGTTGTCCGGTTTCTTCCTGACACAGTCAACCCCTTTCAAAGTGTTTTTAATCATTTTTAGTTTTTGTGTGTTCCTTTTACGTAGTTTTTAGATTGTTTCACTGAGTCTTTAGATGAAACCTCACCTTCGGACGGCGCGCTCTTCTTGCTCTCACCGCATACTGGTCGTCTTCCGGCCCTTCACTGCACTGTGACCTGACGCCCCGCAGCACGGTGCTCGGAAGAAGACCCAGCATACTAGTGAGCGCTTCCATAATGCAAGTGCTCATTAGTGTTTGCTTTATAAGATGGAATGCCATTCCCCCCCCTTCCCCCACACACACACACTTTAGGGGGGGAAAAAGTGCATCTAAGGCCTCATGCGCACGACCGTTGTTTTATTCCGTGTCCGTTGTTCCGTTTTTCGTGATTTTCTGCGGACCCGTTGACTTTCAATGGGTCCGTTGAAAACTCGGCTAATGCACCGTTTGTCGTCCGTGATCCGTGGTTCCAGTCCGTCAAAAAAATATAACCTGTCATATTTTTTTTCAGGGAAAACGGTTCGCGGACCCATTCAAGTCAATGGGACCGTGAAAAAACGCGGAGGCACACAAGATTGTCGTCCGCGTCCGTTTTTTTCCTATCATTTGCATGGCAAACTTGACTTTAGACTTTTTTTTTACTTTCCTTCATGTCTGGTGATCCTCCAAAAATAAAGGAAGGCACACGGAAACAAAAATGGATCACGGAACAATAGAACCCCATTTTGCGGAACTGAACACAACGGTCGTGTGCATGAGGCCTTATAAAGCAGAAAATACGGGTGCATTGTTAAGAAGGCGGGGGCACGTTCATTGATTGGTCAGTATACTGTTGCTCTAAATTAACCTTGAATGGGCCCCCTCTTTCCAGGAGCCACCAATGGCAGCTGTATGGGCTCCCTCAGCTACGTATGACCTTGTCATCATGTGAACAAATGGTTGTTTACTTGTGCTCTGTGGCAGAACTGATTAAATCGCACAATTTGGGAACCATGTGGTTTTCCTTAAATGACGGCTCTTTGCAGCCTGAGGTTGACGTAACGAAGTGCTTTGCAGCCGCCATTAATCTTTAAGGAGGCACAAGCCTGTTTTTAAATGATATCATGAATAATACATTTGCCAATGAGCTTTACACCCAGGCTTGTCCAGAACTTGTCTCTCGCCAACCCGTTACTCTAATCGAATGCCAGTCTTGACGCCTCATCTTCATAATACTTTCCAGCGGACTGGGGTTATAAGAGGCTGAGATCACACGCTCAGTAGGGAGATGCTGTCAGGATAATAGAAGTGCTGTGTATAAAAAAGGAGAAAAGTTACTGCACATTATGTTGGGTTTTAGATTTGATCTTCTTCCCACTGAGGTCTATAGGGAAAATGCAGCCCTGCAAGAACACCAGGGGTAGTGCGTCCTGCAGATGGAGAAACCACGCCGCACAGGCTTGAAACATATCTGAATGAAAGTGTATAGCCCCCGCTTTGTATTTGTACAACCTCCTCCCTCAGCTTTCTGTGACCTGATTGTGGGGTGCTGATCAGTTTCACTGACAACTGAACACAAGGTTGGCCAGAGGCAACTGCCTGTAAGGCTCTACTAGGGACATGGCCTAATAGTGTGCCTAATAGGGCTCATGCACAAGGCCTTAGTTTTGGTCTGCATCCGGTCTGCATTTTTTTCCCGTGGATCTCCATGGGACCAAAATAGATGTGGACAACACTTCTGCATGCAGTCCGCATTGGACTAGTAGGACAAAAAATGTTAAATTAACTTAAATAAAATGTAAAAAAAAAAAAGGCACATTAAATATTTTTTATTAAAAAAAGGCTGTTTTGTTATAGGAAATTAAAACCCCTTACAGGGCTCCAGATGGCGACCAAAATGGTCGCCAATGCTACTTAAAATTGCTAAATGGCGACAAGACTTTCTAGTTTTGTCGCCATTTGCGCCTAGACTCGCCGCTGCTCTGCTTCTCACACACAAATAACTGACATGCACAGGGGAGAAGGAGGCAGTCCCTCACCGCTGCCACCAATAGGCTGATAGAAGTGAGGAGGGGAGGGGCTGTGGCCACTGCGCCACCAATGAATATAGTTTATGCTTAATACAAACGCAGGCTGCGCTGCGGGTGCCGGCCATATCCCATACCCGGCACCCAGCCTCTATGACTGCACTCTACGATCCGCCGCTATTAACCTCTCAGGTACGGCATCTAGCAGTGCACTGAACCCCCCCCCCCCCCAGCATTATAAAGTAGAATCATTGGTGGCGCAGTGAACCCCCCCCCAACCCCAGTATTATAAAGCAGAATCATTGGTGGCGCAGTACGCCCCCAACCCATGTATTATTATCATTGGTGGCAGTGGCAGTTCCGATCGGAGCCCCAGCAGTGTAAGCCTGGGGCTCCGATCGGTTACCATGGCAGCCAGGACGCTACTGAAGCCCTGGCTGCCATAGTCGGCTCCCTGCTGCTGTGTGCACAGAGCAGCAGGGAGAGTGTGAGGTCCTATTCACCCTGATAGAGATCTATCAGGGTGAATAGGACAAGGGATGAAAGATCCCAGGTACTAGCCCCTAAGGGGGGGAAATAGTTATTAAATAAAAAGTAAAAAAAGGTTAAACAAAACAACAAACTCCAAAATATTAAGTTTAAATCACCCCCTTGTCCAATTTTACATATGTAATTTTTTTTATTGTTATATATTTTTAAATTATATGTATTTTAAACTTGGCGACTAAATTTTTCAGGTTAGGCGCCAATGGCAAAAATGCAGGTTTTTTTTTTTTCTCCACAATCCCACCTGTCATATATAGAAAGTTTTATGAAAGCACAGTCACACTTTAAACAGCATAAAACTACATGAGACAAGTAGAAACTTCTCCAAGTTTACTAGCGGTGTACTCTGTATACAGTCACGCCTTGCTAAAAACACTTTTCCTTTCACCACCTCTCATCGGTCTCCATTTTTTAGACACTTTTCAAACGTTCCTGTCAGAGGTAATCGGTGTCTAAACCTTAAATTTGGTACAAGTTGCACCAGAATTCTGGTGCATTTTTGGTAAATCTCCCCCATAGTTTTAGAGATCAATTGAACTCATACGGTAACTTTATGTTAAATATTTGTCTACAAAAACACCTACAGCTCTCGCTTTTTACAGTAAATCTCATAAGAATATTTTGACTGCTTTGACCCCCATTTGGACGTATTGACGTTTATTGGAGAGACTTGTCGGGTTTCAGCGGCACTTTCACATTTAACACACATTGATATTCAATACTTTTGCCATTTGTGGTGATGCCTCATATGTGTTATTTAGATGCTTTGCTGACCGTAAGACCAGAAATAACAGGGGTAAGTTATGGTTTCAGTAGGCTATTGCTGGTTTTCCGGCATACTGCCACTACAGATGGCAAACTATAGTACCAGGACATTAACCTTTTTAACCCCTTCAGGACCCTACCATTTTTCACCTCAAGCACCAGGCCGTTTTTTGGAAATTTGTTCCTGTGCCTTTAACTGAAAGAAAAAAAATATATAAAAACATGCAATTCAACATTTTTTTTTTTGTCACCTTGTCCCCCCAAAAAAGGTGAATAACATTGATCAAAAAGTTGTATGTACCCCAAAAATGGTACCAGTAAAAACTTCAGTTTGTCCCACATAAAACAAGCCCTCGCACAGCTCTGTTGAACAAAAATAAAAAGTTATGGCCATCAGAAAATGTTGATGCAAAAAAAAAATCCCCAATAGAGAAAAAAAAATCTTTTTTTTTTTTCCCCTGTAAGCCGCATGTTTAATCGCAATTTTATTTTTGTCATCGCCCAGGCCCCAAGCATAGCCACTGCAATGGACGGTACTGTAAGAAGGTTGCAGTATCAGTTACAGTGCTGCGACCTCCTGATCTAATATTGACAACTTATCCTGAGAACAGGCCTTCAGTTCTGTACTTCCGGAAAACCTCTTTCAGTCCTATAGAAGTGAATAGAGAGATGTGCATGTGCGGCTATCTCTCAATTCCCAGCCGTGTAAGACGGGGCCCTTTTTTTCGACATAGGTGTGGGTCCCACACTTTATTGTTTTACGTCTCTGTAACAAGTTGTGGTCTTGTTTTAGAAAATGTTTTGGGGGGTACACAAGACTAAACCGATCAGCATACAATATTTAGTGTGAACATGGTGATTATAAACGTATCATCACTTCTGTGGCACTGCAGTATAGAGGTTCTGGGGTCCCAATCCAGTAGACCGTAAAGAGAAGAACTGTGCACTCTTCAGATTCTTTATTAGAGGGCAATCCACTCAAAACATCCTGACGTTTCAGTCCACTGGACGTTCCTCAGATGTCACTGCCGTACTAGAAGATTATACAGCTTGGTGCAGTGTATAAATGGAATCCGTATCAAGTTACGCCTTTGGGACTTCTGTTTATGCAAGAGTTTACTGAGCAGCACTTTCTAGAGTCGCTCTTCTCTTTGTGGTCATCATACATTTATGAACTCTTTACACTATCTAGTGAGTGAATGCCACTGTCTGCTTTCTTCTGTGTGTGGAGAACACTAACTATCCTTCAGAGATCTGTGAGATACAATGGCATTTTGCAGTGTGACCCTGGACTGAGTCCACCTGAATGCCCTCATCGGAGCAGTCCAGCAGCATCTCCATCAGCCTAGGGCCCTTCCACTTCTGTACATACAGTAAACAATGTCCTGTCACCAGCAATCTGTCATTCTGCAGCTTAGACTGCAACCTTCAGGAAACCTTGCTGATTCCAGGGATGCAGATTCTGAGTCTGACAGCCTTTCTCCTGGCAAGTCCACCGCCTGTCATCGACAGGTTCTGCTATATTTGCACGTTCTTTCGTATTTCTGGAGAGGATGCGGTTATTTTCCTACTTACGAGTAAGGCATGCCCATGGATCCATCTCCACTCAGTTTAGGACGTAAATGCAAATAAGTCATCTTTTTGAGAGTTTTGGACACCAAGTTTAAATAACTAGCAGACCCGCTGCATTCATCGAAGGCTCTTCTATAAATGCTAGCAGATGTTTCAGTGAAAATTATCAGTTTGAACATTTAGCTTTGGGTTACAAATGTTGTGATGAGGATTTTCCTCACAAGTTTTGGAGTTCAGGTTCCATCTTGCGACATGTAGCCACCAAAGGAGGGAATTTATAGGTGTATATTTTTTTTACAGATTTATCCTTGAGTCCGTTTTGTAGGTGCTTGGTAAGTCCATCTTCAGTGAGCTCCCTCTAGTGTTGGTTGTGGGAAGCCAGAATTTTTTTAATTTTATGTTAAATGGAGTCGGTCGGCAGTTTTGTCCACTATACTGCTGACAGCACCAGGTAGGGACTGGGGAGAGCAGTAGAAGCATACCTTTTTGTGGAGCTTTTCTCATTAGGAGTAGTGTGAATATGAAGATTGAGTCAGCTAGATTATGCTCCTGCATTGAGCTGCTTCACAACCCTTCTGCTCTGAGGGACAGTTGTAGTGATCTCCTGGTTGGTTGCTACAGCTGGTGCTCAGAGGGGAGGGTCTGTCAAGAAGCTCAGTGTAGAGAGTATTTCACAGTGAAGCCCCACCTCCTGGGCACTTGCAAGAGTAGACTCTCTCGCTGATTAAAACTTCATATTCACACTACTCCTGATGAGAAAACAGTAAGCAAATTGTATGTTTGTTCTGCTGTCCCCAGCCTATCTCTACCAGCAGTTTAGCATGGTTAAAAGTGCTGACAAACTTTCTATTAAAGCGGTTGTCCAGCCTTTAAGTGATGGCCTGTCCTCACAATAGGCCATCAGTAGCCGATTATGGGGATCTGGCACCCCGGCTGATAAGCCGTTCTGTGTAGCTCTGTCGGCTCTGGAGCTACAAAGCATAGTCATCATTGTAGAAAATGTTTTGCCGTAGAACCCAGCTGACTCTTGGATTACTGCCGCAGTTTGCGCTGCCTCTAAATCCGCACAGACTAGTCCCATTCAATTTCCACATTATTATTTTATTTTTTCCAGAAATTACATTTCAACTCCTCTAGAGGAAAAATCCATGTTGCATGAACTGCTGTGCACATTCCCAGTAAAAACATTGGCAGACTTATGTTAAGCATATTTCTGCACAGAAAATGCAAAGAAATACTCATAAATCGCCGTGGTAAACATGCCCCAAGATGAGCTGCCCATTGAAGGGGTTTGTCTTATATAGGACATTGTTGGTATAGCATAGCAGCGGACTGCGTGCAAGCTGCGCAAGTGTGGCCACCCCTCTATTCACCACTATGAGACCTTCAAGGCGAACAGCAACGTGGCTATTTTGGGAAATCCCATAGCAGTGACTGGAGGGTGGTTGTGCATGCACAGTGTGCTCTTCCTTCACTTTGGGGTCGTTCTGGAGATATGAGCAGTTCTCAGAGGTGGGACCTGCACCATTAATGCCTTATCCTGGCAACATGACATAAATGTCCCAGATGGAAATACCCCTTAATACCAATTAACTTCAGCAAATAGAATGTGTTGTGTACAGAAAGTTAATATAAGGCACTTACTAATGTATTATTATCCATATTGCTTCCTTTGCTGGCTGGATTCATTTTTCCATCACATTATTCACTGCTCACTTCCATGGTTATGCCCCCCCTGCGATCCATCAGTTGTGGTCGTGCTTGCACCCTGTAGGAAAAAGTACTAGCCTATGTGCACTCCCATGGTTCCGGTGCTTTTTCCTGTTGTGTGCAAGCAGAGGTCTTTCCTGATTACATTTAGGCTACTTTCACACTAGCGGTAGCCTTCTCCGGCAGGCTGTCCCGGTGGGGGCACAGCCTACCGGATCCGTGCTACCGCTAGTGCACCATGCCCGCCTGAAGTCTGCTCCCGCCCCATTCAGCATGTTGTAGTTTTATTCCGGCCGCGCCTCTGCATGTTTGCCGTGCTGCGCCCGGACCCATTATAGTGAATGGGGGCCGGAGGCGGACTTCTGGTGGCACGGTGCACTAGCGGTAGCGCAGATCTGGTTACCGCTAATGTGAAAGTAGCCTTAGGCCTCTTTCACACTTGCGTTGTTGGGATCCGGCATGCACTTCCATTGCTGGAGGTGCCTGCCGGATCCGGAAAAAACGCAAGTGTACTGAAAGCATTTGAAGACGGAGCCGTCTTCCAAATGCTTTCAGTGTTACTATGGCACCCAGGACGCTATTAAAGTCCTGGTTGCCATAGTAGGAGCGGAGGCGGTATACTTACATGTCCGTGCGGCTCCCGGGGCGCTCCAGAATGACGTCAGAGCGGCCCCATGCGCATGGATGACGTGATCCATGCGGATCACGTGATCCATGCGCGTTGGGGCGCCCTGACGTCACTCTGGAGCGCCCGGGGAGCCGCACGGACGGTAAGTATACTGCTCCCCCGCTCCCCACTACACTTACCATGGCTGCCAGGACTTTAGCGTCCCGGCAGCCATGGTAACCATTCAGAAAAAGCTAAATGTCGGCTCCGGCAATGCGCCGAAACGACGTTTAGCTTAAGGCCGGATCCGGATCAATGCTTTCCAATGGGCATTAATTCCGGATCCGGCCTTGCGGCAAGTGTTCCGGAATTTATGCCGGAGCAAAAAGCGCAGCATGCTGCGGTATTTTCTCCGGCCAACAAACGTTCCGTACCGGAACTGAAGACATCCTGATGCATCCTGAACGGATTTCTCTCCATCAGAATGCATTAGGATAATCCTGATCAGGATTCTTCCGGCATAGAGCCCCGACGACGGAACTCTATGCCGGAAGACAATAACGCAGGTGTGAAAGAGCCCTTAGTCTGCATGGCAAATAGAGATGAGCCTTTTCAGGTTAGTATCCCTATAAAACCCTGCAGCTTACACAGTAGGGTATTTCAAAATGTCGTAGTGGTACAAGTATCAGAAACAAAGCAATCCAGCAACCACTTGATGTCCTTTTGTAATGAAACACAAACCTCTATTTCTGTACATTTCACAAGCTCCAGAATATTATGGATGCGTGTTGTTTTTTTTTTTGCTTCAGTTGTTTTCCTTCATCTGAAATGGCATTAAGTATGTGCCAGTGGCATTCCGCCACAGCAATAAAAATGTTATTTTCAAGCGTGGATGAAGGGCAAGTACGACTTGGGGATATTACGGAGGGCAGTGCAGTGTTGCATTGCAGGGAGAAGGTTCTCATTATCATTCATTGCATTTTGTTAAGCTTGCCTTAGATGACACCACATCAGCAGAGGTGAAAGCACAGGGGAGCGTTGAAGTTTAGAAGCTCCTTTTTTTTTGCTTGCTTGTCCACTTTAGTGGAAACATTTTCAAGGTTTTAATATTAAATAGCACAATGAATTTCTGCTACCGGCACCAGATATTTCACTGGTCTGGTCTTCATGTGAAAGAGTGACTACAGATAAGAAAGCACAACGTGGTATTTGGATCCTATCCCAGTTTTGATAAAACTGCATTATGTAGCACTTAAAGGGGTTATCTTATGATTAACCCCTTTGGGACACATCCTTATTTCACCTTAAGGACCAGGCCATTTTTTGCAAATCTGACCAGTGTCACTTTAAGTGGTGATAACTTTAAAACACTTGGACTTATCCAGGCCATTCTGAGACTGTTTTTACGTCACATATTGTACTTCATAACACTGGTAAAATGAAGTAAAAAAAAAATTCATTTTTATTTATAAAGAAATACCAAATTTACAAATTGTTTTTTAAAAATTGCAAATTTCCAAGTTTCATTTTCTCTACTTCTATAATACATAGTAATACCTACAAAAATAGTTATTACTTTACATTCCCCATATGTCTACTTCATGTTTGGATCAATCTGGGAATGATATTTTATTTTTGGGGGATGTTACAAGGCTTAGAAGTTTTCAAAAACCCACTTTTTAGGGACCAGTTCAGGTGAATGACCCCCATTCTAGAAACTACACCCCTCAAGGTATTCAAAACAGATTTTACAAACGTTGTTAACCCTTTAGGTGTTCCACAAGAGTTAATGGCAAATGGTGATAAAATTTCAGAATTTAGATTTTTTTTGGCAAATTTTCCATTTTAATCCATTTTTTCCAGTAACAAAGGCAAGGGTTAACAGCCAAACAAAATGCTATGTTTATTGCCCCGATTTTGTAGTTTGCATATAACACCCCATATGTGGCCGTAAACTACTGTACGGGCACACAGTAGGGCGTAGGGAAAGGTGCGCCGTATGGTTTTTGGAAGGCAGATTTTGCTGGACTAGTTTTTTTGACACCATGTCCCATTTCAAGCCCCCCTGATGCACCCTTTGAGTAGAAACTCCATAAAAGTGACCCTATCTAAGAAACTACACCCCTCAAGGTATTTCAAAACTGATTTTACAAACTTTGTTAACCCTTTAGGTGTTTCACAAGATTTAATGGAAAATAGAGATACAATTTCAAAATTTCACTTTTTTGGCAGATTTTCCATTTTAATAATTTTTTCCAGTTACAAAGCAAGAGTTAACAGCCAAACAAAACTCAATATTTATGGCTCTGATTCTGTAGTTTACAGAAACACCCCATATGTGGACGTAAACCGCTGTACGGGCACACAGCGGGGTGGCAGAATGGAATGGAATGGAATGCCATACGGTTTTTGGAAGGCAGATTTTGCTGGGACCGTTTTTTTTTTTACACCATGTCCCATTTGAAAGCCCCCTGATGCACCCTAGAGTAGAAACTCCAAAAAAGTGACCCCATTTAGAACTACGGGATAGGGTGGCAGTATTGTTGGTACTAGTGTAGGGTACATATGATTTTTGGTTGCTCTATATTACACTTTTTGTGAGGCAAGGTAACAAGAAATAGCTGTTTTGGCACCGTTTTTATTTTGTTATTTCAACATTCATCTGACAGGTTAGATCATGAATATTTTTACAGAGCAGGTTGTCACGGACTCGGCGATATTGGGGTGCGTATGACTTTTTGATCGCTTGCTATTACACTTTTTGTGATGTAAGGTGACAAAAAATAGCTTTTTTTCACCCTTTTTTTTTTTTTTAACGGTATTCACCTGAGGGGTTAGGTCATGTGATAATTTTTATAGAGCAGATTATTATGGACGCGGCGATACCTAATATGTATACTTTTTATTTATTTATGTAAGATTTACACAATTATTTCATTTTTGAAACCAAAAACAAAAAAAATCATGTTTTAGTGTCTCCATATTCTGAGAGCCATAGTTTTTTCAGTTTTTGGGCGATTATCTTAGGTAGGGTCTCATTTTTTGCGGGATGAGGTGACTGTTTGATTGGTACTATTTTGGCGTACATACAACTTTTTTGATCACTTTTTACCTTTTTTGGGAAGTAAGGTGGGCAAAATTTCAATTTCATCATAGTTTTTTATTTTTATGGCGTTCACCGTTCGGGGAAAGTAACATGACAGTTTTATAGATCAGGTCGTTACGGACGCGTGATATATCAAACATGTGTAGGGAATTTTATTTTTTTCATTTTTAATCAGTGATAAATGTGTGTTTTTGTTTTTTTTTTCACTTTTTTTACTTTTTTTTTGACCCAGACCCACTTGGTTCTTGAAGATCCAGTGGGTCTGATGTCTGTATAATACAGTACAGTACACCATATAGTGTACTGTACTGTATTTTCACTTTACAAAGTCTAATTAGACTTCTGCCTTTAGCAGAAGTCTAATCAGCACCATGGACAGCCTCTGATCAGTACTATGGACAGCCGGACGCCTGTGAAGGCGTCCGGTTGCCATGGTACCCATCACTCGCTTCCACAGCAGAGCAGTAGATGATGGGGAGGGAGAGGGGCCCCCTCCCTTTCCCATCGGGGACTGAAAAGGCACAGCAGCCCCCGATGGGAGAGGGAGGGAGCTCCCTCCCTCTTAACCTTTTCCATACAGCGGTCCCTACGGACCGCGGCATGGAAGGGGTTAAACGCATGGCATCTGTGCCAGCACAGATGTCAGGCGTTTCGAGCAGAGTGTCAGCAATGTGCTGACACTCTGCAAACCGCTCGGCTATCCTGAGAGAGGGGGCGGGCGGATGATCGCATGCCTGCCCGCCCCCTCAAGCACTGCCCTGCCGCCCGCCCTCCCTGCCGCACTCCCCGCACCCCCCCGCTGCGCCCGCCAGCAGATAACAAAGAGGGCAGCAGGGGAGGGGGGGTTAAACATTAAAATAAAGCTTATTTGAAGTTTCTGCTCCCCGCGGTCTCAGAAACTTCCCAAACCGCGGGTCTGAATTGACCTGCGGTTTGCTGCGATCGCCGACATGGGGGGGGTCACAGGACCCCCCAGCGCATCTAGCCAAGGTGCCTGCTCAATGATCGGAACCATATGACTGTGATCGGAACCATACATGACATACCGTTACGTCATGTGTCTTTAAGTACCAGGACAACATGATGTACCAGTACGTCATTTGTCCTGAAGAGGTTAAAGGGGTTGTACCATCTCAGACACTAGGATATGCCCCCAAAGTCGGATAGTTGCGGGTCCCACCGCATTTTTTAAAAGGGAGTTTTTAATGCATCCCTATGATGGAAAACTGTCCTTTTTACTGGAGCTTACAATGTACGGTATTTCTTTTTCTTGATAACTTTATGTACATCAAGTTGACATGCTGCAGATTTTGAAATCCGCACAGTAGGTCAAAATCCAGGCAGAAAAAATCTGCACCGTGTGCATGAGAATTTCACATTCTAATAGAATACAATATACATGACCTATGGTGCCGATTTTCAGCACGCAATCCTGATCGGGTGCATTTAGCCTTGGGGTACTGTTTGAGGAGATCTTCACACTGCTGTTGTGATTTGTCATGCTATGTATGACATGGAGGGGACACTGGCTCCTCCATTGGGTTTAAAGGTTATATTAGTTTTCTAGAGATTAGAAAAACAGTGACTTTCCCGCCAGTCGGCCATTTTTTACCAGCTACCCGGCAGCACCAGACAGGTGCAACAGAGTATCCGGTCTACACATAAAGTGGACAGTGCAACCTCCCCAAAAGAACCCTCTAAACCCCTGCTAGGACTATATCCTTAATACAGGGGTGCAGGACAACCTCAGCACCACCTCTGCATGCTCCTCTGGTGGGCCCATAGCCACAAAGAAGCCAATTGAGATATATAAGTACTCACAATAGACTTGCATCAGATACACTTGCTCTCAAATCAATATAATAATGGGGCCACAAAAGGCACAAAGTGCGGCAGACAAACTGAAAGAGTTCGCAAGACAGCCAGAGGCTACCGCAGCGAAATGTGCACACAAGGGATAGCACTGCCTCAGACACTGTAGTTCCTGCAACAGCTCCTGAAGATGCTCAGGGTGAACCCACCCTTAAGCAAGTATCAGCACAAGTCCTAGAGGCTATTGTGGCCTGCAAGACGTCTCTTGCAGGGAAACTTACATGTCCTGAAAGAGCAGAGGGTCGTACTCCACATGAGTTTATAGAGAAGTGGATTAAAGAACTTTTCCTGGATGCAAACTTCTCTTTGGCATTTGCAGTTGAAAGGGCTCACAGGCACATTGATTCGTAGTGTCCCCTCAATAATGTACAGAGTGAATATACAGTCGTGGCCAAAAGTTTTGAGAATGACACAAATATTAGTTTTTACAAAGTTTGCTGCTAAACTGCTTTTAGATCTTTGTTTCAGTTGTTTCTGTGATGTAGTGAAATATAATTACACACACTTCATACGTTGCAAAGGCTTTTATCGACAATTACATGACATTTTTGCAAAGAGTCAATATTAGCAGTGTTGGCCCTTCTTTTTCAGGACCTCTGCAATTCGACTGGGCATGCTCTCAATCAATTTCTGGGCCAATTCCTGACTGATAGCAACCCATTCTTTCATAATCACTTCTTGGAGTTTGTCAGAATTAGTGGGTTTTTGTTTGTCCACCCGCCTCTTGAGGATTGACCACAAGTTCTCAATGGGATTAAGATCTGGGGAGTTTCCAGGCCATGGACCCAAAATATCAATGTTTTGGTCCCAGAGCCACTTAGTTATCACTTTTGCCTTATGGCACGGTGCTCCATCGTGCTGGAAAATGCATTGTTCTTCACCAAACTATTGTTGGAAGAAGTTGCTGTTGGAGGGTGTTTTGGTACCATTCTTTATTCATGGCTGTGTTTTTGGGCAAAATTGTGAGTGAGCCCACTCCCTTGGATGAGAAGCAACCCCACACATGAATGGTCTCAGGATGCTTTACTGTTGGCATGACACAGGACTGATGGTAGCGCTCACCTTTTCTTCTCCGGACAAGCCTTTTTCCAGATGCCCCAAACAATCGGAAAGAGGCTTCATCAGAGAATATGACTTTGCCCCAGTCCTCAGCAGTCCATTCACCATACTTTCTGCAGAAGATCAATCTGTCCCTGATGTTTTTTTTGGATAGAAGTGGCTTCTTTGCTGCCCTTCTTGACACCAGGCCATCTTCCAAAAGTCTTCGCCTCGCTGTGCGTGCAGATGCGCTCACATCTGCCTGCTGCCATTCCTGAGCAAGCTCTGCACTGGTGGCACTCCGATCCGGCAGCTGAATCCTCTTTAGGAGACGATCCTGGCGCTTGCTGGACTTTCTTGGACGCCCTGAAGCCTTCTTAACAAGAATTGAACCTCTTTCCTTGAAGTTCTTGATGATCCTATAAATTGTTGATTGAGGTGCAATCTTAGTAGCCACAATATCCTTGCATGTGAAGCCATTTTTATGCAACACAATGATGGCTGCACGCGTTTCTTTCCAGGTCACCATGGTTAACAATGAAAGAACAATGATTTCAAGCATCACCCTCCTTTTAACATGTCAAGTCTGCCATTTTAACCCAATCAGCCTGACAATGATCTCCAGCCTTGTGCTCGTCAACATTCTCACCTGAGTTAACAAGACGATTACTGAAATGATCTCAGCAGGTCCTTTAATGACAGCAATGAAATGCAGTGGAAAGTTTTTTTTTTGGGATTAAGTTAATTTTCTTGGCAAAGAAGGACTATACAATTCATCTGATCACTCTTCATAACATTCTGGAGTATATGCAAATTGCTATTATAAAAACTTAAGCAGCAACTTTTCCAATTTCCAATATTTATGTAATTCTCAAAACTTTTGGCCACGACTGTACACCCATTATATAGATCCAATATAACAGCATCTGAAACAGAGATAGCTACCTATTTAGAAGACATGTCTCTCCCCAAACTCACCACATCACAAAGTGCCCAATTGGATCAGCCTATTTGCTTGGAGGAGATACTGCAGGCAATAGCCGATCTAAATAACGGGAAATCCCCGGGCCCAGATGGGCTCCCCAAAGTATACGCCAGATATGCAGAGGTGTTGCCCCTCCAACTGCTGACAACCTTTCACTCAGCTCTAGAAACGGGACACTTACTGGAGTCGTTTAAGGAAGCCACCGTAATACTCCTGCTCAAACCTGACAAGGATCCTCTTGATTGCTGATCGTATAGACCCATAGCACTGCTAAATGTGGACTACAAAATCCTAACCAGAATTTTAGCCATTCGTCTCAACCGGGTAATTCTATCATTATTCCACGAGGACCAAATAGGCTTTATGCCAGGAAAGTCCACCACAGAGAACATAAGAAGGATACAGGTGGTTACACAGCTGGGATATTCCATGAATGCAGACGGGGCACTAGCGTCGCTAGACGCAGCCAAAGCATTCGATTCCATAGAATAGTCATATCTAACTGGCTGTCTTCGAGGCTTTGGGTTTGGACCTCAGTTCCTTAAATGGATCAGTATCCTGTATAGCAAACCGATAAGTAGGCTTCTGGTCAATGGAGAATTGTCGGACAGTTTCCCCCTTCATAGAGGGACCAGACAGGGTTGCCCCTTATCACCACTTTTATTTACCCTTGCAATTGAAATCTTGGCCATTAAGGTGAGAAACAGCAATAACGTAACCGGAGTAACCATGGGGGAGAAGGAGGTTTGAATAGAATTGTACGCTGATGACATGATTTTATATCTGTCATCACCTGAATCGTCTCTCAGTAATGCGGTGAATCTGATAGATGAATTTGGAGACTACTCGGGTCTGAGAATTAACTGGGGGAGATCGGTGTACATGCTACTGGGCAGGGCAGAATGGAATGGACCCTCATATCTCTCAGCTGTAAGTGATGGATAACTTTAAATATCTAGGAGTCAAAATCACCAAGAGATATTCCCAGGCTCTATCGCTTAATATGTGTCTGCTGATTGAACGTATCCGGAATAAATTTAACAACTGGAAACCATTGCCTATCTCGGTGGTAGGGCGGATTAACTTAGTTAAAATGATTATACTCCCAAAAGTGCTATATACCGTTCAACATGCAGAGATGCATATATCTAAATCAATGTTCAAAGAATTAGATGCCATGTCTAGGGTTTTTATATGGGGCAGATCCCGTGGCAAACTCAGCTTAGTATAGGTATGGCCCTACCGGATTATTTTATATATTACCTAGCTGGCCAGTTAAGGCTCGTTAATACCTGGGTAACAACAGAAGACCTGCCTACCTCAGAGGCCTTCTTTAAAACGTGTCTTAAATGCAATACTTTGTGGTTGGTATTGGAGGGGCCATCAAAATTCCAAAGGTCAATGCTACCATTACATACATTACACAAACAAAGGATAAACTGAGACTAGACTGGTATAGTAGCAAAATATACAAATACTTTATTAAACAATACATAAAAAAGTTTATTATATGTGATGTATTACATCAGATAAAAAGGTAGACTACACCTGAGGGGACATAACATAGTTACATAACAATTAAGGGAAGAGGGCAGTGAGGCTACCAAAAAGCTAAGACGTACAATAAACGCACTGACCTATACGGATGTCACACGCAATTGTCACAGATGTCCAGAAAAAGTGCAGATGTAGATCTCCAAATATATATATATATATATATTATATGTTTGGAGATATACATCTGCACTTTTTCTGGACATCTGTGACAGTTGCGTGTGACATCCGTATATGTCAGTGCGTTTGTTGTTGAACGTCTTAGCTTTTTGGTAGCCTCACTGCCCTCTTCCCTTAATTGTTATGTAACTATGTTATGTCCCCTCAGGTGTAGTCTACCTTTTTATCTGATGTAATACATCACATACACTCACCTAAAGAATTATTAGGAACACCATACTAATACGGTGTTGGACCCCCTTTTGCCTTCAGAACTGCCTTAATTCTACGTGGCATTGATTCAACAAGGTGCTGATAGCATTCTTTAGAAATGTTGGCCCATATTGATAGGATAGCATCTTGCAGTTGATGGAGATTTGAGGGATGCCCATCAAGGGCACGAAGCTCCCGTTCCACCACATCCCAAAGATGCTCTATTGGGTTGAGATCTGGTGACTGTGGGGGCCATTTTAGTACAGTGAACTCATTGTCATGTTCAAGAAACCAATTTGAAATGATTCGAGCTTTTTGACATGGTGCATTATCCTGCTGGAAGTAGCCATCAGAGGATGGGTACATGGTGGTCATGAAGGGATGAACATGGTCAGAAACAATGCTCAGGTAGCCCGTGGCATTTAAACGATGCCCAATTGGCACTAAGGGGCCTAAAGTGTGCCCAGAAAACATCCCCCACACCATTACACCAACACCACCAGCCTGCACAGGCATGATGGATACATGTTCTCATTCTGTTTACGCCAAATTCAGACTCTACCATTTGAATGTCTCAACAGAAATCGAGACTCATCAGACCAGGCAACATTTTTCCAGTCTTCAACAGTCCAATTTTGGTGAGCTCGTGCAAATTGTAGCCTCTTTTTCCTATTTGTAGTGGAGATGAGTGGTACCCGGTGGGGTCTTCTGCTGTTGTAGCCCATCCGCCTCAAGGTTGTGCGTGTTGTGGCTTCACAAATGCTTTGCTGCATACCTCGGTTGTAACGAGTGGTTATTTCAGTCAAAGTTGCTCTTCTATCAGCTTAAATCAGTCGGCCTATTCTCCTCTGACCGCTAGCATCCACAAGGCATTTTTGCCCACAGGACTGCCGCATACTGGATGTTTTCCCTTTTCACACCATTCTTTGTAAACCCTAGAAATGGTTGTGCGTGAAAATCCCAGTAACTGAGCAGATTGTGAAATACTCAGACTGGCCCGTCTGGCACCAACAACCATGCCACGCTCAAAATTGCTTAAATCGCCTTTCTTTCCCATTGAAGCAACTGCCATGTGATTGGTTGACTAGATAATTGCATTAATGAGAAATAGAACAGGTGTTCCTAACTTCCTAATAATTCTTTAGGTGAGTGTATAATAATCTTTTTTATGTATTGTTTAATAAAGTATTTGTATATTTTGCTACTATACCAGTCTAGTCTCAGTTCATCCTTTGTGTATGTTTATGTACACTGAGTGGGTACGTTACTATAGGGTACTCTCCATCACATAGGATCACTATATGTGAACACAAATCTATGTGCATTCTGTGACTGTTGTATTTTCATGGCATAAGTTAGCCCAGACGGTCTGGAGAGAAGCTAAATCACTAGCCAAATTTAGAGGTAGTTTCAGACATACCTTTGTGGGGAAATCAGTCCATACCAAATATACAGGGAGTAATGGGAGCGGATAAATTGAAGTTGGCGGGAGCCAAAACCCTAGGTGATATTTATGATCAAGGGATTATGATGACATTCGAGGCTTTGGCACAAAAATATAATATACCACGCACCCATTTCTTTTCATACCTACAACTTGCAGTACAGAGCAAATTTCCGCACGGCAGAACCAGAGTGTCCAAATATCCACTCATAGGAGTTGTTAAAACCCAGGGTCCCAGAGGATTAGGATCGGCAATTTTCTCACACCTAGTACGAGTAAAGATTAGCACAGAGCCCCTCCCAATGATGGACAAATGGAAAAGAAAGATACCCACACTCGCAGAAGAATCAATATTGGATTTATTTCTAGTCGCATCTACGAGTATCGCCCGCAATAAATAACAATATAATCCAACTTTATATCATTCACCAGTCATATTTAACTCCAATTAGGATGTACAGAATGGGTAGAGTGCCATCTCCAGCATGTCCGAGGTGTGGGGAACAGGAGGCGGACTTCTGGCACATGATCTGGAGCTGCAACCAGATAGCCACCTTCTGGAAGGAGGTGATTGATCTTCTTTCCTCATTACTATCGGATCGGGTGCCGTGCACTCCTGAGGTCTGCCTGCTAGGAATACTGAATGATGATAATTGGGATCACTATACAACGATATTCCTAAGGGAATCCCTGTTTATGGCACGTAAATGTGTAGCACTGAGATGGTACAGCCCCAATACACCGAACTTGACCATGTGGAAATTGCAAATAAATCAGATCCTACCCTACATGGTACTGGTATACAAACATCGCAATAAACCACAGACATTTGATAACATTTGGGGATTGTGGTGTGGGGCAGCACAAACCAAGTATTCAACCTCGAGAATGCGACAAGCAATATCAGTGGCTCGAGGAGACGTGGCTCAGTAGGTGTATTGGGACATTCGTATACATCAACATTGCTACGCTTTAAACAATGTCATAGGGGTGGGTGGCATTGCAATGGATGGCTAGAGATGTGTCTAAGACCGTTACTGTATTATTGGTTACACAGTTTTCTGTATTAAGAGAATTGGACCATACAGGTATTGGAACCTCCATATATACATTGTATTTGGCAACAAAAGTGTATGGTACTGTTGTATTTCGAAAAATAACTGAAATAATGTGGCCTAAGTGGGAGGAAATGCTCAAAAACCCCAAACCCTGTGTCGTGTTTATAACCGGGGGAGCAATTCCTCCGCATGTGATCCGTTGCTAACGGCAATCCCCAGCAAAAATGCATACAATGGAGGATGTCTGCAGCGGACCACATACACCACAACGGCACCCTACACAAGATGGGATAATGTGTGGATGCAAATATAAAAATGCACCCTTCGCAGTGATTTATGCATTTTTATATTCTCATCCACACATTATCCCATCTTGTGTAGGATGTCATTGTGGTGCATGTGGTCCGCTGCCCACATCCTCCATTGTATGCATTTTTGCTGGGGATTGCCGTTAGCAAAGGATCACATGCGGAGGGATTGCTCCCCCGGGTATAAACACGCCACAGGATTTTTTTTTTTTTTAGCGTTTCCTCCCATTTAGACCACTTTATTTCAGTTAATTTTCTTGATATGTTTAGAATGTGCCATTGCATACTGCTGGTAGCCTTCTGTTGCACCTGGTAGCCTGTGTCACATGGCCTGTTATAGGTGGGCTTACAGCCTTAGCATCTCCCCCACTACATGAGTGATATCACTATGGAGGTATGTGGGAGCTTGGCTGTAAGTTGTTTCTTAGCACCTCTCAGACCGTGTTCACACACCGTAGGTAGTCTAGTGGTAGGAACCATGCCACACTGAGATACCTTGACGGTGGTGCACAAGGGCTCCGGTGTGTTCCTGACTGGAATACATTGGCTAAAGTCTCAGTTCTTAACATTAGCTTGAGGGATTAGCCAGTACTGTCAGTTGCATATCATTGTGGTGCACCCTTCGCAGTGATTTATGTATTGTTGTATTTCCATTTCTGTCAATAAAACAGTTAAAAAAATAAAATAAATTAGAGATAAGGGTTATTAGATGACTGGCACAAAGTGAAAGTAAAAAGTAGGATTTACACAGCTAGACAAACAGTTAATCCTTTGTGACAGAACGGCTCAATAGTTTTTTTTAACAAAGACCAGTTGAAAAAATAATTTTTAGCCCACAATGAGTAAAATGCAATCATAAAAAAATTGCCTGCGGATGTGTGTATCGCCTTTTAAAGTGGTTGTACCACGACCCAGGCCTATAACCCTATCCAGAAAATGTCCGACTGCTGGGACCCCCTGCTATCCCTAGAACAGGGGCCCTCTGTTCCCATTTTGAATGGAGTGGTGGGCACGCATGTGCGCTGCCACTGTTTTCAACTCTATGGGACTGCCAGAGATGGCCAAGCTTTCGAGTGGTTCTCCGGGAATAATGACTTTTTATCTAACGTCCACAGCCTTCCTCTGTAAAGAAGAGATTTATACTTGCCTGCTCCTCCACGCTAGCTCTCACGTGTCCATGTTCCAGTCCCCAGACTATTTACATCCGTCACTGCATGGCCATGGCCACATGCTCCGCTGAAGCCTGTTATTGGCTGCAGCGAAACATGTGACCATGCAGCGCCAGATATATACAGTCCGGAGACCAGAACATAGACATACGGGAGCAGGGAAATATGAATTTTCTCTTTATGGAGGTAGGCTGCGGACATTAGATTTCCAGTGGCCCCCTTTAAGGCTCTGCATTTGCACATTTCATTATGAAAACTTCTATATCTTCTATATGTATTTTGACCGACAGGGTATAAATCTACAGCTTCAGAATCGCCATCTAAGGTTGCATAAGTTTGCTGGTAGATATGTAATCCTTTCATTTCCATTATGTCATTACAGTGTGAAAAGACCTGCTGGGATTGGCAGCATACTTGGAACATTAGGCTCCAAAAAGCAGAAGATGAGCACACTGGAGAAATCCAAGCTGGACTGGGAATCTTTTAAAGACCAAGAGGGGATTGTAGATGAATTGGCTCACCACAATAGGGGCAAGGATGGGTAAGAGCATATTTCAACAAATGTTTACTGTACGTGGCCATGTAGACCATGCTGTGGTATGCCCAGTCCACTGCTGCGCCACTCTACTCCTGCTCTGCTTCATGTCTGACAGCGCAGACTCTAGGCTCCTTCCTGCATCCAGCACGCTCTCCTTAACATAACGCATGCGCCAAACTCTACATCAGAGGTCCGCACAGTCAGATATGAAGAAGCGGAACAGAAGTGCAGGAAGGGGTTAACAAGCTAGATCTATTGAAGCCAGCCTGTCCTTGTGGCTGGACAAACCATGCAGTCACTCTGACATCACTGTCCATCCTGTTCAAGTGAATAGGATCAACAGTGGTAATTACACGGCACCCGCTGCTACAAAGGAGACGACGCACAAATACATTTTGAAGAGGAAGCCGCACTCGCACAAGAGCCACGACCTCCTAAAACATGGCGCCCGTTTGTGTATGCAAAGGGTGCCATAGCCGGCAGGTCTCTGCTGTTTCAGAGGCCCACAGGTAATGTCCACGACCGGCAATATACAGTCATTGAAGCCTTTAGATGCCATGGTGAAGCGTGACCACAGCATCTAAATGGTGAAAAACCTGGAAGCGCAGTTCCAGGTTAAGAATGGCTTTCCTGTGTGGCGATCAGGGATGCCGGTTATTAATTCTAATACGCTGAAGAGACCCAGCGTATTAGAACTGCAGTTCAAATGTTGGCCAGCAGGTGGCAGGCCAACATAGGAGATCAGCAATTAGAGATAAAGGCTGAATACTCTAACTGGCAAAATAACTAGTATAATACACTGTGCTACTTTTGCATTGCAGTATATTATGCCATTTAGAGTCCATTCAGACGTCCGTAGAACGGGTCCGGATCTGTTCCGCAATTATGCGGAACGGGTGCGGACCCATTCATTTTCAATGGGGACGGAAAAGATGCCGACAGCACATAGTGTGCTGTCCGCATCCGCATTTCCGGTCCGCGGCTCCGGAAAGAAATAGAGCATGTCCTATTCTTGTCCGCAGTTGCGGACAACAATAGGAACCCTCTATTAAGTGCCGGCGATGTGCGGCGTCAGTGTTTTGCGGTCCGCAAAACACTACGGACGTCTGAATGGACCCTTAGCCTAAGACTGACAGCCATCTTATTAGACAGTGCCTCATACAGGATGTAAAGGGTGCACAAAGATGGTCTAGTAGTGCCTAATGGTCTGGAAATCTTGATCATCTGGAATGGGAATCTTTTTGATCCATGCCAGATTATCAGACTCCCCTGGCTATGGTGCTCATGTTCTAGAATTAATGGAGCCCTCAGGGTTGCAATTTCTTTTCCAGCAGCAAAGCAATCCCTGGTTCTGGATCATCGTCATTTTCTGTGTATTTAATGGGTTTTACATTATGCAGAGATCAAGTACAATGTGAGAGAGTGTTGCCTTTCAATAATAGTGCTCCATATTAAGTGCACAGAGGAGGCCGGCTGGTCCAGCCCTGGCACTGGATTGTGCAGTGTTAGCAGCTGGCACAGCTCCCCCATTGAACACTGTGCAGCTTGCTGACCTGACTCAGCATGCTCTTGTCGTAGTTAGTTTCTTCTTGCCTGAGGAGGAGGTTACAGCTGTATTCTTGGCATGAGATCTTCTTATGTAACCCTCCCGGACGCTACAAGGACTTCGCATTTTCCCTTAATTATTCACATGGCATTGTGAGGCTGAGCCTTCTGCACTGCAGGCCAGATAGCAGCAAAAGTGTTAATTTTCTTTTTCCGTGCAGAGTTTTGAAGCGCTTATGAGCTAAATGTTCACTCAGTTTAGGGAATGAGAGGTGACTATGCTAGCATGTCCTATTAAGAATGTGTCTCTCTACTGTATTATCTGTGTTACAGGCGTAGACTGCGGGCCCAACGAGGGGGACGTTCTACTAAATAATTGTCTGGAAGTCCGTCTGAGCTGCCCTTTTACACAGAGATCAGTAGTTGGAAGAGGGGCACTTTTTAGTTTTCAGCCCAATAAATACCTGCTGCTGTCCACAATGGGGGGAGTTGTTTCTGTATCGCTGTTTTATTTTGTCTATCACTGCCGTCCTAATAGATTTCATGGGCACCTGTGTCTAATTTAAAGAGGAGCTGTCCCCTCTACTGACATATCAGTTTTATTAACTACTTGCATTCTTCCTGTAATAACAATTCTGGAGCTTCTATTCTTATGACTCTGTGATGTCATTCCTGTATTATTCCTGCTAAAAGCTTACAAATTGCCAGCAGTCTGCAGTAAAGGTACTGCTGGGTGTTACCAGAAGCGAGTGTGTCTGACTCTGTCCGATCAGTGCTGCTGGTATCAACTGCGTAGAGACACACCCGCAACTGGTAACACCCAGCTGTACCTTTACTGCAAGTTGCTGACAATTCGGTCATCAACTTCTAGTAGAAATAATAAAAAAGGAATGGCACAACATAGAGCCATGGAAATAGATGCTCCAGAATTGTTGTTGCATGGGGAATGCAAGTAGTTACTACTACAGACATGTCAGGAGAGGTCCACTTTAATCAGTTTATTAACTATGTAAAAACAACGCATTTCAGGACTCTACCAGTCACTTCCTCAGGCAGTACACAATATAGAATGCCTGAGGAAGGGACTGCTACAGTGCCGAAACATGATATTTCCATCCAGGCAGTGTACTAACTTAACAGGGTTATCCAATACTATAAAAATCGCCCATATGCCAGGCCCCTCACAATGAATATACTTGCCCCGCTCCCTGCGCTGCTTCTGGTACCTGCACCGCCACTGCTGCTTCTCCCCGTGCACTGGTGAAAACATCCGATGTCCGGGGGTGTGCTGCAGCCAAAGGCAGAAGGGGACAAGCCTCCTTAGCATCGTGGGTGGCGCTAGGGAGACTCGTCCTTGTTCCCGCCTGCCATTGGCTGCAGAACACAGCAGTGCACGGGGAGAAGCAGGAGCAGCGTGGGGAGCAGGGTAAATATATTCCCTGTGAGGGGCCCGGAACATGTAGGACATTTTTATAGCATTGTATAACCCCTATAATCAGAAAATGACCTATTATTTACATAGTTAATATGGTTGAAAAAAGATACAAGCATGCTCGACCGAACACTAATTTTACTCTAGCATCGTGATGCTGGGCACATCGCGGTGTTCGGCTGAATACCACATGTGCTCGAGCGCCATGCTAGAGTCTCCTCCCCGCACGTTTGTTGGCTGCTACGCAGCTAATAAACGTGCAGGTAAGTACTGCAATTCACTGTAATGCTGTAGCCATGTTGGTTACTGGCATTACAGTGATTGGCTGGCCGGAAAGCCGTAAATAGCTCGCAATTGTTTGCCTGCTGCGGACAGCGACATTATCTGCGCTACATATCATGTCTAACATGTGCGCAGCCTAAAAATATCTGACATCCAGTGTACTTTTTCTGTAGACGGTGTCCGCTGCAGATGGTTACATTACCTGCGCTACATCTCCTGTATAACGTTTGCTTACCTGAAATATCAGTGACATAGTGTCATTTTTTTTTTTGCTTCTGGTGGCAGCAACATTACCTGCGCTACATCTCCTGTATAACGTTTGCCCATCCTAAATATGTGACATTTCATTCAGTGTCATTTTTTATTAGGCGGTGGTGACAGAGACATTACTTGCGCTATACCTCCTGTTTAACGGGTGCACATCCTAAAAATATCTGTGACATTCTGTGTACTTTATTTGCGCATACACTTACAAAACCACCGACCATGGAGAGTCTTGGCAATCAAGTGATCCCACACTCGGATATTCCGAGGAGCTGTTTTCATCGCCATTCCTTAATTTGGGCCTCTCGCCAAGCCCGCTTGAAGAGGGACATGAGGAGATCTTGTGCCCTGATTCCCAAAATCTTGAGCATCCACAGTCAGAAGAAGATGACGGTGGGGAACGGCAATTAGTGTTTCATGAGGTGGATGATGATGAGACACAGTTGCCAATAAGTCAACCGCAATTAGTGTCTAAAGAGAGGTTCATGATGAGGATGAGACACAGTTGTCAGTAACTGAGGTTGTTGTTAGGTCAACAAGTCAGGAGGATGACCAGAGCGAGGAAGTGGAAGAGGAGGTGCTGGACGATGAAGTCACTGACCCAACCTGGGAAGGTGGCAAGCCGAGCGAGGGCAGCAGTACAGAGGGGGAGGGATCCGCAGCAGGCTAGAAGAGGCAGTGGAATGGCAAAAGGTAGAAGTCGGGCCAAACAGGTCCGCAACTGTTCCCCGTAGCACCCCCTCGCGGCAATCTCCCTTGCAAAGGGGTAGGTGTTCCACAGTCTGGTGCTTTTTTGAGGAAAGCGCGGACGATAAAAGAATTGTCATTTGCAACCTGTGCTTTACCAAAATGAGCAGGGGCGTGAACACTAGCAACCTCACCACCACCAGCATGATCCGCCACATGGCATTTAAGCACCCTAATAGGTGGTCCGAACGCCTGGGTCCACAACCAGTGTCTGCGGGTCACACCACTGCCTCCTCTTCCCCTGTGTTGCGTGCTGGCCAATACCCTGTCCAAGACCCAGGCCCGGATGCCTCCTGCCATGCACCTGGACCTTCGCAAGCACCATCAGCTAGCACATCCACTTCTGTGTCGCAGCGTACAGATGTCTATACCCCAGACCTTTGAACGAAAGCGCAAATACCCAGCCACCCACCCACAGACCATAGCACTAAATGCGCACCTTTCCAAATTGCTGGCCCTGGAAATGTTGCCATTTAGGCTTGTGGACACTGAGGCTTTCCGCAGCCTGGTGGCGGCGGCTGTCCCGCGGTACTCTGTCCCCAGCCGCCAATATTTTTGACGGTGTGCAGTCCCAGCCTTACACCAGCATGTGTCCTGTAACCTCACCCGTGCCCTGACCAACGCAGTTATTGAGAAGGTCCACTTGACGACTGACACATGGACAAGTGCTTTTGGCCAAGGACGCTACATTTCCCCGACAGTACACTGGGTGAACGTTGTGTAGGCCGGGAGCGAGTCGTTCCCTGGGATGGCACAGGTGCTACCGATGCCAAGGATTTCGGGCCCTACTTTGATCAGGGTTTCCGCCACCACCTACGTTAGTGGATGCAACCCCCCTTTTCTCCTCCTCCTCCACTTCCACCTCTGAATTATTATCTTGCAGCACCAGTCAGACATCAGTAAGTACCTGGAAGCAGTGTAGCACAGCAGTGGGGAAGCGGCAACAGGCCATTCTTAAACTGATCTGCTTGGGTGACAAACAGTACACCACCGCAAAGCTGTGGCAGGGGATAAGAGACCAGACTGAGCTGTGGCTCTCGCCACTCAACCTACAACCAGGCATGGTTGTGTCTGATAATGGCCGTAACTTGGTGGCGGCTTTGAAGCTCCGCGAGCTCACACACATCTCATGCCTAGCCCACATCTTAAACTTAGTGGTTCAGCGGTTTCTCAAAACCTACTCCAATTTGCCTGAGCTACTGGTGAAGGTGCGCCGCGTGTGTGCCCATTTCCGCAAGTCATCGACTGCTTCTGTCGGTCTGTCAACTCTGCAGCAGCGCTTACAATTGCCAGCTCACCGACTCCACGTTCCACATGTTGGCCAGGCTTTGTGAGCAGCAGAGGACAGTAGTGGAATAGCAGCTGCAACATGGTCGTCGCCTTTCCAGTCAGCTTCCGCTCTTCACAAGCGACGAGCGGGCATTGATGTCTGACCTCTGTGAGGTTTTACGCAGCTTTTAAGAATCAACACAGATGGTGAGCGGCGATAACGCTATTATCAGCGTAACATCCCACTTCTGTGTCTACTCAAACGCTTGCTGCTCACAATTAAGGCGGACGCTTTGCATGTGAAAGAGGTGAGAATGGGAGAAGACATTACACAGGGTGATAGCCAGACCACCCTCAGTTCGTCTTCTCAGCACAAATTGGATGATGATGAGGAGGAGGAGGAGCAGGAGACGATGCCTCTGCTACAGAGGGTAGTACCCATGGAAGTTTTATTCCATCTGTTCAGTGTGGATGAGTAGAAGAGGAGGAAGAGGATGAGGAGATTGAGAGTCATCCTCCTGATGAGGACAGCGAAGTCTTGTCTGTTGGGACTCTGGCACACATGGCTGACTGTGTTATGCTGCCTTTCCCGTGACCCTCGTGTTGTACGCATTTTGGACAATACCGATTACTAGTTGTTCACCCTTCTCGACCCCCGCTACAAAGAGAACTTCTCATCTCTCATTCCTATGGTGGAGAGGACGAGCAAAATTGTGCAATACCAGAAGGTCCTTGTGGAAAACTTGCTCCAAAAATTTCCAGCTGGCAGCAGAGTACGTAGTTCCTTGGCCAACCAAGGAGGGGAGACGAGGGGAACATACAGCAGTTCCAACAGAGGCTGGGCAACACTCTCCAAAGCCTGGGACAGTTTTATGACACCCCACCAGCACCCTCAACCTGATGTGCGGCCTAGTGTCACAAGGAGGGAAAAATTTTGGAAGATGGTGAAGGAGTACATAGCAGACCGTGTCAGTGTCCTCAGTGATCCCTCTGTGCCTTAAAACTATTGGGTGTCCAAGCCGGACACGTGGCACGAACTGGCGCTCTACACCTTGGAGGTGCTGGCCTGCCTTGCCGCCAGCGTTTTGTCAGAGCGTGTATTTAGTGCTTCTGGGGGCATAATAACTGATAAGCGCATCCGCATGTCAACTGAAAATGCTGACAGGTTGACTCTAATTAAAATGAACAAGGCCTGGATTGCCCCTGACTTCACTACTCCACCAGAGGAAAGCGGCTGAACATAAAGGCACTTTACATGTGGCTTTTATGGTGGATTGAATACACTGTATTCCCATGTACCTCTTCCACCACTAAAAAGGGTATATAGTTCAATCTCCCTTTCCTCCTCCATCATATCAACATGCTTATTAGGCTGCCCTCGCTCCTAATGTTTTAGAGATTCAGCTCAGCAGCAGGCCCTCACCCCTAATGTTTTAGAAGGTCAGATCAGCAGGCCCTTGCTCCAATAGTTTTTGGCGGTCACCAGCAGGCCATCAATCATGATTTTTCAAGGGTGTATGATGCCCTTTTTTATGTGTAATAAAGGGTGTATTGTAGGGCCGGTTCCTTGTAATTTTTGGCAGCCCTTTCACTTAGTGCATAGGCTTTATAAGTGTAGGAGTCCCACTACCTGTACTATTGTACTACAATGTGAATGAGGCCCTCCTTTATGTGATATACAGGTTGTATCGGAGTGCCTCTTCCATGTAATTTTTGGAAGCACTTATATACAGGAAATAATGTTTCCTAACAATTTTTTCTCTAAAATCGATTTGCTTTTCGGTTTTGTGCGTATTAGTGTCGGTCTGTAAAAGTTGCGTACTACTTGGACAACATCGTTCCCAGCAGCGACCTGGGAGTCCAAGATGCATCCAGACATCCTCCCCATGCTGTTCCCGAACCATTTCAGTGGTGTTTCCATCAATTGTATGACCTTTTCCTATGAACCAGACACCCTCCCCTCTTCAGAGCAGGGGGTGCCTGGTGTAATGCTCGGATTCTCCCATTGACTTCCATTGTGCTCGGGTGCTCTGTAGAGCACCTGAGCATCCTGAGGTGTTCTACTAGAGCACCCGAGCACTTTGGTGCTTGACCAACACGATTAAACACTTTTTAAAATAATTTTTGATGTTTTTTCATTTTTTCATGTCACAATATTTAAGCATAAACCATAAATTCCTGCAGTTTTCGCAATTGCCACTTCAGAGTCTGTACAGATCACTTTACCGCAGTTACCTGTTTATCGGTCATCCTAACCCTGCCTGTAATGATATCACCTCTGTGTATAGATAAGGCAGGATCCACCATTCACCATAGGTGATATCACAGCTCCTTTCTGTCCTCTGCACAGGTCACAGATAATGCCTAAAAACTCTCCCATAAAAGTCAGTTAGGTCCCCTCCTGACCATTGTGTCTATGGACCATGGGGCTGCCGTAAAGCAATTTTTTTAATGCTTTGTAAATGCTGTTAAGAACAGATCAGACAAGATGGCCGCCCCCATAATCATATTCAGGATATAGAATAAAAAAAAATAAAAAAGAATTAGAAAAAAGGATATGCGTTACTATCTGGTTTTAGCTTGCAGATAAAATTTTTGGTGACACATTTCCTTTAAAATGGACAGCACCCAGACCAAGCACTGACCGTTTCTGTTGAATGGGAATGTTGACATGTCCGATTTTCCACACGCACCGTCACTCCATGAAACTTGGGCGAGTTTCCAGTGCGAAAGGAGTCTTATACATCTGCTTAGCATGTCAGGTATTTTATACGTGCTTATCCTCGTCTATCAGCCAAAATGTAGATCACCCTCAGAAGGAGTCATTGTAGGACTCTGGACGCCCCAGTTTCTGGGATCATTGGGACTCTCGTTGGTCTATTTAGTCTTTATATTAAAGTCTGAGGGAACTTGTCATGATGAAACCGGTGTCTGATCTGCGAGCACCTTGTTGTAGAGCAGAAATAGCTGAGCAGGTGGATCTTTAGATACTTTGGGAAATGATTCCATATAACATGTCATTTTATTAATTTATTTTCGTGCTCTTTCTTGGCTTAGGAGTCCAGTGGGCGGTCCTATCAGTGATTGACAGCCTCCTCTCTATTAGTGTTCAGAGAGAGACTAGAACTCACCGATAGGACCGCCCTCTCTAAGCCAATGAATGAAATATTGTGCAGAATCTTGCATCAATCTGTCCAGCTTTTCCTGCCCTGTAACATGCATGCTGTCAATGTGACAGGTCCCATTTATATGATTTAATTTTAATGTCTCTCCTGTTATATTTTATTCTAGCTACATTGAAAGGAAAGCCTTCTTAGAGCGAGTAGATTATCGTCAATTCGAACTTGAGAGAGAAATCAGACTAAAAAATATGAAGCCATAACAGTTATCATCTTACTGTGAAAGAAGTTCCATGGATACGGTCGGGTTGTCAGAGTGCCATCACAGAAGAAAACAGACATCACTCTGAAAGTCTGTATATTTGAACTGTAATATGAAAATTGAAATTCTTTTAAATGTGTTTTTTATTTTTTTGGCACTGAGTGGTTTCGAGGAGTGTGAAATAATAAATCTTTGTAAATTTATAATTTTCGTTACTATGCTGTCCATGATGGTGCTCCAGAATTTTGTATGTATGTAGAGGGTCCCCACTGATCCACATTTATTAATAATGACATATTTTGCACCAATGATACTGGAGAAAGTAGTGACAAAAATAAGGTGTGACAAAAAAAATTGTGACAAAAATAAGGTGTGCCCTGAATAAATCTGGTGCGTCCAAAATTGTCTGCTTGAATTTATTTTAATTTTTTTTTGTCTCGTTTACATTCGTACTACTCATTTGCGCCTTTTTTTTTTTTTTTTTTTTTTTTTAGTCCTTGCCTTGGATAAATTAGTACCTTTTTATAACTCAATCATGCCCAACATGCAAGCGGTGCAAATAAGGCACAAGTTTAGCGGCAGCTTTTTACCAAGGGTATTCCTGGGCGGGAAATTGGCATATCACTAGGATATGCCACCAATGTCAGAGAAGTGCAGGTCCCACCTCTGGGACCTCCTGTCTATCCACTCCTATCTCCAGAACAGGGCCTCTAGATTAGGGTGAGCTGCCGCACAAGCATGGCCATCCTCCGTCCACCGCCACAGGACTTCTGAAAATACAGAGCCAGCGGTCAGCTATTTTCGGAAATCTCATACCACTGAACAGAGGGTGGCCACACCTGTGAAAAAGTTCTCTCTTTACTTTGGGGGGCCCTGTTCTGGAGATAGGAGCAGGTCCAAGAGGTTGGAACCTGCACTTATCTGACATGTGTGGCATATCCTAGTGTAACCTTTGTGATTTCTGCCAAAATTAGGCATAAATGGGCCAGAAGGTTTTTATAGTCTCATGTAACCAAAGACTAACCTATTTTATATTCAGAAATTACACTGGTTATGCTTTTTATTAGTTAAATGAGGGACTTAACCGTAAACGGTGCATAACAACTATAGGTTCCTGCGATTCACCATGGAAATATGGCGAAAGTCTGAAGCAATTAAAGGGATTGTCCCATCAGGTTAGCAGTGGGGTCTCTACCTATTGCTGACTTGCTTCAGGCAGCTCAGGACTATAACACATGCTGTAACTCAGGACTGGTCAGTACATTGATTATAAGTCTTATAATCGCCCTGCAGTCAGCATACCAGAACAGGTAGATCGCATTTAGTCAGTATTCCTAAGAATTGGCTCATGCTTTATTACTAAAGGTATTAAAAGTTGTGTATTCAAATTAGTTTAATAGCACAAATTTAAAGGGGTTATCCTGGAAAAGATAATGAAGACCTAGCGTCAGGATAGGATCGATAAGCCGTTTCGGAGCACAGCACTGTACGTTGTATAGCGTAGCTTGGTATTGCAGCTCAGTCCCATTTACTTGAATGGAGCTGAGCTGCAACTGGATCACGTGACCGATGTACAGTTAGGTCATTGGCCTAGGAAAAGTCTGCGGCGCTCAAGGAGCACACAGCCTCTTCTAGCAGGTGATCGGCGGGGGTCCTGGGTGTCGGACGCTGCATATATGATATTGATGACCTGTCCTGAGTATAGAACATCAATATCTTTTCCCGGATAACCCCTTTAATACATTGCTCAGTACAGGATCTGGAGTTGTTTTTTGTCACCTTTCTAATTGTGACAATGATTAACACTCTGCGTGACTACGAAGCCCAGCCTACACTCATAAAAAAATCTTCCCCCAGTGAGTTCCAAGTTCCATGCTTTCCTTTACATAGTGTGCGAAAAAATAGGGAGAATGGAGCGCCACATGTGCAGAATCAGTAGTTTTGTGTCAGGTGAAAAGGTAAGGATGTGCTTACCGGGTGTAGATCTCTCAGCTGGTTATTTGGTACCCCGACCAGTGGGCAGTTGTCCTAGGCTGCAGCCATGGTCTTCTGCGTTTGCTCAAGGGCAGTCAGCAGGTAGAGCAGAAACTTAAAAAAAATGGTGCAGGATCTTAGGAGGCGCTGAGTCCAGGCAGCACCTCCTAAGATCCTGCACCATTTTTTAAAGTTTCTTCTTCTTCCTTTCCATAGTGAATGACAAAGCTTTGGCTGCCTGCAGTCACCACCAGGGGCAGCACAGTGCTTTGCTACAGAACTCAATAGGAGCTGTAAAAATCTGTATGCAGTGAGCTCCCCCTAGCTGCAGCTGCCAAAGAAGTGGTGCGAAACGGAAGTTCAGTGCTTTGCCCCCTTTTCACCCTCTGGATGAGTCCATAACTTTTTTTTTTTTTTTTCCCCCACCAGAAAAGTTTTAGACGCTTGTTATCCTGGTTTAGTTTGTTTTCAAACTTTCCCTAATTCTATGCTGTTTTGGGCCCCTTTCAGACGAGCGAGTTTTCTGCGCGGGTGCAATGCGTGATGTGAACGCATTGCGCTCGCACTGAATCCGGACCCATTCATTTTAATGGGTCTATGTACATGAGCGTTGTTTTTCATGCATCACTTGTGCGTTGCGTGAAAATCGCAGCATGTTCTATAAAAGTGAATGGGGCTGTTTGAAAAACGCATCACATCCGCAAGCAAGTGCGGATGCGATGCGTTTTTCACTGATGGTTGCTAACTGATGTTTTTTGTAAACATTCAGTTTTCTATCACGCATGTGAAAAACCCATCAATGCGCATTTCACCCGCGCGATAAAAACTGAACGCAATCGCAAACAAAACTGACTGAACTTGCTTGCGAAATTATGCGAGTTTTCCTGAATGCACCCGGACCTAATTCGTATCGTTTGTGTGCAAGAGGCCTTAGAGCTGTGAGTTGTGTGCAGCCCAAGGTTAAGGAGGAAGATATTGACTTCCCAATTTTCTGCTCTGATCTGTCTTTGAACAACAATAAGGCCTTATGCACACTAACGGATTTTCTGTGTGTCCGTTCAGTTTTTTTTCGGACCTTATATAAAACCATTCATTTCAACGTGTGCATTCTGTTTTCGTGTGCATTAATTTCAACGTGTGCATTTCATGTCCGTATTTCCGTTCCGCATTACGGACAAGGATAGTACTGTTCTATTAGGGGCAAGCTGTTCCGTTATGCAAAATACGGAATGCACATGGACGTCATCCGTATTTTTTGCGGACCGCAAAATACATACGGTCGTGTGCATGAGGCCTAAGTCAGAACAGGATATGTTGGATTATTTGGAGATGCAGTGAAAGCTGCCAAGATGCAAACAGCAGAGGTCAGACTATCCTCACTCTGATTTCATTGCGGATATTGAGAGGGGGCATTCGTATTTGACTAGCCCCTCTCATTGCATCATAATATCTACAGAGCTTTAGTTAGTGCTTTGCAGTCATTTTAATGAATGTATTAGGAAAATATTAATTCCCTAATATGATGACCTTGCTCCCTTTAGCCATGATTGATTCCGGAAAATGTTAACCAATGCTTTGTAAAGAAAATTTTTATAAACGTATTAATATTTCTTTACCATAACTTGTGTTGCTTGAGAGGCCACTCTTCCTTGTTATGACAGTGGTATCTTCCAAGCACACGCTAGTCCTGTCCATAACATGGCAGTAGATGGAGGAGCATATGACCAGACACGTCACTCTATATCCTCCATTGTAGCACACTGCATCCAAGGATCCAAAAGTAGGGTCAGCACATGTACTGTAGGTTTCAAATACAATTATGAAGATCTATTGGGAGTCCTGAGTCACCAGTGAGCTATGATACAACGAAAGCAAATAAGTTATAATTTGGGGGAAGGTCTGTCCAAACCGTTATTCTGGCCATTACTGGCGACTCTGTTTTTTTTTTTTTTTTCTCCTAATTGCATTTGAAGCCTATGTGTGCTTTATTTTTATTTCTTTATTATTTTTTTTGCATTTTTGAAAGGGTTGATCGTTGACATCGTTGGTCACCAGGGGAACATGCACCAACCTTTACCTAGGGACTAGGGTACGCTGCGGTTATCTACATAACACAATGGATCTGCTTTGTGTTACAATGGAGGGTGCAGAGTTATGTGTCTGGTCACATACTCGTCCATCTGTAGCCATACTATGGACAGGACAGGCATGTGCTGGGAAGACCACTGTCATATCGAGGTTTGGCCTCCCCGAACTAATGATAGATATATTAGTACGTTTATTAAAGGGACACTGACAGGGCCAAAAAGCATATTAAGGTATATATATGACCGTACAGGTCTTATAAAGTGTATAAGAATCATGTAAGTATCCCCCCTGTCCACCTTATAACTACAGTAATGTGAAGTTTTATAACCTGCTGGAATCGGGTTCAATCTGCCCAAGGGGCGGTGTTTCACCTCAGCTTGCGCCCAGCCAGCCTCGCCACAACTGCCGTTTGAAGCGCCGCCCAGCTCATCAATATTCACTTCACTGGGCGGCTACTAGTGTCCCCGGCCATCTTCAGCGCATGCGCCCGGCACCCTCACTGGCCGGGATCGCATCGCGCCTGCGCACAGTCTCATTCTCAGAGGCAGCCTAGTAGCCGCCCAGCGAAGTGAATATTGATGAGCTGGGCGGCGCTTCAAACGGCAGTTGTGGCGAGGCTGGCTGGGCGCAAGCTGAGGTGAAACACCGCCCCTTGGGCAGATTGAACCCGATTCCAGCAGGTTATAAAACTTCACATTACTGTAGTTATAAGGTGGACAGGGGGGATACTTACATGATTCTTATACACTTTATAAGACCTGTACGGTCATATGTATACCTTAATATGCTTTTTGGCCCTGTCAGTGTCCCTTTAAACTCTTGTTTACTATGCATTGACTGATAATTTCCTAAAGCAGATAACTAATTTGCGCAAAACGATGTAACTGTACGGCGTATGTGCGTAGAGGTATGCAGAGCAGGCTTAGGAGATAACTCCATACATGGCAGATGTCTGCTGTTTTACACAACTGACACCTGCCTGCAGCAGCCGGGATCAGAGAGAGCTCAGATCCTGGTCGCTTAATCCCCTCAGATGCCACGGTCAGTAGTGACTGCAGCCTCTCACTGGTTAGACAGATAGATGACGCTTCATCTGTCCTCTGATTGCCCCATCATGAGAGCCTGAGGTCTTCCAAATTAAGGCTTTTTACATAGAAATATGGTGAATGGTGCAAGTAGGAGATGAAAAAAAAGGTATTAAGTTTAAAAAAAAAAAAAGATTTAAGAAACCCCTTTCCACATTTTCTCATGTTAAAAAAAAAAGGAATATGATTTAAAAAAACAAAAAACATAACTGGTATTTCCTTAAAGGGGTTATCCCATCATAATGATCACTGTTAAATCTGTTAATGATTTGACAGTGATCATTTTTGTAAATATACTTTATTAACAAATTCCCACCGATTAGGAGAAAATTCATCCCCACTTACCTTATTGTTGTGACTCGGTCTCCCCTGGTTACGACCACCGCTCTTCCGCAAGATCCCGATGGTCGCGCTTGCCCAGAAGACTTCTTCTTTTCTCCCGGCCGGGCCACTCGCTGTCCTGAACGCGCACGCTGCCGCGCATGCGCGACGATGACTTCTTCCCGGCCAGAATAGTACAGAGCTGCGAACGCGCACGCCGGCTCTGTACTATACTGGCCAGAAATAAGTCACATTGCGCATGCGCGGCAGCGTGCGCGTTCAGTCCAGCGTGCGGCCCGGCCGGGAGAAGACTTCAATCAAGATGAAGCCCGCCCCCAGCCAGAATCCAGGAAGTGAACGCGCGGTGGCAGCAGGTAAGTATGAAACTGCTAAGTGGGATAACCCCTTTAACTGAAAATGTCCAAACTACTAAAATATTATTTATTTTGCATGGTGACCACCATAGAAAAAAATTCCAGTGCCAAAATTGCTGCTTTTTGGTCACCCCTCCTCCCCAAAACAAATAAAATATGATCAAAACATTGCATGTACCACAAAACAATACCAGTAAAAACAACCGCTAATTCCGCTAAGAACTAGCCCTCAAACACCTCCGTTGATGGAAAAAAAAAAAAAATTATGGGTGTCAGAATATGGCAACACAGACCAAATTTATTTTAAAAAGTAGTAAAAGATGATAAAAGCTATTTGGTATTGCCATAGTTAGATGGGCCTGCAGAATAACAGAACAGCAGGACCATCCTGACGGATCTCTAGAGCTAGCCTAATGCCTCCCATATCATTTTAATTGCAGTGATCGGTGCGAAAAAATTTAAAATGTCCTTTCCAGAATTATCCTGGTTACAAATAACATGATGGTTTGCAGAGAATTTGAACATCCTTTCGGTTGACCTGTTTGCAGAGTACAGGCTGCTCAGTGTGGCAGCCTGTATTCAGTCAGTACGGTTCTGGGGACTTACAGAACTCCTCATAGTGGAGGGTGAGTTGTATTAATATTTATTACGATTACACCGATTATTGCTGGAGAATTTACTCTTGTGTGTCTGTAGACATCCTAGTTATGTCAGTCGTGGCGTTCTTGAGATCCTCCTGCCATCTGATGCTCTGTGTAATGGTGCAGAATGGCGCGTACTAGTTGTGACATATGCGAGGTCCATACAAACACGTCTTGCAGGATCCGTGTACACATCCTGTACATTTCCCGCTTCACAGAACTTGTCACCTCGGTGTAAAATCAATCTGTGGGTGTATTACTTTGGGACTTGCTGTGAAAGCCGTTCCTCTTACATAACGCACACAAGCTTTGAAGAATGCAGAGCTTTTACATGACTTGGCACAGACAGGTCCTTCAGTCTCTGAGCACCCCGCTATCTCCTGCCATGCTCGACTGTTCTGCTTGACGGCATCCTATGCAGCTGGTCATAACAGCTGGTGCTGCACCCTCAGTAGGCACATTGACTGTGTTTCTTGAGATGAGATACAGAAGCTAATGGTGGGTATGATGTATGTGAAGGAAACTATCGCATTTGACAGCGTTCATCAATATTAGGTATTCTAGAAATAAATGATCACCCAACATGATTTATATCGCACCAGTGTGCTCTATAGCACATTACACAGATTGTATCTAGTCAGATCTGTCCCTTATGGGGGGGCTTATCTCACTAGGTTGGGCATGCTAACATATTGCATGTCTCTGCCACCTTAGAACTACACAGGTGGTTGGTCAACCACCTTTGCGGTCCACAAATCATATACGGTCGTGTGAATGTAGCCTTAATTTGTATTTCACAAGGTTATTCCCATCTCATAAAGTGATGGCGTATGACTAGGATATGCCATCACTTCTTGATCAGTGGGGTCTGACTGCTGGGATCCAAAACTGAGCTTGAGAATGAAGCGCTGTGCTGCAGCCCATATTCTGTTATTAACGTGATTAATGTGAAGATAAAAAAAATAAGGAAGGGAGAAGAATTCTAGTAGAAAATGTCACGTTGATAGATTATCACAAGTGCAGAAAGAAATACTTCTGTAGATATGTCTCTTAACTTGGCCTTGTTACCGTCCTATATTTTTTTTAACGCCCCACAGAAACAGTTGATTAAAACATTATTTTTTTTTAAATCCTTATACTTAAATGGTTATCCCATGATTAATGTAAAAAATGAAAATCAGACATCATATAGTACATGACAATCTCTTTCTTATGGCTGTATTACACCAACAGATTTTCTGACCTATCATTGGTCAGATGGCCGTTTACACACACCAACTATTGGTCTCATTGGATAGAAATTGGTTAGATAATCTATTGGTGTAATACAGGCCTAACAAAGCTAAAACCGGCCCTGTACCTCACATGGATCCAGAGATCTCCCCATTTACTGCTCTGCTATATATGATATCAAACTGACAGCTCAAGGGCAGTCTCTTTTCTGCTGCAGCTCAGGGGGCGTGTCTGTTCAGCTGGAGCTCTCTCCCTATCACAGCTCAGGGGGCGTGTCTGTTCAGCTGGAGCTCTCTCCCTATCACAGCTCAGGAGGAGTGTCCATTCTGCTGGAGCTCTCTCCCTATCACAGCTCAGGAGGAGTGTCTATTCTGCTGGAGCTCTCTCCCTATCACAGCTCAGGGGGCGTGTCTGTTCAGCTGGAGCTCTCTCCCTATCACAGCTCAGGAGGAGTGTCCATTCTGCTGGAGCTCTCTCCCTATCACAGCTCAGGGGGCGTGTCCATTATGCTGGAGCTCTCTCCCTATCACAGCTCAGGAGGAGTGTCCATTATGCTGGAGCTCTCTCCCTATCACAGCTCAGGAGGAGTGTCCATTCTGCTGGAGCTCTCTCCCTATCACAGCTCAGGAGGAGTGTCCATTCTGCTGGAGCTCTCTCCCCATCACAGCTCAGGAGGCGTGTCCGTTCT
Source organism: Bufo bufo (assembly GCF_905171765.1). NCBI lineage: Eukaryota > Metazoa > Chordata > Amphibia > Anura > Bufonidae > Bufo > Bufo bufo. The sequence goes on from NC_053398.1 coordinate 99,680,296, forward strand.
GCTGGAGCTCTCTCCCTATCACAGCTCAGGAGGAGTGTCCATTCTGCTGGAGCTCTCTCCCTATCACAGCTCAGGAGGAGTGTCCATTCTGCTGGAGCTCTCTCCCTATCACAGCTCAGGAGGAGTGTCCATTCTGCTGGAGCTCTCTCCCTATCACAGCTCAGGAGGAGTGTCCATTCTGCTGGAGCTCTCTCCCTATCACAGCTCAGGAGGAGTGTCCATTCTGCTGGAGCTCTCTCCCCATCACAGCTCAGGAGGAGTGTCCATTATGCTGGAGCTCTCTCCCTATCACAGCTCAGGAGGATCAATTAGAAAAATGAATGGGCGGCACTGCGCATCAGTCGCGGTCCAGGTGCACGGTCAAAAGGTAGATACCTCGATACTTGCAATAGAAAGACCAGCACTCCGTAATTCCAGTGATGAAAGAAGGTTTCTTTATTCGTCACCCATATGTGACGCGCGTTTCGACACTAGTCTGTGTCTTTATCAAAGTACAGGTGAAAACAGCTCAAAATAGTATACAAATGGCACCATTAAATACAATTCAAATAACCCGCCTCCTAGCCACGTCAGTGGTCACATGGCAAGGGGCGGACTAAACCGCCCCTAGCCATGTGATAAGTCACGGGGTCAGAGCGTCATACTGCTAAGCAACCCATCCAAACAGACTAATCAAGAGTGGAGTACGGTAAGACATTTATCTAATCCATGTACTATTATCTATCAGAGCAATTTTTAATCCTTTACACATCTGGTTTACACAATTTGTGAGTAGCGATACATTAGAGTTAAACCGTCTCCTCCTCATGCAAAAAATCATATGGTCACGGAGGCAACAATGCCAGTCACATGATATGTCACATGACATAGCACTGTTACGTCTCCGATCCAAAAAGTGTTACAAAAAAATGTTGAATTTCACGGAAGATAGGTTGCGCTGCAGTATTAAAAAATCCATGTCAGGTTCAAACATATTACAGAGAACTGAGGTATCAATATTTAGTTACAAAGCAACAGCATGCATAGATACACAGTAACAGTCCTCAATTATCTGTTACACACATAGGATCAGAGAAAACTACTCAGTGAATATTCCTTATTGAGGCCTTTGGGGGCAAGCGTCTCAAGTCGATGGATCCAATATGCTTCACGCTGGTGGAGCATCTGGATCCGATTTCCTCCACGTCGAGGTAAGGTCACTTCTTCTAAAATTTGAAAACGCAATTGTGAGATGTGGTGATTTTTTTCTTTAAAATGTTGGGGAATAGGTAGCAAGGTGTTTTCTTTCCTAATTGTGGACTTATGTTTTGCTACCCGGTCCTTCATACGCATTGTCGTCTCTCCAACATAGCACAACCCACAGGGACATTTAAGTAAATAGATCACGAAACTGCTGTCACATGTGAAATGACCCCGAATGGGGATTTGTTGTCCTGTCTGTGGGTGTGCTATGTTGGAGCCTTTGATCACGTTAGAGCAGTGAACACAGTTAAGACAGGGAAATGTTCCCTTCTTAACTGTAGAGAAAGTGAGCTGTCGCTGAAGCATCCTGTCACTTCCTACGTCCGCCCGGACAATCATGTCTCTGATATTTTTATTTCGCTTAAAGCACATCATGGGACGGTCCCTAAATTCCTGAATTGCAGGATATGATTTTTGTAAGATGTTCCAGTGTTTATAGATGACAGCCTTAACTCGGTCCATCCAGGGATTGTATTTCACCACTAGTGGTATTCTCTGTCTTTTGTCTTTCCTTTCTGTGGGGTTTCCTATCTTATCTAGCTGTTGATGTAATAGACAGGGCGGATAGCCTCTGTCTATAAATTTCTGAGTCATCTCCCGTAACCTAAGATCACGTGTGTCCTGATCCATAACAATATTGGCCACTCTTCTATATTGTGAGTATGGCAAGGATTTTTTTACAGTCGATGGGTGATTACTCTGGAATGACAAGAGACTATTCCTGTCAGTTTTCTTGACATATAAGTCAGTGGTAATTCTATTGTCAGTTCCCCTAATCACCCATGTGTCGAGGAAGGAGACACGTTGTGAGTCTTGGTGCAGGATAAATTTCAGCTCTGGTCTTATATTGTTAAATTAGTCCACAAAGCTCAGGAGGAGTGTCCATTATGCTGGAGCTCTCTCCCTATCACAGCTCAGGAGGAGTGTCCATTCTGCTGGAGCTCTCTCCCTATCACAGCTCAGGAGGAGTGTCCATTCTGCTGGAGCTCTCTCCCTATCACAGCTCAGGAGGAGTGTCCATTATGCTGGAGCTCTCTCCCTATCACAGCTCAGGAGGAGTGTCCATTATGCTGGAGCTCTCTCCCTATCACAGCTCAGGAGGAGTGTCCATTCTGCTGGAGCTCTCTCCCTATCACAGCTCAGGAGGAGTGTCCATTATGCTGGAGCTCTCTCCCTATCACAGCTCAGGAGGAGTGTCCATTATGCTGGAGCTCTCTCCCTATCACAGCTCAGGAGGAGTGTCCATTCTGCTGGAGCTCTCTCCCTATCACAGCTCAGGAGGAGTGTCCATTATGCTGGAGCTCTCTCCCTATCACAGCTCAGGAGGAGTGTCCATTATGCTGGAGCTCTCTCCCTATCACAGCTCAGGAGGAGTGTCCATTATGCTGGAGCTCTCTCCCTATCACAGCTCAGGAGGAGTGTCCATTCTGCTGGAGCTCTCTCCCTATCACAGCTCAGGAGGAGTGTCCATTATGCTGGAGCTCTCTCCCTATCACAGCTCAGGAGGAGTGTCCATTATGCTGGAGCTCTCTCCCTATCACAGCTCAGGAGGCAGTTGAAGGATGAAACTGAGCATGTGCGGCCATCTCAGCGTGCAGGGCAAAGAAATAAGAAAAGAACAAACAGCAGGTGGCGCTGTACAGATACATTTAATTTAATTATTTAGTGGCTGTTCAACAATTTTAATTACATGCAATTACAAAAGTATTCAGATCTAGGTGCTGGTTTGAAAACTATAGAATATTTTTAGTGGGACAACCCCTTTAACTGCTTTTGTTGGGGGGGGGGGGGATGTCCTTTATATAGTCCAGGATTTACAGTATATAATGAAATTATATAATGTTAATGATAGCCACCAGGAGATCCTATTACCACTAGAGATCAGTGATTCGACCTCGGATGAAACATCCGAAGTCGATTCGCATAAAACTTTGTTCTAATACTGTACAGAGCAGGAGCTCCGTACTGTATTAGCATGTATTGGCTCCGATGAGCCGAAGTTATTGCTTTGCGAAGTCTCGGGAGACTTTGCGCGATAACTTAATAAATTAATTTATACTGTAAAAAAACATTTCCCGAACATTAAATCCACCTGCCTATTGTGTAGGTCCTCCTCCTGCTGCTAAAACAGCTCTGACCCATTGAGGCAGGGTCTTCCCAAGACCTCTGAAGTTGCTCTGTGGTATTTGGCACCAAGACATATGCAGCATCTCGGGATTTTCTGGGCTTGCTATGGCATGTAACAATTAACCTCCTGTAGTTGCTTTCCTTGTATACATGTTCCCCAGGCTTTATTTCAGTTTGGACTCAACTGACCTGTTTTCACCATGTAATCCAATCCCTCCAGTTTGTTTCCATCCTGTTTGTAGATCTTCCTGTTGCTGTATCCAACCAAACCCATGATGCACTTCTCCATCCTTTGCCGCAGCTCCAGTACCGTCCCTAACAACGCACAGCTGGTTTATAGCTCTTCCTACACAGCAGATTTTTTTGTCTTAAATCTTCATATCTCTTAATATTCAACCTATATTCATTTAGTCAAATTGTAATTGCCCATTTTGTTTGTCCAGTGTACCATGTCCCACGGGGACACCTTCAACCATATGCAACATTCTTAGCATTACAAGTAGCATACCACCAATGCTCTGCTGATGCCATATCTGCAGAGTTCAAACTTCCTCTGGCTTTTACATTAGCATAAAAACTGTGCATTGGGAGCTTCACGGCATGGGTTTCCATGGCCGAGCAGCTATATACAAGCCTTTTATCGCCAAGCACAATGGCAATCATCAGATAGAGTAGTGTAAAGCGCACCACCACTAGAAATGTGTTCTGTGGAGTGATCACTCATATCTATCTGGCAGTCTGATGGACGAGTCTGGGTTTGGTGAATACCAGGAGAATGTTATCTGCCTAACTGCATTGTGCCATTTGTAAAGTTGGGTGGAGGAGGGATAATGCTAGGGGGGTGTTTTTCAGGGGTTGGTCTAGGCCCCTTACTGCCATTAAAGGGATATCATAATGCTTCAGCATACAAAGACATTTTTAACAATTGGTTGAACAACCAGGGACAGTCTGGGGAAGGCCCTTTTCTGTTGCAAGGTCTATAAAGTCATGATTGGGTCAGGTTGGTGTGGAGGAACTTGACTGACCCGCACAGAGTTCTGATCTTAAACCAACTGAACACCTTTGGGATGAACTAGAACAGAGATTGTGACCCAGACCCTCTCATCCAACATTAGTGTCTGACCTCAAAAATGCTCTTCTGGAAAAATGGGCAAAATTCCCCACAGGCACACACCAAAATGTTGTAGAAAGTCTTATCAGAAGAGTAGAGGATGTTTTAGCTGCAAAGTGGGGACCAACTCCATATTGATGTCTATGAATTTAGAAAGGAATGTCATAAAAGCTCCTGTAGGTGTCATGTGTAGGGGTCCCAGTACTTTTGCCCATATGATGTATATGTTGAACCCATCCCCTCAAGATAGATCCCTTTTGCTTTAAGCCCAGGGATGCCTCAAATTGAGAATGTCATAGCTTATTGTTTGCAGAAGATGTTTTATTATTTTCCATTGATGCCAAGACCCCTGTTAACAAAGACATGAGAATATTTGAGAAATATGGTCCTTTTGCTGGAATAAGTATTAATTTGATTAAATCCTCTGTGATTCCTCAATGCAAAGATATGGTGCAAAACTTGGAGGATTGCAATCAGAGTAGATAAGGGTCTCCAGGGTCTCCAGGGAGGTGGGAGACTATATGTCTCTCCATGTTTCCCTGTTAGGCCACTGTCACACGTCCATGATGACATCCGTGACAACATGGTCAGTGGTTCATCCTTGAAGATGTCTGAAGGATCCATATTTGCTCTGCCTGTGTCATCTGTATTTCATGGACACTGCTAGGCTGAAAATTAATTTCCAGAGCATGTCCTACCAATGGTCCAAACCACGGACTAAATACAGATGTCATCTTTGTTGTGTCTGTTGACCCATAATGTACAATCTGTAATCATGGTCAAAAATAGGGCATGCTTCTATGGTGTCACCATGGACCTATAGTTCATGGAAGACGACTGAGGTATTAGGAATTAATGGGTATCTGAATTTTACTTCTATTTGTCACAATACTTTGCTGGGTTCGGAGGAAATACAATTAAATGTTATTGGGAGAAATTATAATGTAATATTGTATATATATTTTAAGTGGTCTCAAAGGGTAAAGTGAAATCTTTTAGGGAACTTCAGCAAGAAGTGGGTTTAAAACATGAGTATTATTTGCAAATTCACTGTATGATGCACTACGTTCATATTTGTATAATGATGAGTTTATTGAAATACCCTGTCTGGTGATGGCCAGTCTGTGCACTTCGAGTTCTAGAAAGGGCAGCTCTTTCTCATAGAAAAACTTTATGGTTCTAGAAAAGGAAAAAATATTACAACCTTGCTGGCAAATCGTGTTGGAAGACATGTCCCCTGAGTGTTAGAATGATGCTTTAGCAATGGTGGCTGATACTACCAGAAATTAATCAATCCTTTAGATTATCTCAACTTCTTGTAATTTATAGGTCCTACTATACCCTAATACAGATGTACAGTTTTTGTTGAGTAATAATTAATCAGATTGTCTTAGGTGTAAGAACCCAAATGCTGATCTTGTTCATGACATGTGATAATGTTCCAAGATTCAACGGTATTGATGTTCTATTATTGAAAAAACCTAGTTGCGCTCTCCTGGGCAGACATGGGCACTGCTCCACTTACCAGCCTGCTCCAGCGGCCTGGCCTGCTTCCTGCCGGCAAGGCCTCTTCTAGCTTGCTAGTTCTCTGCGAAGGTGTGCTGTATTCATTTGTCTGCCTGTGTATCAATCTCTGCCTGTTTACTGGAATCTGACCCTCCGCTGCCTGATCTCCATATCGACCCTTTGCTGCCTACCCTGACCTCCAACCGTTTAGCGCATACCACATAGTCCGCCAGCCTGACCTCAGCCTGTCTCTGACTATGATTTTGCCTAACCCCCTTGGTGCTCAGTACTGGTGTCTCTGGCCCCCCGTAGGTCAGTTGTCAATCACATAGAGACTACTTCAGGAGTAGTAGCCTAGTTGAACCCCTTCACCAACGTCCAGATCCCTGTATAGAGGTTAAAGAGTGAATACAAGAGGACTGCCATGATAACTTCTTAGGATTAGCCCAGAGTCAAATGTGTTGGTTGACAACTTAACACAGTGGTTCCACACCTACTGCCATAACAACTAGCTTTTCAAATTGAGATACCGGTGGATGCTAAAAATGCCGTCTTAAATATGAAAAAGGTCAATAAAATGCCTGAGGAGGCATTTAGGATAGAGTTAAAAAAGCAAATTGTGAGAAGGTTGATGTCTGTGCATTGGAAGATGAGGTTCCTCCTTAGATTGAGGCTTGAACACAGTCCATAAATTCATTCGAACGTGCTGAAAATGTGCTTTGGAAAAGCAGGGTAAAGCTAAGTTACATGAAAACTCTGGGGCATGTGGTTGGATAATTACATGTGTATTTTTCCCCTGATACACGAGAAGAGATTGGGAACTTGCCAGGGTAATAGGGGGTTCTAGACTGGTGATTTTTATTTTATTCTTGTATATCTAAATGTTTGCAATAAAAATGTAATTCAATTAAAAAAATACTCTAAGGGTACTTTCACACTTTTCCAGTGTTGAGTTCCATTATCAGTTCAGTCCCTCTTACGTTTTTTGGTTTTTTGACCTTTAAAAATGCAGAAAAAATAAATACCAGATCCGTTTTTTCGGATGACACTGGAGAGACTGATCCGGTATTTCAATGCATTTGTCAGACGGATCCGCATCCATTTGCGTCAGTATTGCCGGATCCAGCAGGCAGTTCCGGCGATGGAATCCTCTGCTGCAAGTGTGAAAATACCCTAAGCTTTTAGGTTAAAAGCTCTTTAAAGAGGACCTTTCACCTATTCTTACTCTATGAACTAAGTATACAGCCATGTGGAGCGGCGCCCGGGGATCTCACTGCACTTACTATTATCCCCAGGCGCCGCTCCGTTCTCCTGCTATGCCCTCCGGTATCTCCGTTCCCTAAGTTATGGTAGGCGGAGTCTGCCCTAGCGCTGGCCAATCGCATTGCAGAGCTCACAGCCTGGGAGAAAATAACCTCACAGGCTGTGAGCTCTGCGCTGCGATTGGCCAGCGCTAGGGCAGACTCCGCCTACCATAACTTAGGGACTGGTATCTCCGCCTACTATAACTTAGTGAGCGGAGATACCGGAGGGCATAGCGGCAGAACGGAGCGGCGCCTGGGGATAATAGTAAGTGCAGTGAGATCCCCGGGCGCCGCTCCACATGGCTGTATACTTAGTTCATAGGGTAAGAATAGGTGAAAGGTCCTCTTTAAGATGATTATAGACACAGAGATCATACTCATATTTTACCCACTCTTAAATTACCCACTGGAAATTTTTCTGTGACTTAGCATCATATTACTCTGACATTGGTATTGGCACTAATGGAGTGATAATATCTTTGGATTTTTTTGTGTGCTATATACGAGCGAAGGTTGTTTCCTCTTGTAAGGTACTGTATGAAACATGCCTGCCCTTACTGTATATTTATACTCGTGAACTTCATTTCCTATTCATATATTACCTCTGTTCCTCTTGACGTGTTCCACTATATGAGGTGCGGATATCAGTATGCCGCTTTCATCGTAATGAGAATGTTGTACAATTCACATTTTGAAGGTCACTTGTTGTATTAAAGATTATCCAAGCATGAAGTTGAGGTAATAGTTCTAAGCTAATGAACCAAACTTGTTCTGCACAATTTCAATCCTTGGAACAAAAGCCTAAGAGGAGAGGGCAGAATCACAGAGGAAGAAATAAATCTGAAAGAACCACAATAAACCGTCACCGAGGTCATGGATCTGACACGATGTTTAGAGCAAAGATTGACAGAACTCCTCGTCGCCTAATGTTGTGCCGGAGATGTCCACTGCCTGAAAAGTGGTTTGGGCTACAAGGAACTTTCATTTAAAGAAAGGCTGCTCACCATAAGCTCTGTAGGGTGTTAGTATCCGTATTGCGGTCCACACACCTTCTGTGTGCAATTTTAATAACTTCCATCACTAGACATGACTATTTTCTATCATATGTAGCCCTTGCTGTACTTTTATGTTGTAGGGTAAGATCAGTCTAAAGCTAAATGAATGTACAGCCAGTTTCATTTAGCATCATATTGCAGACACAAGACTGAGAACCTCTTTGTGGTTCTACTCAACCAAGCATTATAAAACAATATGGTGATCAAAATGCAGTCCAGAAAAGCCAGGATGTGCAGATCCTCTGTACTACAGAGCACGGGAGAGCTGACAGATCCTCTACACTACACAGGAGAGCTAACAGATCCTCTAAACTACACCACACAGGTGAGCTGACAGATCCTCTACACTACACCACACAGGAGAGCTGACAGATCCTCTACACTACACCACACAGGAGAGCTGACAGATCCTCTACACTACACCACACAGGAGAGCTGACAGATCCTCTACACTACACCACACCACACAGGAGAGCTGAAAGATCCTCTACACTACACCACACAGGAGAGCTGACAGATCCTCTACACTACACCACACAGGAGAGCTGACAGATCCTCTACACTACACCACACAGGAGAGCTGACAGATCCTCTACACTACACCACACAGGAGAGCCGACAGATCCTCTGTACTACACCACACAGGAGAGCCGACAGATCCTCTATACTACACCACACAGGAGAGCCGACAGATCCTCTGTACTACACCACACAGGAGAGCCAACAGATCCTCTGTACTACACCACACAGGAGAGCTGACAGATCCTCTATACTACACCACACAGGAGAGCCGACAGATCCTCTATACTACACCACACAGGAGAGCTGACAGATCCTATATACTACACCACACAGGAGAGCTGACAGATCCTCTATACTACACCACACAGGAGAGCCGACAGATCCTCTGTACAACACCACACAGGAGAGCTAACAGATCCTTTATACTACACCACACAGGAGAGCTGACAGATCCTCTACACCACACAGGAGAGCTGACAGATCCTCTACACTACACCACACAGGAGCGCTGACAGATCCTCTACACTACACCACACAGGAGAGCTGACAGATCCTCTACACTACACCACACAGGAGAGTTAACAGATCCTTTATACTATACCACACAAGAGAGCTGACATATCCTCTATACTACACCGCACAGGAGAGCTGACAGATCCTCTATACTACACCACACAGGAGAGCTGACAGATCCTCTATACTACACCACACAGGAGAGCTGATAGATCCTTTATACTACACCACACAGGAGAGCTGACAGATCCTCTACACTACACCACACAGGAGAGCTGACAGATCCACTATACTACACCACACAGGAGAGCTGACAGATCCTCTATACTACACCACACAGCAGAGCCGACAGATCCTCTATACTACACCACACAGGAGAGCTAACAGATCCTCTATACTACACCACACAGGAGAGTTAACAGATCCTTTATACTATACCACACAAGAGAGCTGACAGATCCTCTATACTACACCACACAGGAGAGCTGACAGATCCTCTATACTACACCACACAGGAGAGCTGACAGATCCTCTATACTACACTACACAGGAGAGCTGACAGATCCTTTATACTATACCACACAGGAGAGCTAACAGATCCTTTATACTATACCACACAGGAGAGTTAACAGATCCTCTATACTATACCACACAGGAGAGCTGACAGATCCTCTATACTATACCACACAGGAGAGACAACAGATCCTCTATACTACACCACACAGGAGAGCTAACAGATCCTCTATACTATACCACACAGGAGAGACAACAGATCCTCTATACTACACCACACAGGAGAGCTGACAGATTCTCTATACTACACCACACAGGAGAGCTGACAGATCCTCTATACTACACCACACAGGAGAGCTGACAGATCCTCTATACTACACCACACAGGAGAGCCGACAGATCCTCTATACTACACCACACAGGAGAGCTGACAGATCCTCTATACTACACCACACAGAAGAGCTGACAGATCCTATTACTACACCACACAGGAGGGCTGACAGATTCTCTATACTACATCGCACTGGACAGCTGACAGTTCCTCTATACTACACCACACAAGAGAGCTGACAGATCCTCTACACTACACCACACAGGAGGGCTGACAGATCCTCTATACTACATCGCACTGGACAGCTGACAGTTCCTCTATACTACACCACACAGAAGAGCTGACAGATCCTATTACTACACCACACAGGAGGGCTGACAGATCCTCTACACTACAGTAGTGGCCAAAAGTTTTGAGAATGACACAAATATTAGTTTTCACAAAGTTTGCTGCTAAACTGCTTTTAGATCTTTGTTTCAGTTGTTTCTGTGATGTAGTGAAATATAATTACACGCACTTCATACGTTTCAAAGGCTTTTATCGACAATTACATGACATTTATGCCGAGTCAGTATTTGCAGTGTTGGCCCTTCTTTTTCCGGACCTCTGCAATTCGACTGGGCATGCTCTCAATCAACTTCTGGGCCAATTCCTGACTGATAGCAACCCATTCTTTCATAATCACTTCTTGGAGTTTGTCAGAATTAGTGGGTTTTTGTTTGTCCACCCGCCTCTTGAGGATTGACCACAAGTTCTCAATGGGATTAAGATCTGGGGAGTTTCCAGGCCATGGACCCAAAATGTCAACATTTTGGTCCCGAGCCACTTAGTTATCACTTTTGCCTTATGGCACGGTGCTCCATCGTGCTGGAAAATGCATTGTTCTTCACCAAACTGTTGTTGGATTGTTGGAAGAAGTTTCTGTTGGAGGGTGTTTTGGTACCATTCTTTATTCATGGCTGTGTTTTTGGGCAAAATTGTGAGTGAGCCCACTCCCTTGGATGAGAAGCAACCCCACACATGAATGGTCTCAGGATGCTTTACTGTTGGCATGACACAGGACTGATGGTAGCGCTCACCTTTTCTTCTCCGGACAAGCCTTTTTCCAGATGCCTCAAACAATCGGAAAGAGGCTTCATCGGAGAATATGACTGTAATGACCGGCGTCACGCACAGTGAGGGAAAAGGGAAAGCCCTGCCCAAGGGAGAGGGAAAGGTGGTGACCCCTGACTCACCTTGCGGCTGGCACCTGACTGCCCTGACGTCCCTAGACGGGTTCCTCACCCGTGCGGCGATCACGTGCCTAAACCCTGGCTTTCCCTAAAATGAGCCCTAGATAGTGAACGGGCAGGTGGGATCGCTAGTCCGCACCACTGACACTAAGAGGGAAACACCAGGGAGAGGACAGACAATACAGACAAACACATACACCCAGGTGGGCGACCACAGCAGACCACAAAGGTCCAACAGGGATCCGGAGGGTAACGTTCTGGACCAACAATCAGAGAATGCAGCAACACAGCTCCAGAGGGTCAGTATAGAAGTCCAGGCAGGAAGCTCTATATCTGGCAACCAGAGAAGTGTGAGAGGGGAATATAAGGAGGTTGGGAGTGCTGGACAAGGAACAGCTGAGGAGAAGGAGCTACGGATCCCTGAGTGAGCCAAAAAGGGTTGCAAAGCAAACCCAGAAAGCTACCATAAGGAAACAGCCCTATCTTACATAGAGCGCGCAGCCAACCGCTGCGACTTCCTGACCCCAGGTATAACGGAGTCAGGCGTGGTTCTTGACACCCTCGTGACAGTACCCCCCTCTCTACGAGGGGCCTCCGGACACTCAGGACCAGGTCTCTCAGGATGAGAGGCATGAAAAGCCCGAACTAGCCTGTCGGCGTTTACCTCAGAAGCAGGAACCCACATTCTTTCCTCGGGACCGTAACCTCTCCAATGCACCAGATATTGAAGAGAGCGGCGGACCCGACGAGAATTAACAATTTTGGATATCTGAAACTCTAGATTACCATCCACAACAACAGGAGGGGGTGGCAGCGGTGACGGTTCTAGAGGTGGAACATATTTTTTGAGTAACGACTTATGAAAGACGTTATGGATTTTAAAAGTCTGAGGTAGCTCCAGGCGAAAAGCCTAGTAGACAACCACACATAGTCATTCACTCCTAGGTCCGGACCTGGCGACCGTCTCTTATCAGCCATGCATTTGTATTTACCTCCCATATTTTTCAAGTTAGCTTGCACCTTCTGCCATACCGATGAAAGAGATGACGAAAACCGTTCCTCTTCGGGAACCCCAGAAGACCCCCCCTCTTTGAAAGTACAGAATTGGGGATGAAAACCATATGCACCAAGAAATGGTGACTTGCCAGTGTATTCCTGACGACGATTATTTATGGCAAACTCAGCTAACGGTAAATATGATGACCACAACTCTTGGTTTTCAGACACAAAACATCTTAGATATGTCTCCAGGTTTTGGTTGGTACGCTCAGTCTGTCCATTCGACTGAGGATGGAAAGCTGAGGAAAAGGACAAGTGTACCCACAAATGGGAACAAAAAGCTTTCCAAAATTTAGAAATAAACTGGGTACCCCGATCCGAAACAACATCGGAAGGGACCCCGTGAAGCTTCACGATTTCACTGATGAATACCTGAGCAAGAGTCTGAGCATTAGGTAGTGCGGGTAACGCAATGAAGTGTACCATTTTGCTAAACCTGTCCACTACTACCAAAATAACTGTTTTACCCGCAGACAAAGGTAAGTCAGTGATAAAATCCATTGACAGATGTGTCCATGGTCTATTGGGAATGACGAGTGGTAATAGAGACCCTGCAGGACGTGTATGTGAAACTTTTGTGCGCGCACAGGTAGAACAAGAAGACACAAAATCCAATACATCCTGACGCAACCTTGGCCACCAAAAAACGACGAGACAATAGCTCCAAGGTTGCTTTACTACCCGGTTGCCCAGCAAGTGCCGAATTATGATGTTCCTTTAATAATTCGAAACGCAGGTTCAACTGTACAAACAATTTCTCTGAGGGGCAAGAGACCGGGGCGTCCCCCTGGGCCTCTAACACCTTCCCCTCCAGAGCAGAGTGTACCGCAGAAACAACCACTCCTCTTTGAAGAATGGGTACCGGATCACTCACATTACCCCCTCCAGGGAAACAACGAGATAGTGCATCAGCCTTGGTATTCTTTGCCCCAGGACGATAGGTAATAACAAAGTTAAACCTGGTAAAAAATAGCGACCACCTAGCTTGTCTAGGGGTGAGACGCTTAGCTGACTCGAGGTATAGAAGATTTTTGTGGTCCGTAATCACAGTGACGGGGTGGACTGCCCCCTCTAAAAAGTGACGCCATTCTTCAAACGCTAGTTTAATAGCTAATAGTTCCCTATTGCCAATATCGTAGTTCTTTTCTGCTGCAGATAGTTTTTTAGAAAAGAAAGCACAGGGACGCCATTTGCCAGGAGACGGACCCTGAGACAGCACCGCCCCCACTCCCACCTCTGACGCATCGACTTCAACAATAAAAGGCTGAGAGACATCAGGTTGGACTAGTACAGGTGCCGAGGTAAACCTCTCTTTTAGAGAGGAAAAAGCAACTTTAGCGGCGTCAGACCATTTAGAAAAATCAGTCCCCTTCCTAGTCATGTCAGTAAGGGGTTTTACAATAACTGAATAATTTTTAATGAATTTCCTATAGAAATTCGCGAAGCCCAAGAACCGTTGCAGTGCTTTGAGGTTCTAAGGAAGATCCCAATCTAAAATGGCCTGGACCTTCCTAGGATCCATACGGAAACCTGAAGCAGATAAAAAATAACCTAGGAATTGTATCTCCTGAACGGCGAAGACACATTTTTCAATTTTAGCATATAATTTATTCGTCCGTAGGACCTGCAGCACCTGTCTGACATGCACCTCATGTGTTCTCAGATCAGACGAATAAATTAAAATATCATCTAGGTATATTACCACAAACCTGCCGATTAGATGACTAAAAATGTAATTAACGAAATGTTGAAAGACGGCAGGAGCATTGGTCAGACCGAAAGGCATAACTAGATTTTCATAATGCCCCTCAGGGGTGTTAAAGCTGTCTTCCACTCATCCCCCTCCTTGATACGAATCAGATTGTAGGCCCCCCTAAGATCAAGTTTGGAGAACCACCTAGCACCCGCAATCTGGTTAAACAGGTCAAGAATGAGAGGAAGAGGGTATGGGTCTCAGATGGTTATCCGATTTAATTCGCGAAAATCTAGGCAAGGACGCAGGCCCCCATCTTTCTTTTTAACGAAGAAAAACCCTGCAGCCACGGGTGAAGAAGAGGGTCTGATGTGTCCCTTAGCCAAGCTCTCGGAGATATAATCTTTCATGGCTTGTCTCTCTGGACCCGAAAGATTATATAACCTGGTCTTGGGTAATTTTGCGCCGGGAATAAGGTTAACCGGGCAATCATAAGGACGGTGAGGTGGTAACGTCTGACAACCCTTTTCAGAAAAAACGTCCTCAAAATCCGAAATAAATGTAGGTAGGGTAGTTATGGAGGCGACTAAGCAATTGCTATTTAAGCAATTTTCTCTGCAATGCTCACTCCGCTCCGATATCTCCCTGGCCTGCCAATCCACCACTGGATTGTGCGCTACCAACCAGGGAAGGCCCAGCACTACCGGAGTGGGAAGCCCCTCCAGAACATAACATGAAAGCATCTCGTTATGGTGGTCCCCTACCCGAAGGTGTAAATTATGAACAATGTGGGTGAGGTTTCTCTGAGACAGAGGAGCAGAATCAATAGCGAATATGGGAATAGGTCTCTGTAGCGTACAGAGAGACAAACCCATAGTGCGGGCAAAATGGGCATCTATCAAATTTACCCCTGCTCCACTGTCTAGAAAGAAAGAAATAGTCTCCGTCTTAACACCAAAAACAATAACCGCTGGCAACACAAATTGCGATGTATGTATGGAGGAAACATATACCCCCCGGCTGACATCCTCCACACAGCCTGGGGTTAGTAGTTTTCCGACGGTCTTTTGTTTCTGAGGAAAGAAGGACAGACATTAATGAAATGACCCCTCTCCCCACAAAAAAAAAAAACCTCACGCCTACGGCGAGCCTCGGGAGGACGGACCTGACGAGTAGTTCCTCCTAGCTGCATAGGTCTAAGTCCGTACAGACTAACTGCTGCTTGAGAGGGGTTACCAATTGCTCCGGTTTTTTCAACCTGTCCCTAAGGCGTCTATCTATTCGGATAGAAAGGGACATAACCGCATCAAGGGAAAAGGGGGTCTCATATAATGCAAGCGCATCCTTAACCCTTTCGGATAACCCAGAGCAGAACTGACTCCTGAGAGCCGGGTCGTTCCATTGGGTATCCGTAGCCCACCTACGGAAGTCAGAGCAATACTCCTCTACCGGCCGCTCTCCTTGTAGGAGTCTCCGTAATCTTGATTCAGCCAGTGCGACTCGGTCAGGGTCGTCATATATGAGACCCAAGGCCCCGAAAAACTCATCCACTGACCGAAAAGCCTGGGATTCAGTGGGTAAAGAGAACGCCAAGGACTGCGGGTCCCCCTGCAGCAGGGAAATAACAACCCCCACCCGCTGTTCTTCATTACCAGAGGAGTAAGGGCGCGGTTTAAAATATAATTTACAGGCCTCACGGAATGTCAAAAACCTGTCCCTTCCCCCAGAAAATCTGTCAGGGAGAGGGACCTTGGGTTCTGCAACAACCTGGTTACCAGTAGCAACCGCTGGGCTTGCGGTCAGTTGTAATTGCTGCTGTTGCTGGAGGACCGACACCTTCAATCCTGCCACCTCCAAAGACAGGCCATGAAATTGTTTGGACAGAGCAGCAATTGGATCCATACTGGATTCTAAGAAGGTAAAAAAAAAAAAATTTTTTTTTACCTACACAAAATAAGGGCCAGATATAATGTAATGACCGGCGTCACGCACAGGGAGGGAAAAGGGAAAGCCCTGCCCAAGGAAGAGGGAAAGGTGGTGACCCCTGACTCACCTTGCGGCTGGCACCTGACTGCCCTGACGTCCCTAGACGGGTTCCTCACCCGTGCGGCGATCACGTGCCTAAACCCTGGCTTTCCCTAAAATGAGCCCTAGATAGTGAACGGGCCGGTGGGATCGCTAGTCCGCACCACTGACACTAAGAAGGAAACACCAGGGAGAGGACAGACAATACAGACAAACACATACACCCAGGTGGGCGACCACAGCAGACCACAAAAGGTCCAACAGGGATCCGGAGGGTAACGTTCTGGACCAACAATCAGAGAACGCAGCAACACAGCTCCAGAGGGTCAGTATAGAAGTCCAGGCAGGAAGCTCTATATCTGGCAACCAGAGAAGTGTGAGAGGGGAATATAAGGAGGTTGGGAGTGCTGGACAAGGAACAGCTGAGGAGAAGGAGCTACGGATCCCTGAGTGAGCCAAAAAGGGTTGCAAAGCAAACCCAGAAAGCTACCATAAGGAAACAGCCCTATCTTACATAGAGCGCGCAGCCACCGCGGCGTGGTTCTTGACACCCTCGTGACAATGACTTTGCCCCAGTCCTCAGCAGTCCATTCACCATACTTTCTGCAGAAGATCAATCTGTCCCTGATGTTTTTTTTGGAGAGAAGTGGCTTATTTGCTGCCCTTCTTGACACCAGGCCATCTTCCAAAAGTCTTGGCCTCACTGTGCGTGCAGATGCGCTCACACCTGCCTGCTGCCATTCCTGAGAAAGCTCTGCACTGGGGGCACTCCGATCCCGCAGCTGAATCCTCTTTAGGAGACGATCCTGGCGCTTACTGGACTTTCTTGGACGCCCTGAAGCCTTCTTAACAAGAATTGAACCTCTTTCCTTGAAGTTCTTGATGATCCTATAAATTGTTGATTGAGGTGCAATCTTAGTAGCCACAATATCCTTGCCTGTGAAGCCATTTTTATGCAACGCAATGATGGCTGCACGCGTTTCTTTGCAGGTCACCATGGTTAACAATGGAAGAACAATGATTTCAAGCATCACCCTCCTTTTTAACATGTCAAGTCTGCCATTTTAACCCAATCAGCCTGACATAATGATCTCCAGCCTTGTTCTCGTCAACATTCTCACTTGAGTTAACAAGACGATTACTGAAATGATCTCAGCAGGTCCTTTAATGACAGCAATGAAATGCAGTGGAAAGTTTTTTTTGGGATTAAGTTAATTTTCATGGCAAAGAAGGACTATGCAATTCATCTGATCACTCTTCATAACATTCTGGAGTATATGCAAATTGCTATTATAAAAACTTAAGCAGCAACTTTTCCAATATTTATGTAATTCTCAAAACTTTTGGCCACGACTGTACACCACACAGGTGTAACAGTCCTACAGGCTCACCTGAGTCAGAGGACTGCTTGCTGGAGGTAGGAGTGGAGCCCAGTGGCAAAGACCGCAGGCAGGTAGTAGGTGCAGGAAGTCTGGCAGAGGCGTAGTCGGTAGGCAGGCGGTGGGTCAGGGCAGGCTGCAGTAAGCGTGGTCAGACAATCCGGATGGCAACGGTGGAGGCAGTTCAGTAGGTAGGGACAAGCAGAAGAGTAGTCAGCAGGCAATTCCTGGTCAGCAGTGGACTTCCAGCAGTAGCAAGAGCAGCAGATGAGGAGAAGCTTGATCAAGGCTCAGGAGCTCAATAATCAGCAAACTGGAGTTCAAGGGGCTGGACTTATATAGGGAAGTACCAGGTGTGGGGAATCAAGGGTAATGAGCAAGGCTTGGCAAGACTGAGGTTAACTAATAGGCTTCAGGGAGGAATGTCCAGAGAGGACGGTAGCCTAGTAAGCAGGGCTACCGCCTGGGATGTGGCTGGTCATGGGTTCGAATCCCGACAACAGGAGAGCTGACAGATCCTCTATACTTTACCACTCAGGAGAGCTGACAGATCCTCTGCACAACACCACACAGGAGAGCCGACAGATCCTCTGTACTACACCGCACAGGAGAGCCGACAGATCCTCTGTACTACACCGCACAGGAGAGCTGACATATCCTCTATACTACACCAAACAGGAAAGCCAACATATCCTCTATGCTACACCACACAGGAGAGCTGACATATCCTCTATACTACACCACAAAGGAGAGCCAACAGATCCTCTGTACAACACCGCACAGGAGAGCTGACAGATCCTCTATACTACACCACACAGGAGAGCTGACAGATCCTCTATACTACACCACACAGGAGAGATAACAGATCCTCTGTACAACACCACACAGGAGAGCTGACAGATCCTCTATACCACACAGGAGGATCTGTCAGGAGAGCTGACAGATACTCTATACTACACCGCACAGGAGAGCTGACAGATCCTCTATACTACACCACACAGGAGAGCTGACAGATCCTCTGTACAACACCACACAGGAGATCTGACAGATCCCCTATACTTCACCACACAGGACAGCTGCAAGATCCTCTATACTACACCACACAGGAAAGCCGACAGATCCTTTATACTACACCATACAGATGAGTCGTCAGATCCTCTTTAAGACTGAAATGGGCTGCACGACGTCATGCTGTGTCTGGAAGCCTTTTAAAGAGCCTATCTTTTTTTCCAGACACAGCATGACGTCTTTTAAAATCCCTTTTTTACAGACGCAGACTGGGATCATAAAGTGGCCCTGGAAAAAAACTAAAAGTGGCCCCCATTTTGTAGTCGTGTGTAAATTGACAGTAGGCAGGGCCAGCAATACCATATTGCAGCACATTATATCACTCCAGCTGAGCCATATACCACAGTGCATCTCAATATACTGCCGTAGCAGCAAACATACATCCCTTAAGACTGCCACTGGTTGGCCAAAAGGAGGGCTGAGGCGTTCTCATGGGCATCTGGCCCACCGGGAAGTTTCTGTCACGCTCTAGTGTGGGAGAGACCCCACACCGAACATAGGAGGGAAAAGGATAAGGAAATAAGGCCTGAAAACTAAGGAAGGAAGATGGACACCTCCTAGTGAAAACCCTAATGAAAGTCCTGACTGACTAACAGTATGAACAGACCCCAGAGGTAGGTGAGTTCATACACAGGAATACCAAAAGTCCTATCTAACCCTAAAAGACCCTGGTACTAATGACAGGAAAAAGACATCCTGTTTCTCCAAAAGGAAGGATGAACAGGAGTCTCCCTAAGGCCTAATACAAAACAACAAAGAAATGCAACACACAGAAAAACCAAAATACAAAGGGAAAGGTAACACTTAATTTCCAAGAAGCTATGGCAGCACCAGGAAGTCAGCCGAGATCCAAACACCAGCTATCCACAGGTCAAACTGAAGCTATAAACCGCACAGCATTGTGGGAGAAACAACTATAAATAGGGAAAGTTAAATGACCACGATAGCAACACCTGGAGGTTAAGGGTGTGGCAAGTACCAGAAACAACACAGACGCCTATTGATCCACAAAGTAAACATGTCAAATCAAACCACGTGTTGCCAGTCTTGGGGACATCCTTATGTCTCGGTACGTTCGTGACAGTTTCCCTGAAGAGTTTATGGCCAATCCGCCCCTGGACGTG
Organism: Bufo bufo; assembly: GCF_905171765.1. Lineage (NCBI taxonomy): Eukaryota > Metazoa > Chordata > Amphibia > Anura > Bufonidae > Bufo > Bufo bufo. The sequence continues at coordinate 99,700,100 of NC_053398.1, forward strand.
GATGAATGATGAGCGGGGCAGAGGCACTAAGTGCTAGCTCCAGGACCTGAGGCAGAGAAAGTGGTAATAGAGAATGTCACAGTAACTCCAGAATGGCCCAAATCACTCCACATACAGTAGTTCCAATCCTCCGTGGATAGAATCACAAAGAAAGAAGCTGCACAAGCAGGGAGAAATCTAAGATGGTGCCAGACAATGTCGAACTGGAGCCCATCTGTCACGGATGTATTAGGGGAGGACACCAAAAGACAATCAATAAGGAAGGGGAAAGACACTAGGCCTCACCGCTAGGGAAGGAAAAGGGTCACCACCTATAAAACTCTGCTCCTGGCCCTAACTCCTATCCGTATGTGCACCTCTCGATGGTAGAGATACCCATACACGGGAACCTAGAAAACCCTGGTGACCCTTAGATGCCCTAAAGATAATGACAGGGCAGAGTCTACCTGTTCCTTCCCTGGTGAAGGAACTAGCGTCTCACTGAGGCCTAGTAAACAACCGGGGAAGGGGGGAATACAAAACACGACAAGCGGAACACTTAACTTCAGAGGATGAAGGATGAACAGGACTTCAACACGAACCACACTCCAGCTCTCCCAAGACCAAATTAAGCTATCCCAAGCAAGGAGTGATGGGAAAAATAAGAATAAATAGGGCGAGGTAAAGGTCACATGATCCACACCTGAACAGGCGGAGTGGACATACCAGCAACACACAGACAAAGTGAAACCAAAAGAGGCTGTCAGATCACTAATGCATAGATAATCTTTCAGACCTTCTGAGACCTGTCACAGATGTGACACCATCAGAGGAAGTTATTGTCACACCGGTGACAGGTTTTAGAAGGTCTGAAAGATTATCTTCACATTAGTGATCTGACAGCCTCTTTTGGTCTTTGTTTCACTTTGTCTGTGTGTTGCTTGTATGTCCACACCTACTGTTCAGGTGTGGATCATGTGACCTTTACCTCCCGCTATTTAGTCTGACTTTACCCATTACTCCTTGCTCTGGATAGCTTCATTTGGTTTTTGGAAGAGCTGGAGTGTGGTTCTAGTTGAAGTCCTGTTCATCCATCATCCATCAGCCTCAGAAGTTAAGTGTTCCGCTTGTTGTATTTTGTATTCCCCCCCACCTTTGTTGTTTACTAGGCCTCAGCGAGATGCTGGTTCCTTCACCAGGAAATGAGCGGGTTGTCTCTGCCCTGTCATTACCATGAGGGCCACCAGGGTTTTCTAGGTTCCTGTGTATGGGCATCTCTACCATCGAGAGGTGCCCATACGGATAGGAGTTAGGGCCAGGAGCAGGGTTTTATAGGTGGTGACCCTTTTCCTTCCCTAGCGGTGAGGCCTAGTGTCTTTTCCCTTCCTTCTTGTTGTCTTTTGGTGTTCTCCCCTACTACACTACGTGACATTATCCAGAGCCCATACCGCCATTTTTTGTTCTGATCTGTGCAGCTATGGATGCTATGACTGCACTGGTTGAACAGCTGCAGAATCTGACTTTGGAGGTAGCCAGTGGCGTAACTACCAGGGAAGCAGGGGAAGCAGCTGCTTCGGGGCCCGGGTTGACAAGGGGCCCGGAGCAGTAGTAAACAGTCAGACTGGCCACACCCCCCTCTACACTCACTTCACTGCTGCTTTAGAATGTCGGAGCAGAGCAGGGAGCTAAGCCCCGCCCATCAGCACGGACCATTAATAGAGGAGCCTGGCTGCTTAGTAGTGCAGCCAGGGCTCAGTACAGTGTGCTACAGGGAGATCCTGTCTCCCCTCCCTCTCCTAACTACTAGTACAGCCCAGCTTCTGCTACAGAGACTGCTCTGTAGTCGGCAGTAACAGGAGGGAGAGGGGAGACTGAAAGTGCTGCAGAAAGAAGAGCCTGTGCCTGTCACTATAGGAGCCCATACATTCCAGGCTCATCCCTGCCAACCCTAGCTGTCCTGCAGCATCTCATGTAGCCCCCCCCCCAGCTGCATTCATCTGCTGTCCTTTGCCCCCCCAGCTGCATTCATCTGCTGTCCTTTGCCCCCCCCCCAGCTGCATTCATCTGCTGTCCTTTGCCCCCCCCAGCTGCATTCATCTGCTGTCCTTTGCCCCCCCAGCTGCATTCATCTGCTGTCCTTTGCCCCCCCCCCCCGCTGCATTCATCTGCTGTCCTTTGCCCCCCCCCCAGCTGCATTCATCTGCTGTCCTTTGCCCCCCCCCTGCTGCATTCATCTGCTGTCCTTTGCCCCCCCAGCTGCATTCATCTGCTGTCCTTTGCCCCCCCCCTGCTGCATTCATCTGCTGTCCTTTGCCCCCCCCAGCTGCATTCATCTGCTGTCCTTTGCCCCCCCCAGCTGCATTCATCTGCTGTCCTTTGCCCCCCCCCCCAGCTGCATTCATCTGCTGTCCTTTCAGAAGCCCCCCAGTCCTGTCCTGTGGGCCCCCTACTTATCTGATGCCCTGCCCTCTAGGCCCCCTATCCATCTGATGCCACACTCCTCTGGGCGCCCATGTGCAGCTTGGGGACACCAGTATGAGGCCAGAATGAGGACTGGAAGATCACGGAGCGGCGGGGAGCAGGCGAGTATGGTTTTTTCAACAACTGTACAATGCACCGCTAGTTCACATCACATTTTTGTCCCACATTTAAGGCTGGGTTCACATCACGTTTTTCCCATCCTTTTAACGCATACAAAAAAACGTATTCGGATGCCTCATACTGATGCCATGACAGTGACATCCGTTCACCATAGAGTTTCATTGCAAAAAAAAAAAAGTATCCATTTTTTTTACCGGCTTGTGCAGGATACAGAACGTGGAGTACTGCATTTTTGTATCGTGTACGTCATTGTCCAGTAAAAACACATGTATGTTAAAGAATCAGATGCCACTGTATGACGCCTGCCTGCCCTTTTAAAAATTTGCTGTGGGGCCCAGTCATTTCTAGCTACTCCACTGGTTACCAGGGGCTCAGACCATGGGGACAGACTACAGTCGGTGTCAGCTCTGCAGCAATACATAGAATGGACGCCTCTCCTACAGCAGGGGTCATCCTGTGCTGTACATACAGTGTCGTGTGATGTCATCTTCACCTCTCCGGGTATATTACCCAGGAAAGCACAATTCTGCAAAAAGGACATGTTCTATCTTTTGGTGGAACGGAAGTGCGGAATGGAACCCCACGGAAGCACTGCGTAGTGCTTATGTAGTGTTCCGTTCCGTGATTCTGTTTCGCACACGGAAGGGTGCCCATTTATTGCTGATCCGCATATGCAGTCCGCAATACGGGAATGGCTGGCCCCTTTCACACGAACGATACGGGTTGGCTCCAGATGCGTTCAGGGTGCATTCAGTGAAACTCGCACCTTTTTTCAAGCAAGTTCAGTCAGTTTTGTCTACGATTGCGTTCAGTTTTTGCTGCGCAGGTGCAATGCGTTTTGATGCGTTTTTCATGCACGTGATAAAAAACTAAAAGTTTACAAACAACATCTCCTAGCAACCTGGTGGTGAGCGTGGTGACGTCGGCGCAGGTCCTGCTGAATGAAGATAGAAGATTTCTATCTTCATTCAGCAGAACCTGCTCCGACGTCACCACGCTCACCACGTTGTCACCAAAGATACTTTCCCTGCCAGGTCCTGAAAGAAGACGAGCCGGGCTGCGCGATCAAGTGGATGAGGTGAATAATTAAATATTTTATTATTTTTTAACCCCTCAAGCCACATGTTACTTAGCATTCTGTATTAAGAATGCTATTATTTTCCCTTATAACCATGTTATAAGGGAAAATAATAAAGTTCGGGTCCCTATCATCTCCTAGCAACCATCCGTGAAAATCGCATTGCATCCGCAATGCTTGCGGATGCAATGCGATTTTCAAGCAGCCCCATTCACTTCTGTGGGGCCTGCGCTACGTGAAAAACGCAGAATATAGAGCATGCTGCGATTTTTTACGCAACGCACAACTGATGCGTGAAAATCACTGATCATGTACACAGCCCCATTGAAGTGAATGTGTCCGGATTCAGTGCGGGTGCTATGCGTTCACATCACGCATTGCACCCGTGCGGAAAAGTCGCCCGTGTCAAAGGGGCCTAAAACTTTGACACGGCCCCCACAACAGTATGATAGAATGACACTAGATGACAGATAGAGTGTGCGTGTATGTATATAATATATATAATAGGAAAAGGATGGCGTGGCAGCCTGGTCTGGTCTAGATCGTGCCAAAGGAGCGGGGTTTACACGGGGGGGGGGGGGGGGGGGGGGCCTATACAAAAATTTGCTGTGGGGCCCAGTCACCTCTAGTTACGCCCCTGGAGGTAGCAGACCTCCGTGCGATGGTTTTGCAGATTTAGAGTCCACAGGCTGCTGGTTCCGGTGGTGGGTTCCAGGCCTGCCCTGAACCGAAGGTAGCTCTCCCAGACAGGTTTTCCGGGGATAGTGACAATTTCATACGGTTCAGGGAGTCATGTAAATTATACTTTAGGCTGCGTCCATACTCTTCTGGTGATGAGTGTCAACGTGTGGATATGATTATTTCATTGCTTAAAGAGGACGCCCAATCTTGGGCTTTTTCTCTGCCGACCGGATCACCATCCCTCCGGTCGGTAGATGAATTCTTTCGAGCCTTGGGTCTTGTCTATGATGACCCGGATTGGATCTCTCAGGCCGAGACCAAGTTACGGGGTTTGCGGCACGGGGAACGTTCTGCGGAGACCTATTGCTCTGAATTTAGGAGATGGGCTACGGATACAGAGTGGAACGATTCTGATCTCCGTAGCCAATTCTGCCAGGGTCTCTCTGAGAGACTGCAGGACGCATTGGCTTTTCATGAAAATCCTGAGTCATTGGAAGCAGCTATGTCCCTTGCTGTACGTCTTGATAGACGCCTGAGGGACAGATCTAGGGGTCCTCACCTTCAGGACGTACTGTCCAATAAGGGTACTGCTTCCTTTGACACTTATGTTGGAGAGACACGGGTGGTTGTGCCTTGTGATGAGCCTATGCAGTTAGGAGGGGCTACTACTGGAACTACTGGCAAAAGCTTGGGTCATGTGAAAGGAGTCTGCTTTTGTTGTGGCAAGAAGGGACATTTTGTAAAAATTTGTCCGTACTTGCAGCATCAAGGTGTAAACAAAAATAAAAAAAAGTTTAATCCCCAAATTACTATTGGTAGTGTGGGTGGGGGCAAGAAAACCTACTTTTGTCTTTTACTGGTAGTACCTGTTTTCTCCTGTCTGCTGAGGTGACGCTAGAGTCCAAAACTGTGAAAACCTAAGCATTTATCGACAGTGGGGCAGGAGTTAACTTGATTGATGGACAGTTTGTATGCATTCACGGGTTGACTACTAATGCATTAGAGAACAGTATTTCTGTCTTTGCAATTGACTCAGCACCTCCCGCCCAAAAATGCCTGTCGCATTTAAAAGTGAGTGATTTGCATCAGGAATCTATCTCCTGTTATATGTTGGAGGGTCTGCCTGCTCCGTTGGTGTTGGGCTTACCATGGTTAAGCAAACATAACCCTAACATCGATTGGCAAACAAGACAAATTCTCGATTGGAGTGATTTCTGCATGGACAACTGTCTAAATGCATCGTTCTCTATGGTTACCACTAAAACTGTACCCTCGTTCATTTCAGAATTTTCTGATGTGTTTTCTGAGAGTGGTAATCAGGAGTTGCCTCCGCACCGGGATTATGACTGTCCCGTCAATCTTATTCCCGGAGCTAAATTGCCCAAATCTCGGTTGTATAATCTTTCGGAACCCGAAAGAAAGGCTATGCGAGAGTATATCACTGAGAGTTTGCAAAGGGACATATTAGACCATCCAAGTCCCCAGTGGCTGCTGGATTTTTCTTTGTAAAGAAAAAGGATGGTACCCTGAGACCATGTCTGGAGTTCCGTGAGCTCAATCGTATTACCGTCCGTGATCCTTACCCCCTTCCTTTGATTCCGGATTTGTTTAGTCAGATTGTCGGTGCCAAGGTGTTCTCTAAATTGGATCTGAGGGGGGCATATAGTCTGGTAAGGATCAAGGAGGGGGATGAGTGGAAGACCGCATTTAATACCCCTGAGGGTCAGTTTGAAAACCTGGTCAGGCCCTTTGGGTTAACCAATGCTCCTGCGGTTTTTCAACACTTTGTCAATGACATCTTTCATCATCTGGTGGGGAGGTTTGTCGTTGTATACCTTCATAACATACTAATTTATTTGCCTAATATGGAGACTCATCAGGATCATGTGAGACAGGTGTTACAGATCCTAAGAGAGAATAAGTTGTATGCTAAGATGGAAAAGTGTGTATTTGCTGTACAAGAAGTGCAATTTCTGGGTTACCTGCTCTCATCCTCAGGTTTTCGTATGGATTCCGAGAAGGTCTGTGCCTTGTTGGACTGGGATCGACCCGAAAATCTGAAAGCGCTTATGGGGTTTTTGGGGTTTACCAACTACTACCGTAAATTTTTCTTGAACTATTCATCGGTGGTTAAACCTTTAACAGACATGACTAGGAAGGGTGCTGATATTTCTATCTGGTCTGATGCGGCATTACAGGCCTTTTCTGCTGTGAAAAATGTTTTGCTTCGGCCCCTATTCTGGTGCAACCGGACGTGTCTCAGCCATTTATTGTTGAGGTTGACGCGTCTGAGGTAGGGGTAGGAGCAATATTGTTGCAGGGTTCTTCACCCAGTAAATGGCGCCCATGTGCATTTTTCTCTAAAAAACTCTTGACTGCTGAAAAGAATTATGATGTGGGGAATAGGGAATTGCTGGCCATTAAGTTGGCGTTCGAGGAATGGCGGCATTGGTTGGAAGGAGCAATTCATTCTATTGTGGCCGCGGCCACGGTCAGTAAGGTGACAGGAGGGGGCCCTAACAGTGGCTGGTGTGTGCCTGGAGCCACGGGACGTGGGCCTGCCTAAAAGAGGGCCAACCCTAGGGAGAGTAGAAAGAAAGGGGTGGGAAAAGGGGGGGGGAAGTGCGAGTATGCGGGCGCGGTGAGGTGAGCTGGACGAGGGGGTTTAAGAAGGGGGACCTGGCCCCTCCCACAATTACAGGCTGCACGCAGCCTTAACTATTTGTGGCCGCGGCCACGGTCAGTAAGGTGACAGGAGGGGGCCCTAACAGTGGCTGGTGTGTGCCTGGAGCCACGGGACGTGGGCCTGCCTAAAAGAGGGCCAAAAGACACCGGGTAGGAGAAGTGCCGTTGTTTAATGCATGTTGGAACAGTATTACAAAACCAAGGAAAGGAATACCTGCCGGGTTTCAGTCAGCGGATCCGGGATGTACCGGGAAAAACAGGCAGATCTCCACCTACCCATGTGACGAATGACGTGCGGAGGCGTCCCGTGCTTGGAAGCTGCTGAGGCAGCTCCGATGCGGAATGAATGTCCTGATATAGTTCAGGGGTCCACCCCCAACCCTGCGACCAGGGATCTGATGTGCGAGACGAACTGTGGCGTGGAAAGGGGTTTCCCTTGGAATGGAAGCAAAGGAGACTCTGGATCTGGAGATGGCGTGGAATCAAGGAGACGTCGGAGTACCACCACCGGACACCAGGCGTTTTCGGACTTGAAGAAGCGGATCTGTATGGGAGGACCGGTTTGGGACGTCTTGGTGGAAGGAAGGCTTAACAACAGATAATCCTGGCTCCAGGACAGCTGCTTCTTCTTCAGAAAGATCGTCTTCTGGGAAGAAACTGAGAATTCTCCTGGACGTAGGAAGCCGTAGAAGCTTAGATACATTGCGGCCTTGATGACCAGACTAACGGAAGGGCCAAAAGGGTTGCCATCTAGGGATGCAGACAGCTGCCTGAATAGTTGGCCGGAGACCGGCCGACGGGAAGGATTTGAGTCCTTACTGCTCTTCTCAATGCCCCTGAGTGTGGCCTTGACGGCTTGGGATGTGAACGCCGAGCGAACCTCTGGATTCTGTAGGACTAAGAAATGTTGTGCCCCGGCTAGGTACAAACGGATGGTGCTGGGTGCCAGCTTGAGGTTGACATGGCAATGGGCCATGAAAGTCATGACGTAAGAAACGAAGGCCGTATCCTGTTGAGGATGGTCCCTGAAAATTTTTTGAAAGAGGTTCCAACCTGTGCTGTAATTGCGGGCCGTGTTGACAGAGAGGGATCGGTGCATGAGGTCCTTGGCGGTTGCCAGCAGAGACCTCAATCCAATATCAGGTCGCTGAAGCCGGGAATCCGGGCCCCGGTCCGGTCTGCTTCTGGACATACCTGAAAGAAGGTTTGAAAATTGAATCTGGATAAGGCATCGGCCGCCGTGTTGCTGGCACCTGGAATATGGGAACATGAGAAATGAAAGTTATTGATCATGGCCAGCCAGACCAGTTTGCGCAAAAGGGACATGACCCTGGCAGACTTGGCTCGGCCTTTGGAGATGATGTCCACCAGGTCCTGACTGTCAGAGATGAACATGACGCTGGAATTAGCCCAGAGGTGACCCCAGACGGACGCGGCTGCCACGATGGGGTAACATTCCAGAAACGGTGATGAACTGAGGGACTGAGGGTCAGAACTGACCTGAGGAGGCCATGGACCAGCTAACCACTGGGACCCGAAGATGGCAGCGAAACCCCGGGATGCTGCGGCATCGGAAAACACCCTGGTAGATGACTGGGACCATGAGGGGACGAACAGGCTGACCCCGTTCCAGGTTGAAAGAAAGCTGTCCCACATGCGCAAGTCTGCCATGGCAGCCCTGTCCAAGTGGACAATGCTGCTGGGTTCGGAGGCTGTAGGGAGGAGCGAGAGCAGGCGGGAAATGAAGGCCCTGCCCGGGGCATCACCCTCAAGGCAAAGTTCAGCCGACCCAGGATGGACTGTAGCTCGACCTTGGTCACCTGGGAAGAGGTGATGGCCCCTGCCACGACTTCCCGGATTTGGGACAGCTTTGCCTCTGGAAGCCTGGCCTCCATCCTGTCTGAGTCCAGTACAATACCCAGAAAGGTGATGGAAGTGACCGGCCCCGAGGTCTTCCCCTGCGATATTGGGATGAAAAGGGCGGCAAAGAGCTCCAGGAGGGAGTGCAGCCCGGATGGCTGACATAGCGGAGGTTCTATGAGGAGAAAGTCGTCCAGGTAGTGGATGACCGCTGGGGCGCTGCCGTGGTGGATCAGGATCCAGTGTAGAGCCTGCGCCAGTTGGTCGAATAACCACGGGCTGCTTTTAGAGCCGAACGTCAACCTGTTGGCAAAATAGAACCTGCCCTCCCACTGAATACCATAGAACTGCCATAGGTGTGGGGCGATAGGCAGCAGTTTGAAGGCGTCCGCTATGTCAGTTTTAGACAACCAGGCGCCTTTCCCGGCGCTAAGGATGAGGGCAATGGCTTCGTCGATGGATGCGTACGTCATGGCAAATTCTTCGGTAGGAATAAGTGAATTGATGCTGGGGATGACGGAATCATGGGGGGCGGAGAGATCGTAAATTAAACGTTTTTTATTTGAATCTTTTTTGGACACTATTCCTATGGGGCTGATCCGCCAGCGAGAAAAAGGAACCTGGTTGAAAGGGCCCAGGAGGAACCCTTTCTCAACCTCCGAATTCAGGAGTTCCTGCACAGTGGCGGAATCTGACCTGGCTGACTGCAGATTGTCGCACTCCCAGTTGGAATGGGGGAGTGCCACCAACCCTGTGTCAAAGCCGAAGCAGAGGCCAGCGATCAGGAAGTCCACGAATCCCGGAACCGGATGTTACCGTAACAGGAGGGCCAGGAGGTCAATGTTGCAATCGGCCAGTCATAGGCGCTTGGACGCCTTCTTGGGACATGTGGACCTAGGGTGAGCCCTGAAGCAGATGGAGCAGATGTGCAGGGCCCTGCAACCGCTGAAGAGACAGGAACCGAAGTTAAAGTTGTTGCATACTTGGCTGTTGCCAAGGTAAACAATGGGTCTGCCTAACTTATCAGTGGAGGAGGGGCTGCGGGGGACCCCGGAGGGGCCTGGGATGACCTTGTCTGGTTGGGCCGTGGCAGTTTGAGGACACCACTCTGTGGAATGAAAAATCGACTGACAAGTCGAACAGGCGGGGGCCCGGAGACCGGCGAAATGCCGGCAGAACAATTCCATGTCCAGAGTAGCCCAGTTGACGGAGAACTGAAACTGGGTCAGCGCGGCGGCGGCCTTGGCTGAAAAGGAGCGGTGGTAGTCGTAAAAAGCCGTGCCGCCGTACTTGTGCCCAAGATCAGTAACCCTGTGTAGATACGTGTCCAGCTCCTCCCGGCGAGCTGGATAGGCGGAGCAGATCACGTCTCTATACAGGCCAAAGGCCAAAACGAACTCAGGTACAGAGAGCTTGCGATTGAGACGGGCATCCTTGGCCCGAAGGACCACCGAGATTTCCCCGCAGTCAAAGGTCTTATTATCTGCGGCATCGTGGGACGCAATCAGGATGGACGCGAGATTCACGTCCTTGCCCGCCAAGATGTCCCTCCTGATGTTGTCCGGCACAAAGTGCGCAGGAGCCACCACGAGAGCAGCCGGGGACGTACCTGGAGCCGGTAGCTGATATAGAGGGGGATCGGTGATGGGGACCACCGCCTGGGATGACGCCGGTGTTCTGGATTCCAAGTCCACCACCCTGGTCCTGATGTCGGCAACGGATGAGATGAGCGAATCCATGGAGGCCTGTAACTGTACCAAGGACTGCTGGATGGCTGGGGGTGGATCTTCTCTTTCAGGAGGACTGGGTTCGGTCATCAACAGCCTGTATAGCTCGGCCTTTCTGGCTGACGCTGGGTGCCTGATACCCCTTCTGCCCAACTCCGCAATGAGCCTTGGTACGGTCCATCTTCGGAGGGCTACTGGGCCGCCTTGGCCAGAGACCGAAGTACCCGGGAGGGACAATGCGTCGTCGACATCTGACACCTGAGACATGGCTCCGAAGATAGCAGAGACCTTATGCGAGACCTGGAATTAGAGACAACAATATGGCAGCTGGAGAGGTCATGGGGACCGTGTACCATGACTACTGAGGCCGTGGGTGAACGTATTTGAGGACGTACCTGAGAGCGTGGAATCAACACCCTTGCCTTACCGTCTGAGGATCGACGGGAACGACCCGGCTGGCCCTGAGGACTGGAAAAGTTAGGAGCGACGTGAGAAAATTGCAGCGCGGGACCTGAAAACCAATGCTGATGCGTGCGGACACACCGCTGTGTCGGCTAATAACGGGAACAGGGAGACGTGGATGAAACATGAAACCAGGAATAAAGGGGTATCTGGGGAGCCAGGAGGCGGAGTTCGAAGACTGCGGTACGAAGGAGGCCTGGATGTTCCAGGACGAGCAGCGAGGAGTGACCTGAAGGTTTCAGGTTGGGGACGTGAGCAGGGTTGCCTGGGTGCCGCAAGATACGTAGGAACTGGGAGACACCTGACGCACCGGCTGACTACCGTAATGGTGGCTGCACCCGTGAGCTAAAGAGACCAGGAACGACCCTGATGCTACAGGCAACAGTGGACGGGGGAGACACCTGAACGCTTCAGGGTACCTGGGCAGAGAAGACACCTGAACGTCTCAGGCTAAGATGGACAGAGGAGACACCTGAACGCTTCAGGGTACCTGGACAGAGAAGACACCTGAACGCCTCAGGCTAAGATGGACAGAGAAGACACCTGAACGCTTCAGGGTACCTGGACAGAGAAGACACCTGAACGCCTCAGGCCGAGATGGACAGAGAAGACACCTGAACGCTTCAGGGTACCTGGACAGAGAAGACACCTGACTGTCTCAGGCCGAGATAGACAGGGAAGACACCTGAATGCTTCAGGGTACCTGGACAGAGAAGACACCTGAAAGTCTCAGGCCGAGATGGACAGAGAAAACACCTGAACGCTTCAGGGTACCTGGGCAGAGAAGACACCAGAACGCCTCAGGCTAAGAAGGACAGAGAAGACACCTGAACGTCTCAGGTTAAGTGAGAGAGAAACATCCTTTGAGTGCCTCCGGGGAGGCAACCCGGGATGCAGGTAAGAGGAACTGCGGGGTGCAGCCCAGAATTACCTACCTGAAAACCCTCAAGCTTGAGAATTCCCGCGAGTGGCCGGCAGCGACCTTCTGCAGGACCTAAACCTGACGTCAGGAAGTCGAGACAAGACACGTCGGGGACCACGAACGCTACTGGCACCTGGGAAAGGAACACACATGTGAAAATTGGGAGCAGCAAGGGCCGGAGCCCCCGTGGGCCAGGCTGGCAAGGCCGTGGGTTGGCAGGGGCGTGAGCGGGCCTGGAGGGCCACGGGTCCAACCTGAGTGGGCGTGGAGGAGCCTGTGGCACGTGCCGGCCTGGCAGGAGCGGGTGGCCTGGTGGTTGGACACAGGAGCCAGGAACGGGCGAACTGGATGGAGCAGAGTGAGATGTGAAGGGGTGCGGACCTGCACCCCACGGGTGTGGGGGGGGGGCCCTTTCCTGGCGGAACGCGCGTCGAGGTACAGATCTTTCAAGGCATGCAGTGCTTCCATACGTTATGGGTGATTGATGCATTCCTAATTTCACTGACCGTGCCCTTATGTAGTGGTCATTTTCTCAATATGCTACCTCTGCTATGTCCTTGCTCTGTTTACACCTTATTATTGTGACCTAGCCTTCTTTTCACCAATGCAGGCTGGCCACCATTATTTTCATGGGCTGGTTGAAACGGCACGGGTGGCAGCTAACATTATGCACACTTAGGATATGCATTCAGCTATGTTACATCAGACCCACCAGAGTGTGGTTTAGCACCTTGGATGTTCTGGTTTGGCCTGTTCTCTGGGGGCACGGACAGCACTGCGGGCAGGACGCCAGCACAAAGCAGGGGTAGCAAGGTGAGGGGCAGCAAATGTGACCCTGTTACCCCAACTGGGGGAAAAACGTAGCAGGGGTAGGCTCCTGCCGCCGCGGCACTGACAGGAGCGTGGGAGGCGGGAGCGGCCGTGGTGTGCGGCCCGGCCGTGGCAGAGGGACGGAGGCAGTGAGCGGGGCTCCCCCTCTGTTCCCCCCCCCCTAGTGGCCAGCGCTCAGTGCGGCAGCCGGCAGCTGGGACCGGGAGCCAGCTGCGCATGCGCCCGACCTCTCGCGAGAGGACGGACGCGTCTGACAGGACGGCGGTGGAGGGAGCTCGCGGTGCAGGGAAGCCGGATGCGGTGAGGGGGAGCGGACCAGCGGCCGACCCCGGTCCTGATGTCGGACGGACCGGAGACACAAGGCGGGAGGCGTGCGGCGGTACTTACCTGGGGAGGCGTGCTTACCGGAAGTGACGTGAGTCACAGGAAGTGCGAGTAGGCGGGCGCGGTGAGGTAAGCTGGACGAAGGGGTTTAAGAAGGGGGACCTGGCCCCTCCCACAATTACAGGCTGCACGCAGCCTTAACTATTTACGGTAATTACGGATCACAAGAATCTGGCCTACTTGGAGTCGGCTAAGCGACTGAACCCAAGGCAGGCCAGATGGTTATTGTTTTTCACCAGATTTAACTTCATCGTCACTTACCGCCCTGGGGTTAAGAACGTCAAGACGGATGCTTTGTCACCTAGCTTTCCTGGGGGGGTGAGTCTAATGACCCTAGTCCCATTTTATCTGAAGGGGTGGTTATATCCGCTCTTTATCCTGATCTCGAGGCCAGGGTGTGCGAGGCACAGGAGGATGCTCCGGACTCTTTTCCTCAGGGGAAGTTGTTTGTTCCCTCCGAATTACGTCACAAGGTGTTCGAGGAACATCACTGTACGGTGCTTGCTGGGCACCCTGGGAGTAGATCGACTGTCGATCTCATCTCTCGCAGATTCTGGTGGCTGGGGTTGCGTAAGTGTATTGAGGACTATGTGTCAGCCTGTGGTACCTGTACACGTGCTAAGGTGACACATACTCGGCCTTCCGGATCTCTGCTTCCATTGCCCATCCCGTCCAGACCTTGGACTACATGCCATTCCCTCTGATGTGGTGTCTGATAGAGGGACTCAGTTTGTTTCCAGATTCTGGCGAGCGTTCTGTACTCGTCTGGGTGTACAATTGTCCCTCTCTTCGGCTTTTCATCCTCAGTCGAACAGACAGACGGAGCGCACTAATCAGAATCTGGAGGCTTACTTGAGATGTTTTGTTTCAGAGAATCAGGAAGAGTGGTCTTCATTTTTGTCATTAGCTGAGTTTGCTATAAATAACCGTAGACAGGAATCCACTGATAAGTCGCAGTTTTTTGGGGCATATGGGTTCCATACACAGTTTGGTACATTTTCTGGTGCTCATAATTCTGGCATTCCTGAGGAGGAACGATTTTCTTCTTCTTTGTCTTCTATTTGGCGGAAAATCCTAAATAACCTGGAAAAAATGGGCAACAGGTATAAGCGTGCGGCTGACAGGAAACGTATAAGTGGTCCGGACCTGAGAGTGGGTGATTCTGTGTGGCTGTCTACAAGAAACATTAAACTTAAGGTACCTTCTTGGAAGTTGGGACCAAGATTTATTGGTCCATATAAGATCACTGCTATTGTTAACCCTGTAGCCGTCCGTCTTGAACTTCCTCAGGTATTGAAAATCCATAACGTTTTTCATAAATCGTTGTTAAAGAAATGTGTTGAACCTGTTGAGCCGTCCTCCTTGCCTCCCGCTCTTGTCCTGGTGGACGGCAATTTAGAATTCCAGATCAGCAAGATTGTGGACTCCCGAGTTCTCCGGAGATCCCTCCAGTATCTCGTTCATTGGAGATGGTACGGACGAGAGAAGAGGATGTGGGTTCCAGCGACCGATGTTAATGCTAGTCGTCTGGTGAGAGCATTCCACAGAGCTCATCCTGATAAGGTTGGTCCTGGGTGCCCGGAGGTCACCTGTAGAAGGGGGGGGGGGGGGTACTGTCACACCGGTGACAGGTTTTAGAAGGTCTGAAAGATTATCTGCACATTAGTGATCTGACAGCCTCTTTTGGTTTTGGTTTCACTTTGTCTGTGTGTTGCTTGTATGTCCACACCTCCTGTTCAGGTGTGGATCATGTGACCTTTACCTCCCCCTATTTAGTCTGACTTTACTCATCACTCCTTGCTCTGGATAGCTTCATTTGATTTTTGGAAGAGCTGGAGTGTGGTTCTAGTTGAAGTCCTGTTAATCCATCATCCATCAGCCTCAGAAGTTAAAGGGCTTCTGTCAGCCCACTAAACCGTTTTTTTTTTTTTTGCTTAATAATAACCCCTACACTGCGATTTATCCATACATAAGTAAAATAAGAATTTTGGTTCAGTAGAATTTGCTAAAACCCTATTTTTATAATATGTAAATTACCTTGCTACCAGCAAGTAGGGCGGCTACTTGCTGGTAGCAGCCGCATCCTCCGATGGTAATGACGCCCCCTCTGCTTGTTGATTGACAGGGCCAGCGGACGGGATCTTTCTCCGCTGGCCCTGCCTGTTTTCATTCAATATCTGGCGCCTGCGCCGCGGCCGTACCTATCTTCAATCGGCGCAGGCGCACTGAGAGGCGGCCACTCACTCGGCCGCTTCATCCTCAATGCGCCTGCGCCGATGACGTCACATCTACACCCGGCGCAGGCGCATTGAGGATGAAGCGGCCGAGTGAGTGGCTGCCTCTCAGTGCGCCTGCGCCGATTGAAGATAGGTACGGCCGCGGCGCAGGCGCCAGATATTGAATGAAAACAGGCAGGGCCAGCGGAGAAAGATCCCGTCCGCTGGCCCTGTCAATCAACAAGCAGAGGGGGCGTCATTACCATCGGAGGATGCGGCTGCTACCAGCAAGTAGCCGCCCTACTTGCTGGTAGCAAGGTAATTTACATATTATAAAAAAAGGGTTTTAGCAAATTCTACTGAACCAAAATTCTTATTTTACTTATGTATGGATAAATCGCAGTGTAGGGGTTATTATTAAGCAAAAAAAAAAAAAAACGGTTTAGTGGGCTGACAGAAGCCCTTTAAGTGTTCCGCTTGTTGTATTTTGTATTCCCCCCACCTTTGTTGTTTACTAGGCCTCAGCGAGACGCTGGTTCCTTCACCAGGGAATGAGCGGGTTGTCTCTGCCCTGTCATTACCATTAGGGCATCCGAGGGCCACCAGGGTTTTCTAGGTTCCTGTGTATGGGCATCTCTACCATAAAAGAAATAGACCCTAGAGGCAAGTAATTTGCTGCAAAGTCTGGTCGAAATGTTTTACATTTTTTCCTCCTGGACCTTTGTAGCCCACTAGGGTATCCGTTTATTATGAGATCTCAGACATTCACCACAGAAAGATATATTATTATTATTTATTATTAAAGGGAACCTGTCATCAACTTTATGCTGACCTCACTGAGGGCAGCATAAAATAGTGACAGAAATGCTGATTTCAGCGGTGTGTCACTCATGAGCTAAAAGTAAGTGGTTGCTGAGAACCAGCATCATAATCATTGCAGCACAGGCCTTGAAAAGAGTCGAATCTACTCGAGAAGAGTCCTGGTTATTCATAATCTCCTGCTCTCACCCATCTGCTGATGATTGGCAGTTCTCTACTAGAGAGAAAGGGAGAAAACTAGGTGCAGTGTCCCACTCGTGATCGTGGGCACCACAAACTAGTTTTATTGTGTTTTATTGTCATATATTATGCCTGTATGCTGTACTTCATCTCATGTCATATTCTCCCATGTCACTATGTGATTTTATATGTAAGATCCATTATACAGGCCAGGTTAGTGTGCACTACACTAGTTTCTCCACTAGATGGGGCAGTGTTACAGAGTATTTATAGCTTAGCTCAGGCCTAGTTAGGTGGTTCTTTTCCTGTAGTCTAGTCAGTGTGCAGCCATCATGGAAGGCCATGGAATGGTTAATGAAGGGGCAGGGGACTGCAGGGGAGAAGGAAAGAAAGGTCATTGGAGGATTTGCACCCCTCTTTTCCCACCGGTTAGATTATGGGGGGGGGGGGGGGGGTGGAGCTGGGAAGTTTATAAAAGAGACGAGATGTGGTAACTGCCTACCTGTTGCCGGGAGTCAGTGTGAGGAACAAGAGTGCAGTCATCTTGTTTCTTTCTCCTCATGGCAGACGCATTGCAGCAGCTCATCCTGGCTAAGGTGTCCCAGGAGGGTATAGGCTGGCTTGAGGAGGTCGTGGCAAAAAGCAGGGAAGCTACGGATGCTGTGGCTGCTGAGCCTGGTTATTCAGATCCAGGAGGTAGGCCTCGGAGGCACAGTCGCCCACCCACTCGCCTCAGCCCCAGTTCCCTTCATATGCCTTCCCAGAAAAAGCCTCCCTCATCCAGGGGGCATAGGTTTGGGTCTCATGGTCGCAGGGCAGCTGCGGGGGGGACACAGCGTGGGGCCAGGGGAGGTAGGGCCACACATGCTTTCACTGAGCTGAGCAGCCTGGCCGAGGGTACTGCTCAGGCTGTACAGCAGGAGAAGGAGGTTGCAGACGCGCTCTGTAGGGAGAAAGTGAGCGCTGTGAAATACATAGTGCAGTGAAATACATAGTGCAGCTGAGTGCAGGCAGCACCAGGGCTCAGCCGACACAGTAAGATTGAGGGGAACGTGGCCATCAAACAGTCTTACCCTCCCCCATGCTTCAGATGCTGGTGCTCCGGTGTCCACCCCTCCCCCTGGCATGTCTCTGCTTGTCTCTGGGCCCCGGCAGCGATTGGCCACGCCCCCTTCTGAGAGAGCTGTTGATAGTTTCCTTCCCCTCCAGGCTTCTGCTAATGCTGTTGCTGTTACCCATTTCGGTCAGCAGGTGGCAGCAGAGTCCTCTGCCTGCATGAGGATGCCTGAGTCCCAGAATCAGTTGGTCCAGGACTCTCAGATAGGTTTGAGCCAGACCTTGGTGGGTCAGGCCTTGGTGCCTTCACCACGGGCAAGGGATCATTTTTCTGCTGCTACAATTGCAGGTACTCCAGCTCGGCAGCACAGAAGATCTCATTCCAGGCACAGAAGTCACAGAGGTCAGACTTCCAGATCCAGGCAATACAGAAGGGATCAGTGGCGTTCGCCTTCGCAGAGCCGTTCCTCTGCTTCATCATCTTACTCATCCCCCTCTACACCAACGCACTCGCGTAGCAGACGTCCCTCTTCTACCCGCCCTCGATCTCGATCAGCAGCTCACGTGGAATCTGTCACAGGATCAGCAGGCGAGCCTTCCCGAAGGGCTTCTCCACAGACCTCGGTAGTCCCCTCTGAACAGCCTTCGGTATTGGCAGCCGCTACGCTCCCGTCTTCCGTTCCCGTGCAGATGGCGTAAGGCGGTGAGTACTCTTGTTTGCCGGCCTGATTGGCTTTATCGGCACCTACATCTGCAGGCAATAAGGATTTAGTTTCAGCTTTACAAACAGTCTTTTTTTTTTTTAATTGTTTATTTTATTAATTTTTGTCAATGAAAAAGTAATACATAGGAAACAAAGAGAGGATTTGCACCAACAAGAAATGCTACTGACTAAACAGGGGAGTCATACATGCAGGTATTAAAAGCTGAGACTTCCGCCAATATGTTCCAGTAAGGAAGATATCAGAGCCCATCACTGCACCACGTCACGGTCACTCAGCATGGCAGAGGGTCCTAGCCGCTGCTCTAACTATGGTGTGAACACAGTCTGGGGGTGTTGTAATTCAGCACACAGCCAAGCCTCCACACAAAGGCCCAGCATGAATACTGTGGCAGTGCAATGTGAATGAGGCCAGGCCGTGAGCCACACCTATACCAGACCATGTGATGGAGGTTACCAGGTGCAACAGAGTGTCCAAACACACCCAAATCTAACAAGACAAAAACACAGAAATGAAGTGGCAATTCTGGAGGAGCTGCTCAGCCCCTGACACTGTGGCGTGTCTATTTAATGGAGGAGCAGCCCCACCGCATGTGGACCGCAATAATCGACTAACCCCAGCAAAATATGCATACAATGGAGGACGTCGACGCGGTCCACATGCACCACAAGAGCAAACTACACAGAATGTAGTAAATAAACATAGGAAACAAAGAGAGGATTTGCACCAACAAGAAATGCTACTGACTAAACAGGGGAGTCATACATGCAGGTATTAAAAGCTGAGACTTCCGCCAATATGTTCCAGTAAGGAAGATATCAGAGCCCATCACTGCACCACGTCACGGTCACTCAGCATGGCAGAGGGTCCTAGCCGCTGCTCTAACTATGGTGTGAACACAGTCTGGGGGTGTTGTAATTCAGCACACAGCCAAGCCTCCACACAAAGGCCCAGCATGAATACTGTGGCAGTGCAATGTGAATGAGGCCAGGCCGTGAGCCACACCTATACCAGACCATGTGATGGAGGTTACCAGGTGCAACAGAGTGTCCAAACACACCCAAATCTAACAAGACAAGAACACAGAAATGAAGTGGCAATTCTGGAGGAGCTGCTCAGCCCCTGACACTGTGGCGTGTCTATTTAATGGAGGAGCAGCCCCACCGCATGTGGACCGCAATAATCGACTAACCCCAGCAAAATATGCATACAATGGAGGACGTCGACGCGGTCCACATGCACCACAAGAGCAAACTACACAGAATGTAGTAAATAAACATAGGAAACAAAGAGAGGATTTGCACCAACAAGAAATGCTACTGACTAAACAGGGGAGTCATACATGCAGGTATTAAAAGCTGAGACTTCCGCCAATATGTTCCAGTAAGGAAGATATCAGAGCCCATCACTGCACCACGTCACGGTCACTCAGCATGGCAGAGGGTCCTAGCCGCTGCTCTAACTATGGTGTGAACACAGTCTGGGGGTGTTGTAATTCAGCACACAGCCAAGCCTCCACACAAAGGCCCAGCATGAATACTGTGGCAGTGCAATGTGAATGAGGCCAGGCCGTGAGCCACACCTATACCAGACCATGTGATGGAGGTTACCAGGTGCAACAGAGTGTCCAAACACACCCAAATCTAACAAGACAAAAACACAGAAATGAAGTGGCAATTCTGGAGGAGCTGCTCAGCCCCTGACACTGTGGCGTGTCTATTTAATGGAGGAGCAGCCCCACCGCATGTGGACCGCAATAATCGACTAACCCCAGCAAAATATGCATACAATGGAGGACGTCGACGCGGTCCACATGCACCACAAGAGCAAACTACACAGAATGTAGTAAATAAACATAGGAAACAAAGAGAGGATTTGCACCAACAAGAAATGCTACTGACTAAACAGGGGAGTCATACATGCAGGTATTAAAAGCTGAGACTTCCGCCAATATGTTCCAGTAAGGAAGATATCAGAGCCCATCACTGCACCACGTCACGGTCACTCAGCATGGCAGAGGGTCCTAGCCGCTGCTCTAACTATGGTGTGAACACAGTCTGGGGGTGTTGTAATTCAGCACACAGCCAAGCCTCCACACAAAGGCCCAGCATGAATACTGTGGCAGTGCAATGTGAATGAGGCCAGGCCGTGAGCCACACCTATACCAGACCATGTGATGGAGGTTACCAGGTGCAACAGAGTGTCCAAACACACCCAAATCTAACAAGACAAAAACACAGAAATGAAGTGGCAATTCTGGAGGAGCTGCTCAGCCCCTGACACTGTGGCGTGTCTATTTAATGGAGGAGCAGCCCCACCGCATGTGGACCGCAATAATCGACTAACCCCAGCAAAATATGCATACAATGGAGGACGTCGACGCGGTCCACATGCACCACAAGAGCAAACTACACAGAATGTAGTAAATAAACATAGGAAACAAAGAGAGGATTTGCACCAACAAGAAATGCTACTGACTAAACAGGGGAGTCATACATGCAGGTATTAAAAGCTGAGACTTCCGCCAATATGTTCCAGTAAGGAAGATATCAGAGCCCATCACTGCACCACGTCACGGTCACTCAGCATGGCAGAGGGTCCTAGCCGCTGCTCTAACTATGGTGTGAACACAGTCTGGGGGTGTTGTAATTCAGCACACAGCCAAGCCTCCACACAAAGGCCCAGCATGAATACTGTGGCAGTGCAATGTGAATGAGGCCAGGCCGTGAGCCACACCTATACCAGACCATGTGATGGAGGTTACCAGGTGCAACAGAGTGTCCAAACACACCCAAATCTAACAAGACAAAAACACAGAAATGAAGTGGCAATTCTGGAGGAGCTGCTCAGCCCCTGACACTGTGGCGTGTCTATTTAATGGAGGAGCAGCCCCACCGCATGTGGACCGCAATAATCGACTAACCCCAGCAAAATATGCATACAATGGAGGACGTCGACGCGGTCCACATGCACCACAAGAGCAAACTACACAGAATGTAGTAAATAAACATAGGAAACAAAGAGAGGATTTGCACCAACAAGAAATGCTACTGACTAAACAGGGGAGTCATACATGCAGGTATTAAAAGCTGAGACTTCCGCCAATATGTTCCAGTAAGGAAGATATCAGAGCCCATCACTGCACCACGTCACGGTCACTCAGCATGGCAGAGGGTCCTAGCCGCTGCTCTAACTATGGTGTGAACACAGTCTGGGGGTGTTGTAATTCAGCACACAGCCAAGCCTCCACACAAAGGCCCAGCATGAATACTGTGGCAGTGCAATGTGAATGAGGCCAGGCCGTGAGCCACACCTATACCAGACCATGTGATGGAGGTTACCAGGTGCAACAGAGTGTCCAAACACACCCAAATCTAACAAGACAAAAACACAGAAATGAAGTGGCAATTCTGGAGGAGCTGCTCAGCCCCTGACACTGTGGCGTGTCTATTTAATGGAGGAGCAGCCCCACCGCATGTGGACCGCAATAATCGACTAACCCCAGCAAAATATGCATACAATGGAGGACGTCGACGCGGTCCACATGCACCACAAGAGCAAACTACACAGAATGTAGTAAATAAACATAGGAAACAAAGAGAGGATTTGCACCAACAAGAAATGCTACTGACTAAACAGGGGAGTCATACATGCAGGTATTAAAAGCTGAGACTTCCGCCAATATGTTCCAGTAAGGAAGATATCAGAGCCCATCACTGCACCACGTCACGGTCACTCAGCATGGCAGAGGGTCCTAGCCGCTGCTCTAACTATGGTGTGAACACAGTCTGGGGGTGTTGTAATTCAGCACACAGCCAAGCCTCCACACAAAGGCCCAGCATGAATACTGTGGCAGTGCAATGTGAATGAGGCCAGGCCGTGAGCCACACCTATACCAGACCATGTGATGGAGGTTACCAGGTGCAACAGAGTGTCCAAACACACCCAAATCTAACAAGACAAAAACACAGAAATGAAGTGGCAATTCTGGAGGAGCTGCTCAGCCCCTGACACTGTGGCGTGTCTATTTAATGGAGGAGCAGCCCCACCGCATGTGGACCGCAATAATCGACTAACCCCAGCAAAATATGCATACAATGGAGGACGTCGACGCGGTCCACATGCACCACAAGAGCAAACTACACAGAATGTAGTAAATAAACATAGGAAACAAAGAGAGGATTTGCACCAACAAGAAATGCTACTGACTAAACAGGGGAGTCATACATGCAGGTATTAAAAGCTGAGACTTCCGCCAATATGTTCCAGTAAGGAAGATATCAGAGCCCATCACTGCACCACGTCACGGTCACTCAGCATGGCAGAGGGTCCTAGCCGCTGCTCTAACTATGGTGTGAACACAGTCTGGGGGTGTTGTAATTCAGCACACAGCCAAGCCTCCACACAAAGGCCCAGCATGAATACTGTGGCAGTGCAATGTGAATGAGGCCAGGCCGTGAGCCACACCTATACCAGACCATGTGATGGAGGTTACCAGGTGCAACAGAGTGTCCAAACACACCCAAATCTAACAAGACAAAAACACAGAAATGAAGTGGCAATTCTGGAGGAGCTGCTCAGCCCCTGACACTGTGGCGTGTCTATTTAATGGAGGAGCAGCCCCACCGCATGTGGACCGCAATAATCGACTAACCCCAGCAAAATATGCATACAATGGAGGACGTCGACGCGGTCCACATGCACCACAAGAGCAAACTACACAGAATGTAGTAAAAAGTAATACAGATGCAATGTCACATTGCATATCAGTGAGAAGCAATACAGGTACAATGTCATATTGCATAACATCAATATCAAAAATGTACATTGGTATACAAAACATACATTTTGCATCAGAAGCCAATAGGCGCATTGAGAGCTGATACAACAAAAGGACATAAAACAATTACAACGACACGACACATAAGGGAAAATAAAAGAAGGGGAAAAAAAGATAAACTGATATTCAGAGATCCCTTATTGTAAGTGGTCAAAAGCGTCATCCCATGCCTGCCAGATCTTTGTAAATCTATCAACTGAGTTAGTAATGCATGCAGTTAAGTATTCCATTTTCCTAACTTCCCCCACACTGTGTATGAGGTCCAGTCGGGTAGGCGCGTCTGCCCTCAACCAAAACCTCGCAATTAGGCGCCTAGCCGCCGTTAACACCTGAAGGACTAAAAGCAGGAATTGTTTCTTTAATGACATTTTTGGCATATTCAATAAGTAAAAAAAAGGTGTAAAAGGAAAATGAATTGCGAGGAGTTGAAAGAGAACCGACCCCACCATTCTCCAAAAGGGCACAATCACAGGACATTCCCAAAAAATGTGAAGGTGAGTCCCCTCACCTGTCATACACCTCCAACATCTATCAGAGATATCTTGGCTAAAGTGTTTTAATAGCTGTGGTGTATGATACCAAAACATAAGCACTTTATATGTGTTTTCCCTAAATGTAACACATGAAGACGACTTCGCTGCTCGTTCCCATATCTGTCTCCATTCTGCATGTGCTATAGGATGGCCTAGAATTGTTTCCCATTTAGTCATGTAGGAGTGAGTAACAGAGGAGGATGATAGGATAAGGTAAATGTCTGAGATGAGACCCCTCGTTGTAACCGTCATCTTACATAGTTTCTCAAATGGTGAGGGGGTTGACACCTTCATTGAGTGAAAGAGGTCCGAAAAAAAATAGCAAATCTGCACATATTGATACCTAGAAGACTCCGGCAATTGATGCAAGGATCGTACCTCATCAAATGATAAAAAACCCAGAGACCTATAGTTTACAACATCTGCAAATCTGAACAGTTTCTTAGGAAACCATGTTTTAAGAAAGGCTGTGTGCGTTCCCAACGTAAATAGTGGATTATACAGAAAGGAGATCATAGAAGATTTTTCCGACGCAAGTGAAAACAATCTGTTACATCTCAACCATATGTTACAGGTAAAAGACATGGGGCCTAATAGCTCAGGTCTAAGTGAAGGTTGCAGGGAATACCAAATGAGTGAATTCGGATGTACAGGGGCTATCCACAACTTCTCTATTTCCATCCATCTGGAGTACGCATACAAGTTGGACCAGGCTGGCAGTCTTCTAAGGTGTGTAGCCCAGTAATATTTTTTAATATCTGGAACTGCCAGTCCTCCTTGAGTTTTGGGTGACATTAAAATTGAGCAAGCTATGCGATGCCTCCTTCCATTCCAGATGAACCTAAGTATACACGATTGAAAATCACGCAGCTCCTTCTCAGGAACAGGAATTGGAAGAGTTTCAAACAAATACAGTAATTTAGGCAAAATATTCATCTTGACTGATGCTATACGGCCCAATAAGGAAATGGGAAAAGGCATCCATTTAATCAGCAAGGCTTTGAGTTCTCGGTACGTAGATGGAAAATTTTGAGCATACAACGAGGAATAAGTAGGGGTACAAACAGTCTTAAGACACGTTGAGGGTCATACAGTTACGGCAGGGTCTTTAGTTTCTCCAGAGAGTGCACAGAAGGGTAAGGGTCTAGAGGTTTCTGGTCTGACGTTTAGAGATTCTGTTTTTTGTGGCCATTGGGTACTCATTTGTCCAAAGATGTAAGAGATCAGATTGCCAGGGGAGATTATGTAGACATATGGTCATTGGTTTCTCCTGATCAGGTTACAGTAGACAAGGAACGTTCCTTTGAAAGGGGTTCAGACAGAAAACCGAAAGTGGCCAAAACTTTTGGGAACTTGTTGCAGGCCTTTTTGGTTTTATCACATGTAATATGTTAGACAGATCATTCAAAAGGTCCCGAGCTTTTGATTTATTTAGATACGATTTTTAGTGCGTACAAACTTCATGGTGGGGCGACGTGGTGGCGCTACAACGAAGAGTTTCGTCTGCGTTTAGCGGTTAGCCCGTCGGTTGGTTGGGCGTCAAAAGCAACGGACGTTTGGATCCAATTGATATTGGCCCAGCGTCCACAGCGGCCCTTTCAGGGAAGTTCTGCTACACCCGGTCAGCAGACCGGTGCAGCATCCTCCAAGCCCTTTGGAACTTGCTGGTTGTATAATGAGGGGCACTGCCGGTTCTATGCCACCTGTCTAAAATGGTTCTTCATGTTTGCTTAGAGGCGTACCCCAGGAAGCAGGAAGCAAAACTCCTGCATGATGGATTTACGCAGGGGTTTTTCACCCCACCTGCGCATTCGCCTTCTTTACTGTTATGTTCTAACTTGAAATCAGTCAAGAAAAACATTGCAATTGTCAGAGAGAAGCTCAGTAAGGAGGTAGTATTAGGGCGTATGGCGGGCCCATTTTCTGAGCCTCCGCTTCCTAATCTGAGAGTGTCCCCTTTGGGTTTAGTCCCAAAAAAGGAGGTGGGAAAGTTTAGGTTAATACACCATCTTTCTTTTCCCCCTGGGACTTCGGTAAATGACGATATCACCAAGGAGGATGCGACAGTGTCATATACATCCTTTGATAGGGCAGTTTCGTTAGTTCGTTCAGCGGGACGGGGGGCATTACTGGCTAAGTCCGACATAGAGTCGGCTTTTCGTTTGTTGCCAGTCCACCCTGACTGTGTTCATTTGCTAGGTTGCCTTTTGGAAGGGGAATATTTTGTGGATTCATGTTTGCCCATGGGATGTTCCATTTCCTGTTATTTTTTCGAAGTCTTTAGTTCCTTTTTAGAATGGACAGTAAGATATGAAACTGGTTGTGTAGCCTTGCTACATTACTTGGACGATTTTTTGTTTGTGGGCCCAGCCTCTTCTACACAGTGTCAGTATCTACTACAGACTTTCCGAGTCTTGATGTCTAATCTGGGGGTCCCCCTGGCTATGGATAAAACAGAAGGTCCATGTACATGTTTATCATTTCTGGGAGTGGAGATTAACACTGTTAGTATGGTATTTAGGCTACACCGGCACAAATTATCTCGTTTAGTGGCAATGGTCAGTCATTTTGTGTTGGCCACGAAGGCGACTTTACGCCAAACCCAGGTTTTGTTGGGTTTGCTAAATTTTGCTTGTAAGGTTTTGCCAATGGGCAGGGCCTTTTGTCGGCGTTTATCATTGGCCACCTGCGGTGTGCGACACGCCCATCATTTTATACGTATTACAAGAACCTTGAAGGAGGATCTGTTGGTGTGGCAATCCATTTTACATTCTTTTAATGGACAGGTGATTTGTCAAGAATTGGAGGTGTCTAATGTGGATTTGTGTCTGTATACGGACGCAGCTGGGGGTGATGGTTTTGGGGCTATTCTCGGATCTCATTGGTGTCGGGATAGTTGGCCAGTTTCTTGGAGTTCCTTGGGTTTGACTCGTAATTTGACTTTGTTAGAATATTTCCTGATAGTGGTGGCTATGGACCTATGGGGTAGGGAGATGTCCAATAAGAGGATCTGTTTTTGGACAGACAATATGTCAGTGGTTCAGGTAGTCAACAAACAATCTTCTTCATCTTTGCCTGTCTTAGCGCTTCTCAGACATTTGATTCTTTGTTGCCTTTGTTTGAATATTTGGTTTAGGGCAAAACATGTCCCGGGTAGAAAAAATGTTTTAGCTGATGCTTTATCCCGTTCACAGATTACTCAATTTTGGGAGCTACACCCACGGGTGGACGAGGAAGGGCCTTCCTGCCCGCAATTCTTATGGAACCTGATAGAGAGGAACTTGTAACGCTGATCCGGTCTTCAGTATCAGAAGGCACTTGGCAGAGTCATCTAAAATTCTGGTTGCAATGGTTGTCAGGTATTGGGAGGATTGTCCCTATGCATCCTGACGAGTTGCTGCGGGCTACTTTGCAATTCCTAGTGCGATTACGCAATATTGCATCTTCAGATAATGTGGTTCGTAAGGGATTATCATGGGTGTCTTTCTTTTTACAGCTACATGGAGTACAAGATATCACGAAGCACTTTCTGGTGAGACAGATTGTTAGGGGATGGAAAAAAGGTTCCTCTGGGGTAGATATGCGTAGACCAGTTTCCTTTTCTTTATATTTGCGCTTAATTACAATTTTGGAAGTGGTGTGCCGTGATTCCTGGGAGCTTGCTTTATTTCGTGCGGCTTTCGCTTTAGCCTTTTTTGCTGCTCTCCGCATCTGCGAGTTAGTATCAGCTAGCCAGCGCAAGCCTGGTGGTTTGTTTTCCAAGGATGTGTGCTTCATAGGGGGTCGCATGAGGATATGTGTGCGTAAGTCAAAGACAGATCAGATGGGTCGCGGTCATTGCATATCCTTTGGCCCATTGGGGTCGGCAGGTTGTCCTGTTGTATTAGTTTGTGATTTTGCACGTCTGCACTCGGGGGAGGGCTCATTTTTAGTTCACCAGTCTGGTCTTTCGCTATCTCGATTTCAGTTTTCTTCCATTTTTAAAACCTGTTTGCGGGAATTGGGTTTACCCCCTGGGGAATTTGGGACTCATTCTTTCCGGATAGGGGCCGCTACTACTTGGGTGGTCGGTCACTCCTTCATCTATTGGGCTTCACAGAGGGCCAAAATTCGTCCGGTTGGTTTATTTCTAGGGATTCCGGATGTGGAGGTACATTGGAGAGGAATTAGAGGTTTGCGGTGGGTTGGTGTATTACCTGAGGTGGTTGACATTAGCCGTCAAGGGGTAGATAACTTAGTGTTGATCATCCACGCAGGTGGAAACGACTTAGGTAAGGTTAAGATAGAGGATCTGATTCAGTTGATTACACAGGATTTGGGTCGTTTTACTAGATTTTTTAGTAAAGTGATTACGGTCTGGTCAGAGATTATTCCGTGGCGCTGCTGGCAGGGGGCTCGTAATGTGGAGGCGATTGAGAGGTGTCGTCGGGTGTTGAATGTCAAAGTTTCTAAGTTTGTTAGAAGTCAAGGAGGTAATGTTCTGCGGCATACGGAGCTTATAGGGGACAACCAGGCTCTGCTTTTGCCAGATGGTGTGCATTTAAACCAGATTGGTCTAGATATATTTCTGGCATTGTCTTTGTTGGGTGGGGTTAGCCGGAATTCAGAGTAGGTTTACTCTCCCTTCCTCGGTGGTGGTAGTCTGTGCCCGAAGAAAGAAAGGGAGGTCCTCATGCTTGCTGTACAACAGCTTGCATTCGGATGAGATAGAGAACATCGATAGTTGGATTAAAGGGCATAGACATAGGGATATTTAATTTAATAAAGCTGTGGCCAATCCCACTTAACCCAAAACAATGGTGTATAGTCGTTATTTGTATAGAAGGTGGAGAGTCTAGTTAAAAGCGGAAAAAGAAAAGGAGGTTTGTGTCAGAGTGTTGTTATGTGTGATGATCCCTGCAGTCTGTAGCTGCCTGCTGGAGGGAGGCCTCCTGCCTCTCTGTTCTCTCCCTGTTTGTTCCACAGTCCAGGGTTAAAGCCTACAAGATTCAGCCTAGAGGTGAGAAATCCACTTCTATATCTCGCTCCTCTGGGGTGACCAGTGATAAGCTGCAAACAGCAAGTATTCAAGGGGACTAGTATATTTTATTCAAGTCAAAGGATAGCAAACGGCCGTACTCAAAGGGTTCTCAGGCACCTTTGCAATTAGGTGTAGGACATAGCTTCCGGCATATATATAAAAGACAAAGAGCCTGTTTTACCTGAGGACTTACAATATCCTACGCTCGTATGCATGAGAGACTGTATTTCATATCTGGATGTACTAGAGACTGTTTTGTACTTGGATGCAACCGTTATCAGGAGCGACGTTCAGTAAAAGTTATAAGCTGGATTGCACCATCCTTGTCTCAGTCTCCAATTCCTCAGTTAACACTACAGTAAATGGTTGTACCACCATGAAAGGTACTGGCGTCATGACTACAAGGGACCTTGCCATAGGCACATTAATACAGACCATCAAGGTCACATCGAACCACCATCTGGCCTGTGTCCCTTACACCAGAGTGTGCCCCAGAGAATTCCTGTGCCGTTCTCCTCATCACTTGTGCAGGCCTGCCCAGGGACGACATAACCGTGAGTAACCAGAACTGTATTTACCTCAGCCCATTAATCAGTCAGCAGAATTGAGGATAGATTGGAGCTGTGTGAGGGTGCTAGATGAGAGGCCACAGAAGAGGATGTTACAGTAGTCTAGGCGGGAGATTATGAGGGCATGTACAAGCATTTTTGCACACTCTGGATTGAGAAATATGCAGAGGTGGAAAGGGCTTGGGTGTGCAGTTTGAAGGACAGAGCAGAATTGAAAGTTACCCCTTGGATGACCAGGGAGAGTGTGCAGCCATTGACTGTGATAGAAAGGTCTGATGAGGGGGCTGAATAAGATGGGGGGGGGGGGGGGGGGAATGATAAATTCTGTTTTATATATTTTAAGATTTAGAAAGCGAGAGGAGAAGAAGGAGGCTATAGAGGATAGGTATTGTGGGATACTAGATAGTAGGTTGTTGATATTTGGACCAGAGAGGTAAATTTGCATTTCTTCAGCATAGAAGTGATACTGAAAGCCATGGGACTCTATGAGCTGTCCCAGGCCAAATGTGTAGATTGAGAAGACCAGGGGTCCTAGGATAGAGCCTTGGGGGACACTGACAAAAAAGGGACGAGGTGAGGAGATGTGTGAGTGGGAGACACTAAATGTCCGGTTTGCAAGCTATGATGTGATTCAGGAGAAGGCCAAATCTGTGATGCCAAGAGAGGCGAGAGTTTGTAGCAGAAGGGAATAGTCAACTGTGTCAAAGGCAGAGGATAATTCAAGAAAGAAGAGGACAGAGTAATGGCGTTTGGCTTTGGTAGTTAGCAGGAAAGTTCAAGGTGGACATGTTGTTCAAGTAACTTTGAGGCATATGGGAGTAGTAATGTCTAGAGAAGAAAAAAGGAGATGCGCGGCACTCACCGAAGTAGTATTTATGTTGCAGCTTTATTCAAAACTTCATGAGAAGACGGTGCACATATAGGATCCTGGGGCGGACACACTGTAGCGAAAGGTAGCGGCTATGGCCGTTTCGCGCGTGGGATCGCGCTTCCTCTGGCCGCTGTAAACGTCATAGCGCAGGCCTGCGCTTTATAGGGGCGGGCTAGATGCGGCCGGCACCATCGGCCACAGCTGTGCGCCGCAGATCAGTGACATAAATAGTTTAAAAAATGTGAGCATAGGGAACAAATGCATGTAGAAATAATGAAAAGATGTCTGTAGAGGTAAAATCAGAACATAATTATGCAAATTATAATGCATACACAGTCACATTATGGCTAAAGATATGCGCAATGGCTATTAAATTGCCGGTGCTAGGCTCTAAGTATGTCTAACTACTAACACATTAACAGTGCTCTGTTATAAGAAAACCGACATGTCATTTCTATCATTTAACCTTGCCGCACCCAAAGCCCCAGTGAGCATAATCCACCTTGGCATATACAACATAGGGTGTACGACAATTAATAAAGTCGCCTACGACATGCTTAGTTCCTCCTATCTGTAGCCCTTTGCTGCAAGTATTGAGTGCACAAAAAGAACAGTGACCACATCTATAGTTACCTCTAGGTTTCTTAAGCCAGGTCTTTTCCTGGAGTGTGCTAAACACACTTGTGACTAGCTTATCCTTGAGGGTGAGGCACTTTCTAAATGTGACTAGGGGTCGTTGATTGGAGAAGTTATTCAAAGAGGGATCCCCTTTCAATAGATCCCAATTTTTATTGATAGCCCGCCTAATTGCTTCTGCGGCGGGGCTATACTGAAAAGAAAAGGCAAAGCGTGATGGTGCCCTATTGCTTCTTTTTTCCGTGAGTAGGGAATTGCGGTCCAGTAGAGCGGCCCTGCAAAGGGCTGCTGAGACGCTCCTCGATGGATAACCCCGGTCCAGCAGTCTGTTTCGTAGTTCTCCAGCCTGCTCGAGAAACCCGGCATCGGTGTCATTAATTCTCCGTAAACGGACAAACTGTCCATACGGAACAGCGCGCTTAACCGATGGCGGGTGAAAGCTGGTCTGGTGGAGGAGTGAGTTCGTCGCCGTGGGCTTACGGAAGCCCCTGGTGTGTACAGCACCATCTTTCACAGTGACGCGCACATCCAGAAAATCAAGGGACCCACCACCAAAATTGATGGTGAATTTCATGTTCATCTGGTTACGCGTGTTGAGGTAATCAACAAATGCATGACAGGACGCTTCACTCCCCGACCAGACCAAGAAAATATCATCCACATATCTCAAAAACAAGTGGACAGACTGCAGGAAGGGGTTATCCACCGAGAACACATACGTATCTTCAAATACCGCCAGGTACAGGTTCACAAATGTGCACGAGACCGGTGTGCCCATTGCGGTACCTAGTACCTGGCGGTACCACTGGCCATCGAACTGGAAGACGTTGTTAGTGAGAGCAAGGTCCAGTGCCTCACGGATGAAATTTTTGAACACCATGTCCTTGTCGCTTCTACTAAGGACAAGGTCAATAGCCCTAAGTCCTAGGTCATGGGGGATTCTGGTGTATAAACTTTCAACATCCAAGGACACCAGGCTAAACTCACTCCGCCACTCAAGGGACCCGAGTGCCCGGAGAAAGTCGCCTGTGTCCTTTAGATATGTAGGGGTGCTAACTAGCAGTGGTCTAAGGAGCCAATCAACATAGCCAGACAATGGCTCAGTCACTGACCCGATCCCGGCGATGATGGGACGGCCCGGGGGTCGGGTCAGTGATTTGTGAATTTTTGGTATGAAGTACCAAATAGGGACCTTGGGGTATGCAGGAATAAGTCGATCAATCATGCCTTTCGGTAGAAATTCAGCCAAAACATATTGGTCCACTAGTGCATGAAGCTCAGATGAGATCCCAGGGACGGGGTCCCCCCTGAGCTTTAGGTACACTGTGTTATCCTCTAATTGCCTGCCTGCCTCCTCTAGGTAATATTCCCTGGGCATCAGGACCACATTCCCTCCCTTGTCGGCCGGCTTAATTACGATATTGTCCTGTTTACTTAACCACAAGAGAGCACGGGACTCTTCTGCTGAAAGGCTCTTAGGTGCCACTGGGTACATCAGCGCACGCATTTCTCTCAACACCCGCCTGTGGAACAGGTCTATCGCCGAGCCGGCCGGCATGGGAGGAAGGAAGGTGGACCTGACGCCCCCTGTGTATTTGTCTAGCTGGCCCTGCCTGCCTGAAGGCTCCTCTGACTCCATACTTGACAGGAAATGCATTCTATCTCCTCCTCGCTGAATCTGCCTTTTAAATGAAAATCGGTTTTTGTCATTGTTGCTGGGACCTCTCCCGGTAGGGGGGCGGAGCCCTGCGGAGGGGCCTCAGCAAACAACTTCTTCAAATACAGTTTGCGAACTGACAGAAATAAATCGATCTCGAAATCCACCGGGTTGAACTGCTCAGGTAGGCTGAATCCCAGCCCTCGATTGAGGAGTGGGATGCAGCCAGGAGGCAGTTCTAAACCCGTAAGATTCACCACTATGTCCTTGGCGTGTACGTTCGAAACAAAGTCCTCATGTGTTATTGTCGCCAGGAGACCTGACGCCTCCTTCTCGTCGACTTGTGGACCTCTCTTGATTTTTCTTGAGCGTCTGCCACGCCCCCTTCTCGTGCTTTGTCTAAAGGGGATGGATCATCAAGGGAATTGGCACCATTTCCCTCGGACTGGCTTGACTCAGAGTCTGTGGCCCAAAAATTATGGCGTCCTCGGCGTGGCATCCGTTTAGGGCAGGTCGTTTTTGTCCCTGATAAATTTATCTCTCTTTCTGTCTTTGATCTCTGTCTGCGTTGTGAGTAGCTTTTTATTCAGCCTCTTTTCGAAATTAATAAACTGTGACTCCAAAAGCCTTCTTTGGAGTTCGTCTCGCGCCTTACTTAGCTCATCGGTGAAGGCTGCATATTCTTGTTGATCTCGGGCTAATACTAGCTCCATAATTTGTGTGGAAAACCGTTGGTGTGCAGCCTTCCATTCCCCCACAAATTGAGGGTCATCATCGTATTGCATAATGTCTTTAAATAAACGCAGGCCTCTAGGGACCCGTCCACATTCTTTGTAAGATTTCAGGGATTTAATGGTCCAAAAAAGTCTCACCTCCTTATCAGCAAGCTGGAAGATCTTAGACTCCAATGCTTTCGTGCTAATAGCATATACATAGTCCCTCTGGTCACATATTGCAAAAAAACGTGTCCGCCCCTTCTCGCCCCTGTGTAAGACCACATGCGGCTTCTGGTGCAGCTTCTGGTGCGGCTATGGGGGCTTCAGTGTTGTCGGCGTGCTCTGCCATGGTTGAAGTCATCAAACAATGATACAAGTAAGAGAGTGAATGCGGCGGCACTGCCCTCACTGAGATACAGCCCAAATGACAAGAAGCCGGTTCTGTGGTACGATATACTTCATATTGTGGTGCTCAGCGTATAAAGAGGTAAGACCAAAATCATTCGCAATGTCTAGAAAAGAAAAAAGGAGATACGCGGCACTCACCGAAGTAGTAATTATGTTGCAGCTTTATTCAAAACTTCATGAGAAGACGGTGCACATATAGGATCCTGGGGCGGACACACTGTAGCGAAAGGTAGCGGCTACGGCCGTTTCGCGCGTGGGATCGCGCTTCCTCTGGCCGCTGTAAACGTCATAGCACAGGCCTGCGCTTTATAGGGGCGGGCTAGATGCGACCGGCACCATCGGCCACAGCTATGCGCCGTGGATCAGTGACATAAATAGCTTTAAAAATGTGAGCATAGGGAACAAATGCATGTAGAAATAATGAAAAGATGTCTGTGGAGGTAAAATCAGAACATAATTATGCAAATTATAATGCATACACAGTCACATTATGGCTAAAGATATGCGCAATGGCTATTGAATTGCCGGTGCTAGGCACTAAGTATGTCTAACTACTAACACAGTCCTAGGATAGAGCCTTGGGGGACACTGACAAAAAAGGGACGAGGTGAGGAGATGTGTGAGTGGGAGACACTAAATGTCCGGTTTGCAAGCTATGATGTGATTCAGGAGAAGGCCAAATCTGTGATGCCAAGAGATGCGAGAGTTTGTAGCAGAACTGTGTCAAAGGCAGAGGATAATTCAAGAAAGAAGAGGACAGATTAATGGCGTTTGGCTTTGGTAGTTAGCAGGACAGTTCAAGGTGGACATGTTGTTCAAGTAACTTTGAGGCATATGGGAGTAGTAATATGGGGCAATAGTTAGACAAAGAAGATACGTCAAGGGAAGGCTTTTTGAGGATAGGTGTGATGGTAGCATGTTGGAAAATAGGAGAGGAAGACACCTGAGGTTAGGGATAGATTGAAGAGATGGGTTAGGGCAGGGATAAACACTGTGGTGAGGTTAGGGATGAGGTGGGATGGGATTGGGTCAAGCGCACAGGTGGTGAGATGTGATAGAGTAGGTTGGAAAGTACTTCTTTTGTAATGGTGGAGAAGCAGTTTTTTGGGGAAGAGGACTGAATAAGTGTGTAGAGGGGCTGTGGGGACTGTAGGCTGATGCTTTCTCTGTTAATCTTTTGTATGAAATATGTGGCAAAGTCCTCAGCTGAGATGAGAGGTGAGGGAGGGGGCACAGGTGGATGGAGAAGAGAGTTAAAGGGTTTATCCCATGATTAATGAAAAAAAACAGACATAATATTGTACATGACAAGCCTTTTCTAACAAAGCAGAACCGGCCCTGTATCTCACATGGATCAGGAGATCTGCCCATTCATTGCTCCAATTACTGTGCTAGATTTACAGTGAGAAACAGAAGTATTTGAACACCCTGCGATTTTGTTCTCCCACTTAGAAATCAGTGGAGGTTCTCCCACTTAGAAATCATGGAGGGGTCTGAAATTCACATTGTAGGTGCATTCCCACTCTGAGAGACAGAATAAAAAAACAAAATTCAGGAAATCACATTGTATGATTTTTAAAGAATTTATTTGTCTTGCACTGCTGAACATAAGTATTTGAACACCTGAGAAAATCAGTGTTAATATTTGGTACAGAAGCCTTTGTTTACAATTACAGAGGTCAAACGTTTCCTGTAGTTCTTGACCAGATTTGCACACACTGAAACAGGGATTTTGGCCCACTTCTCCACACAGATCTCCTCTAGATCTGTCAGGTTTCGGGGCTGTCGCTGAGCAACATGGAGTTTCAGCTCCCTCCAAAGATGTTCTATTGGATTTAGGTCTGGAGACTGGCTAGGCCACTCCAGAACCTTGATATACTTCTTACGGAGCTGCTCCTTGGTTATCCTGGCTGTGTGCTTCGGGTCGTTGTAATGTTGGAAGACCCAGCCACGACCCATCTTCAATGCTCTGACTGAGGGAAGGAGGTTGTTGCTCAAAATCTCACAATAAATGGCCCCATTCATCCTCTCCTTAATACAGTGCAGTCATCTTGTCCCCTTTGTAGAAAAGCACCCCCAAAGCATGATGTTACCACCCCCATGATTCACAGTAGGGATGGCAACTCATCCTTCTTTTTTCTCCAAACACGACGAGTGAAGTTTAGACCAAAAACTTCTACTT
This sequence comes from Bufo bufo, assembly GCF_905171765.1. Classification (NCBI taxonomy): domain Eukaryota; kingdom Metazoa; phylum Chordata; class Amphibia; order Anura; family Bufonidae; genus Bufo; species Bufo bufo. The sequence goes on from NC_053398.1 coordinate 99,735,735, forward strand.
TGGTCTCATCTGACCACATGACTTTCTCCCATGCCTCCTCTGGACCATCCAGATGGTCATTGGCAAACTTCAGATGGGCCTGGGCATGTGATGACTTGAGCAGGAGAACGTTCCGTGCAATGCATGATTTGTGACCTTTAAAACTGTGGTCCCAGCTCTCTTCATGTCATTGACCAGCTCCTCCCTTGAAGTTCTGGGCTGATTCCTCACCTTTCTGATCATCAGTGATACCCCACGAGGTGAGATCTTGCATGGAGCCCCAGTCCGTGGGAGACTGACAGTCGTCTTTAGCCTCTTCCATTTTCTAACGATTTCTCCAACAGTTGATCTATTTTCACCAAGCTGCTTGGCAATTGCCCCTTAGCCCTTTCCAGCCTAGTGGAGGTCCACAATTTTGTCACTGGTTTCTTTTGACAGCTCTTTGGTCTTGCCCATGGTAGTAGTTGGCATCTGAATGATTGTGGGGTGGACAGGTGTCTTTAAAGAGATCAGACAGGTACTACTAAGTTAGATTAATGAGTGGAGTAGAGGTGGACTTTTTAAAGGCACAGTAACAGGTCTTTGAGAGCCGGAATTCTTGCTGTTTCTCGGGTGTTCAAATACTTATGTTCAGCAGTGCAAGACAAATAAATTCTTTAAAAATCATACAATGTGATTTCCTGATTTTTTTTTCTTTTTATTCTGTCTCTCAGAGTGGGAATGCACCTACAATGTGAATTTCAGACCCCTCCATGATTTTTAAGTGGGAGTACTTGCAAAATCGCAGGGTGTTCAAATACTTCTGTTCCTCACTGTATATCAAGCTGGCAGCTCAGGGGGAGTGTCCTTTCTCAGGGGCATGTCTTTCTTCTGTAGCTCTCCCTATCACAGTTCAGGAGGCAGTTAAAGGATAAAACCGAGCATGTGCGGCCATCTCAGTACGTAGGACAAAGAAATACAAAAAACAAACAGCAGGTGGCGCTATACAGATACATTTTATTGAATAACTGTACTAAATTTTAAATGACATGCAATTACAAAAGTATTCAAAGCCAGGTGCCTGTTTTATTTTTCATGGGACAATGCCTTTAAAAGTGTTAAATAGTTGTTTAGGACTGTAGACAGGGAAAAGAGAGATGTGAAGTAGGCCTGTTTTGCAGCAGCGAGTGCGGACTTGGTTCACTGGTCCTCCATCTTGTCGGCAGATGTGACAACAAATGCCACTTGGAAGGAAAAAGCTGACACACTTGGGGAGATTTATCTAAACTGGTGTAAAGAAAAACCGGCTTTGTTGCTCATAGGGACCAATGAGATTCCACCTTTCATTTTTCAGAGCTTCTTCGGAAAATTAAAGGATCAATCTGATTGGTTGCTGTGGCCAACTAAGCCAGTTTTCCTTTACACCAGTTTTAATAAATCCCCCCACTGAGTATAGTCTGAGATAATCCTGATTCAGCACAAATGGAAGTCAGCTGTGCCACCTAAATGGTGCATGATGCGTCCGTATACATGTGGCATAGCTGTGTATTTATGTCTGACATATGTCTTCATTAGTTATCCGAATAAACCTGTGGCTTCAGGCGTTCACTCCCTGCCCATTATATTGTCAGCTGAAAGGAGCAGCCTGTCCTGACAACATGCATACACATGGCTAGTATAGATGTCTTCTCAGTCACCCCAGTCATGACCCCAGCACGCCATCTTAATGTCTTCAGGATTAATTACCACAGAACCAATAAACACAGCAGGGTAATGAATTACCATAGGTCCAAGAAAAGTCACATTACAGCAGATAACATGGCCTTTAGGAAAGATATTCCCACAGGACAGGGCAGAAACAAGATACTTGAAGACAACAGTAATTAAAGCTTCATGTATCCAAAGCTTCAGAACTTGTACCGGTTATTCAAGAGGACCTGTCCCCTCTCCTGACATGTCTGTTTTAGTAAATCACTGTATTCATATGAAATTACAATTGTACAGCATCTATTCCTATGGCAATTATGTACCGTTCCTCTATTATTCCTATAGAGGTTTATGGCAAATTTGTTGTGACCGTTTGGGGGGCGAGATTTTAGCTTTCAGCACCTATCCTTAGGATAGTCCCACCAATATTAGATTCTTGGGGGGTCTAACACCAGGCACCCCTGCCGATCAGATAGTACTGCCCCCTTCATTGTCGGGCACAATGATGTACATTTAGTTGTGGCTGTGAATGGTACTGCAGTTTACTGAAGCTCCATCCCATCAATATCTGTAGTCCGGAGAAGGGGTTAAAAGGAAATCCTAAAGACAACAAGATGACTTCTCTACACTCACCTGCATTGTCTCATTTTTAGGAGGAATGTTTCATATATTTAAATTAGTTTTCTTAATTAGAGGGGAAATAATGTGTTTGCTTATTCTTTTTTAATGCAGCTATTAATTTTTTATTTTTAATAATTTTCCAGGGGGGCGGCCATATTGGAGGTACACACTGGTATTACAGGCTCCAGGAAGCAATGGAATTTGGTCCCCAGAGACCGGGGACTGACAACACAGGTGAATACAGAACCTTCTATGTGTGCAGTGTTGCTATCCTCTCTTATCTAGGCCTCCAGCAATACAGCAGGGAGGTCATTAAAACCTCCGCCCTCTAATAATAATGAGAGGACTCTACAGTAAAGGCCAATTACACTCATAATTGCTACCAGTCCCGAATTTGCAGGTACTGTCCCTAATTTTCAGATGCAGTTGCTGCAAATTCATGCAGTCCCGGGTCGAAAATGGATGGGGCTTATATAAGTCCCGCCCATAAATGGGTGATCCCATCTGGTTTTGGGGCGTTCCTGGGCAGGGTCTAGTCATTTACTAACTGCAATGTTGGTAAGTTACACTCATTTGTTGGCTGATGGCATCGTTCAAGCAGCAGAAAAGATGCCCGATTATCAGCAGCACATCGCCCAGCAACGGATCCAGTTGTATTATCTCTAAAATAGCCAAGACTAGCCAAGACGGATCCGTCTCTAAAACCATTGTAAGTCGGATCAGTTTTTTTTTTTGTCCGAAAAAACGGATTCGCCACCATTGACTTACATTGTGAGTCATGACGGATCCGTCTTGCTCCGCACCACATCGCGGACAGAAAAACGCTGCTTTCGGAACGCAACCAAACGAAACGGAATGCATTCTGGTGCACTCTGTTTCGTTCAGTTCAGTTTTGTCCCCATTGACAATAAATGGGGACAGAACTGATCTCAATAGCGGAAAGGGAAAGCGCAGATGTGAACGTAGCCTAATCCAAGATGTGCTGCTGATAATGGGGAGGAACAATATACTTTGCATTGGCAAAGTAGCAAAATAATAGAAAAAAAATGAACTCACTAAACCAGCATTTTATTTTTTAAATATGTTTAGAATAAAAACCTAATTTACATAAAGTCGTTTTCTCATATTACATCCCCTTTACAGTTGCTCCAGGGATGGAGCTTGACTGTAAAATGAAATCTAGTAGTAACTTTGTGCTAGGCAGTATATGTTTAGCTAGGACATCATCTTCTGATACATTTCTGGGTATTTGCTAGCGCACGTGGACTGTGCCATGTTCTTTTCCTTACAAACACATGCGATTATCACTTGGTTCATCCAGGCGCATCTTCACGATATTTTCCTTCCCAAGAACCTCTTGCCCTGACACGTTCCCTGCAATAGCAGCCTTACCAAGTAAATTCTCCTGCTATGTGAGGAATGTCTCAGTATGTCAATGAAGATCGCTCTTGTTTATCTTTATTTTTTCTGGAACACCTTATAAATTCTTTAACCCCTTCCCGACCTCTGCTGTATGTGTAGGGCGGATGTCAGGTCATTTTATAGATTGAACCCGCTCAGCCATGGGCATAGTTTGTGGCCGAGTTACACAGCGGACACCCAGTGACAGAGTCCATGATCAGAGACAACTCTGATCACAGGCACTTAGTCAATTGCAACCACAGCATCTGAACTTTCATTGTCAATGAGATCATGGCAGCCATTAGGTTGCTTTGGCGGCCTGGGGTTTTCAGAAGGTTCTGAGGCCTTCAATAGCAAAGTTCCTATGTGTCAAACCCTGCCTATAGATTCTCCTCTCCTACAGATTGCAATGGTAAATCATTGCAGTCTATAGAAGAAGTGATCACACGAATGCATGATAACGTCCCCTAGGGGGACTCAAAATAAGTGTGAAACAAAGTAAAAAAAAGTTTTTAAACATATGAAACAAAAATACCTTTTTTTTTTAATCAACTCCCCTTCTCTTTTTAAAAAATAATCAATAAAAAAAAATAAACATCATTGGTAACGCTGCGTCCCAAAAAGCCTGAACTATTAAAATATAAATGTGTGAATGGTGTAATGGAAATAAAATCAAAATGGCTGACTGGCAGTTTTTTGCCTCCCCCAAAAAATTTAATATAAATTGATCAAAAAGTCATGCACACCTCAAAATGGTATCAATATAGAAATACAGATCACCTTGCATCAGTCCTTACACAGCTCCACAGATGTAAATTTTTAAAAAATTCATCAGGGTCAGAGTTGTCTCTGATCATGGACTCTGCCACTGGGTGTCCGCTGTGTAACTCGGCCCCAAACTATGCCCATGGCTGAGCGGGTTCAATCTATAAAATGACCTGGCGATGCAAAGAAAAAAATTATTTTTTCTCAAGATTTTATTATTTTAAAAGTATGAAAACACAAGAAAAACTATAAAAAATATGGTATTGCTGTTAACTATACTAGCCTGCAGATTGAAATTAACATGTCATTTTTACCACAGAGAGAACGCCATAAAAATGAAACCCAGAAAACAATGACGGTATTGCATTTTTACCAATTACACCCCATTTAGAATTTACACAATATTGAGTAGAGTCATTAGAAAGTACAACTTGTCCAGCAAAAAACAAGCCCTGATATGTCTAGCTGTAGTGAAAATGAAGAAAGTTATGGCTCTGACAGGCAGGAAGAAAATGAAAATGAAAAAATGTGAAAGGGTTAAAGGCCCTTTATTATCCCGCTTTTATTGGATAAAATAGCATTTTTGGAATTGGTTTTTATGAAAAATTTTGCTCTGTTTTTCTGCTGCGTATATTTTCATGCATTGCAGCCTGCTCAGTACCGTTCAGTGCGAAATTTGCCAGACGAGCTCTCTGACAGTTCAGTCTGCAGCCCCTCACTCGTCTATTCTGAATGCAAATATAATGCACACGGCCGTAGTTTTGGTCAGCATCCGATCAGCATTTTTTTGTGGATCAGATGCGGACCCGTTCATCTCAATGGGGCCACAAAAGATGTGGACAGCACACCCGTGTACATCCGCATCCATAAGTCCATTTCATGGCCCCGCAAAAAAATAGAACATGTCCTACTCTTGTCTGTTTTACGGTCAAGGATAGGACATTTCTACAGGAGTAAAGAAAATGGTGGCATGCACTCGGCCGGTATCCGTGTTTTGTGGGTCCGCGATTTGTAGACCACAAAACACTTATGGCCATGTGCATGAGCCCTAATGAAAATTCAGAAGAGGAAAGAGAGGTCTTGAAAAGTTTCTTGCAAATGTATGGAGCATTACATAAACACAGATGACATGCTGCATTATTTAGACCATGTTGGTCGGATTCATCATACAGCATGAGTTAGGGATCATTCAGACGGCCATAGTGTTTTGCGGTCTGAAAATTGCGGATCCGCAAAACACGGATACCGGCCATGTGCGTTCCGCATTTTGCTAACACTGGGACCCCCACTGATCACAACAACAGGGGCCCCATACCTTATGGAGCCCCCCTAAAATGGACAGAGCGGCAGGTCAGAAATGCCCGCCACAGCTCCATTCATTTCTATGGGAGCAGCAGAGATAGCCGCGTACAGCGCTCGGCTATTTCCGGCGGTCCATTAGAGAATGAGTGGAGCTGTAGGGTGCATGAGTAGGGTTATTGGCTACGCTCGGGTCCACTACCCCATCATTTAGCTAACTAACCTTCCCCATTTCCTCTCCCAATAACCACACACAGCCACTGTTTGGATTAAATCGGCCACAGCAGCCGTCTTTTATTAAATAATATAAATAACATGAATAAACATAACACTTGATATAACAATGACATATATATATAAATATATACATGTCTAACTGACGAGGGAGGTCCTAGAAGCCGCCTAACTGCACCTTAAACGACCACAAACCACCACGGCAATTCCATCTTGCCCCCAGCCGCGTACCACAAGCTCGGGGACACCAACTGACGGACGCCATACCAAGCCAACCAGGTGCCCCAACTCTGAGAGTCCAGCCCCACCATTGAGGCCCTCTCATTCACCGTTACCATCCAGTAGCCCCAGCTTCTATGACCTCCCCCCGCCACGACTGCTGCGACAAACGCAACACTTAACGACACACTCCGTCCACCACCCCTTGTCCATTTTTTTTTTTTTTTTTTTTTTTTTTTTATACATTTATTTATTTATAAAATACACATTTTTTTTTTTTTTTTTTATATATGCATCCCCTCTATAATATACCGTTGCCGCCCTGAAACATCCAAGTACACACTACGGGAGGGAGGGAGGGAGATGCTGGCTCTCTGCTCCTAAAATGGCGGGCGCTGACCTGCCTCACCACTACTTCAGCCTGCCGCTCCCCGCCCCTTTCTAGCTCCTCCCCCCTTTTCCTGCACTCATCCACTTAACCCTTACCTTCCCTGACCCTTGCTCACAAAACCCCTCATGCCGGCCTCCCCTGAAGCGTGCCGCTTCGTCCGGCCTCACTTGAGTAGGGTTATTGGCTACGCTCGGGTCCACTACCCCATCATTTAGCTAACTAACCTTCCCCATTTCCTCTCCCAATAACCACACACAGCCACTGTTTGGATTAAATCGGCCACAGCAGCCGTCTTTTATTAAATAATATAAATAACATGAATAAACATAACACTTGATATAACAATGACATATATATATAAATATATACATGTCTAACTGACGAGGGAGGTCCTAGAAGCCGCCTAACTGCACCTTAAACGACCACAAACCACCACGGCAATTCCATCTTGCCCCCAGCCGCGTACCACAAGCTCGGGGACACCAACTGACGGACGCCATACCAAGCCAACCAGGTGCCCCAACTCTGAGAGTCCAGCCCCACCATTGAGGCCCTCTCATTCACCGTTACCATCCAGTAGCCCCAGCTTCTATGACCTCCCCCCGCCAACAACGCGCAGCTTGACAGCCCTTAAGCTCGCGCGTTCCGCCACACCCGGAGGGCTGTTTCAATACCTCCCTGCAAGTCCAGTGACCACAAATCAATGCCCACCGCATTGAGGTGGACTCCATCCTGTCTCCAAAAGCCTCCTGTTCCTGCTTCCAACTCGGGGTGCCTCACCACCACCGCCCCATGTTTGGCACAGAACCGCCCAATCACCCTGTTCAGCTTAATCCTAGCCTTATTCAGCCTTTCAACCGATCTCGCCTCCCTCCAGACCTTCCTGGGGACAATATCCGACCACACAGTGACAACTGACGGGAAGAGGGACCACAAACGCAAAAAATCAAAACGTATATCCCTGATCAACTCTCTGCAAGGTCGGACCCCTAGGTCATTTCCCCCAACATGCAACACCAAGATATCTGGGACTCTATCTAACCTGGCTTGCCGATGAACCTCCTGCAAAACACTACCCCACACCATACCTCTGCGTCCGATCCATCTTACTATGGCTGTCCCCCGATCAAACCCCAGCTGCCGCCCATTCTGCCGAACATCCGCTCGTAATGCCCCCCAGAACACGAACGAATGGCCCAGGATCCAAACTAATAACGGGGCATCACCTGAAAAAAGAACGAGACAAACATGGTTAGACACAGCCTTAAACTGCCCCTAAACGCACATACAGCCGAAAACGCTCCGACTCCCACCTCCCAATACGCTTAATCACTTCATCTCGCACCCCCAAGCGAGCAGCCTCCGTGGCAGCACCTATCCTGAAGGAATGACCCGTAAACTTGCCAGAGTCCATTCCTAGATTACGCAAACATTTCTTGAATACCGCTATAAATTGAAATCGCGATAAAAAGGAGCCATCCTCATGTCTGAGAATCGGGCCTGCCGCGACCCCTGCCCTTCCTTGAAAATCACGCAAACACCGTACTGGACACACTAGACATACCGGCACCTCAAACAATGAGACTAAATGACCCCTCCCCTCCTGATCCGTCTTTGAAAATCTCAGATAAATCAGCACCCTGTCGTCATATAACGTTACATCCTCACTCCTCAGACCCCCTTCCCGCTGCACACTTGCACACACTAACTCCCCTAAACGAAAGGCTCCGAAAAAAGCCAGAGCAAAGGCTAGTCTAAATAAGCTCACCTCCCAAGCCGAGCGACACACTCCAGCTACCTGCTCCCCTAACTGTAACAATAACGAAAAGGACACCGGTAGGCGGGAATCTTTGACACGCTGAAACCTTCTATAACCCTTCAAAATTTGTCGGACCAAAAAGGACTTAGTAATGTCCGGGGAATTCCGCAATTTGAATCCGAAAGCCAAGCCCGCCATGCAACCATTGATCTTGGCAACCGACCAACCTTGATCCTTCACGTGGCCAATGAACAGTAACAACGGAATTTCCCCGTCCAGTACCTCGACCCCTAGGTCATTACACCACTGCTGCCACCTACTCCAAGCCCTATCGTACATCCTCCACGTGCCTTCACTCAATGATGCCTGCAACAGACAAGCTACGGTACCTCCAGGATCTCCCACAACGACTCTGGACACACCAATCCGACCTGACTCGCCTCCGGGGCCAGCTGGCGAAACCGCTCCCACTGAAAACGAGAAAGTGCGTCAGCTATACAGTTAGAGGAACCAGGCACATGCACCGCAAACACCCAAGCATTAAGGGACAAGCACCGGAGAACCAACTGCTGCAATAGGCAAATAACTGGGGGGGAAGAAGCCGTTACACTGTTGATGGCTTGCACAACTCCCAAGTTGTCACAATGGAAACGAACCTTCTTGTGCCGAAACTTCTCCCCCCAGAGCGTGACTGCCAACACAATGGGGAAGAGTTCCAACAATGCCACGTTTTTTACCCACCCTTTTCGTACCCAGGACTCAGGCCACCGACCCGCACACCACTGCCCTTCACAGTACGCCCCAAAACCCGCTCCACCCGCAGCATCCGTAAACAATTCGAAATCAAACGCATCAACCACCCCCCCCATAACTAATGCTCTGCCATTAAACTGTTTTAAAAAGGAATCCCAAACTTTCAAATCCCCTTTCAACTCACTGCCTAGTCTAATAAAATGGTGGGGAGACACCACCCCTCCTGTCGCCGAAGCCAACCTCCTACTAAAAATGCGGCCCATAGGTAGGATTCTGCATGCAAAATTTAATTTGCCCAACAAAGACTGCAGGTCCCGCAGACGAATCTTTTTTGCTGTCAATGCCGCCGCCACCTCTGTTCTTAAATCTGACACTTTGTCTACTGGTAGCCTACACTCCATCCGCTGTGTATCTATGACAATACCCAAAAAGCTTAGCTCAGTAGCCGGCCCCACCGTTTTGTCCACCGCTAACGGGACTCCAAAACACTCAAAAACAGACTGTAATGTGGATAACAACAACGAACAAACCCTAGATCCCCCCGGCCCCAAACACAGGAAATCATCCAAATAATGAATGACAGAGTGACAACCTGATTCCTGAACCACCACCCACTCCAGAAAAGAACTAAAACGCTCAAAATATGCACACGATATTGAACAGCCCATTGGCAAACACCTATCCACAAAATATGCGCCATTCCAAAAACAACCCAGTAAATACAAACTATCCGGGTGAACTGGCAACAACCGAAATGCCGCTTCAATGTCACATTTTGCCAACAGGGTACCCGGACCCAGCTTCCTTACCCATTCCACAGCCGCATCAAAGGAAGCATAAACCACAGAACAAAGTTCCGGGTCAATGCCCTCATTGACCGACGCACCCTTAGGGAATGATAAATGGTGGATGAGCCTAAATTTATTAGGCTCCTTCTTAGGGATCAAACCCAAAGGGGAAACTCGCAAGTTACTGATGGGTGATGTAACAAACGGACCATCCATCCTCCCTAGGGAAACCTCTTTAGCTAACTTTCCTGTCACTATGTCCGGGAACTGCAATGCCGAGCGCAAATTCTTCCGCTTCTCTAAGACTGGTAACGGGTGTGAAGGTATATGAAAACCGAACTTAAACCCTGAATACAAAAATTCAGCTAACTCCTGGTTCGGATATCTATTTAGATGCCCCACCATCCTTTCCACTCGCACTGGGGTCTGCCCCTTTTGCAAAACTATCCCCCCCCCTTTGTCTACCCCCTCTAAAACATCTGCTAGCCCCATGGCCCCCGCCACACACGGAACATTCATGCCTAAATTTGCATTTTTGGCCGAATTTGCAACTTCCCTCATTGAAAAGGAAGCAGTATCCTCTTCCAACTGGGGGCGTCCCTGTACCTTGCTGTACCCCAACCCCTGACTCACTCCGAAAGGACTGACCACTCCTACCTGGCGCTGTCACCCTCATCCATAACGCAATGTCCTTATGGTCCCATCTCATATTAGGACGGACCGCTTTCCTCTGACGAAACTGCTCGTCATACCGTAACCACCCGGAACCCCCATACACTCTATAGGCTTCCCCAATAGCATCCAGATAGCAAAATAAAGGGGAACAGCATTCCGGACTCTTCTCCCCAATCACACTTGCCAAAATAGCAAAGGCCTGTAGCCAATTACTAAATGACCTAGGGATAAGGCGATAGCGACGCTTATCATCATCCTCCTTTCTTACTCCGTCCTTTTTTACCACATCAAGGTTGAACCGCTCCAACGGAAGCAGCGAAAAAATTTCTATATACTCTCCCTTCCAAATTTTCTCACGCACCTCCGTTTTCAAATGCGCTCCCAGGGGACCCTCAAAACAAACATACACCTCCCCTTTTGCGGCGTCATCTAATCTGGGCCTATCCTCCTCACCTCCCGCCTGCGTCTGCACTGACACTGATTCGGCTACACCTGTGCTATTGGCCACTGCTACATTACTATTGTTAGCGGTCGCCGGTACATTGCTATTTTCTGCCCCCAACCCCCACGCTGCTAAGGGGGTAGCCCCCATTGCCCCCCTATCCTGACTAACCCCAGCTAAACCACACAGCAAGCGCCCCAAACCACCGATAATAGCACTATTGCTCCCCCCCGCCCCAGGCGCCACATTAAATATAGATAACAGTGTTCCCAGTGATGTCTCACCTAACTGCCCGGGTGCTGTGAACCCGGCAGCCGCAGGTCCTGATTCCTGACGGACGACTCCTGGATCCACGACGTTCCTTTGATGGGTACTTGCGCTGTTCGACGGCAGCACCCCAGGCGGATCACTGCTGGGTGCGTTAGGAATGGCTCTGGGACGCACTCTGTCTTCCACGGTGTCAGGACCAGTAGCAAACTGTCCGCCCTCAGGAAATGGCCTGCGCAACTCCCTGTCCTCCATATAAGCATCTGCACGCCTGTCTTCATGCCCAAGAGGCCTGCTCTGGGGCGGGGAGCCGTCCAGAACAGCCTCGTCCTCCTCCTCTGTAAGAAGCGCATCATGGCAAGGCCTGCGCCCGTCCCTGGCACCTACAGGCGCAGCCTCGTGTGCCACTGAAAGGGGCTCATCCTGTAAGGGCCTGCGCCGGGCCGCCCTGGCCGACCGCGCAGCCCCGCTGCTGCCTCTGCTGCCACTACCTCTCCCACGCTGAGCAGGCCTCCGACTCCTGGGGACAGGAGGGGATCCTGCAGAACCAGGTCCTGACTCCCCTGTTGCTGCCACGATGGGCTGAGGGGAAGGCCCCACAGCCTCTGGAGGGTCCCGCCGGACATATGGATTACGCCCACGCCGGGAGGTCGCAGAAGCCTTAGAATGCTCCCGGCGTGGAGGGTCCCTTGTGGGGCTCCTGACACGGCGCCGGACCCGGGGGGGTAAATCAGGGCTCAGGCGCGCCGGCGGCCGTACCCGCCGCGACCGTGTAGCTGCTGGAGTAGGGCTAGACGTACCCACCTCCGCCCCCCCTAGCAATGCGGTCACCTGCTGCTCCAGCCAGTCGCTGCCCCTGGTGTCCGCCGCTTCCCTCAAGCGCCGCAGCATCACCTCCACTGCTTCTGCCATTGCTGAATCCGATGCTGCAGTTCAGAAGATGTTGGCTCTCTGCCAGATGCTGGCTCTCTGCTCCTAAAATGGCGGGCGCTGACCTGCCTCACCACTACTTCAGCCTGCCGCTCCCCGCCCCTTTCTAGCTCCTCCCCCCTTTTCCTGCACTCATCCACTTAACCCTTACCTTCCCTGACCCTTGCTCACAAAACCCCTCATGCCGGCCTCCCCTGAAGCGTGCCGCTTCGTCCGGCCTCACTTTTCCAAACTGCCACTCCTTCAGATTCGGGGAACTGGACCCGCGTTCTTATGATCGGTGGGGGTCCCAGCAGTCAGCCCCCCACCAATCTGATAGTTATCCCATATCCTGTAGACAGGGGATAACTTCTAAACTTGGCACAACCGTATAATCCTGGAATTTCTTGAAGATCTCTGGATTTAGGCTGGGGCTACATGTCGACATTTGTCACGTGACAGCAAGTTGCAGAAAAATTACAAGCAAGTCACATATTGCACGGGACTTACACTAAAAACAATGGAGTAAAAGTCGCATGTGATGTGATCTGCAATGTCTGTATTACTGCCACTGTTGCGTTGCAGTCACAGCACATCACGTTTTATTGTCAGACCTTTCACAATCATTCAATGTGCTGTTGTGCAAGTTTAATGTACCCCTCAACCTAAGGGCTCATGCATACGGCCACAGCTAGTTTTGCGGTCCGCAAAACACGGATACTGGCCATGTGCATTCCACATTTTGCGGAACGGAAGGGACGGCCCTTAATAGAACAGTCCTAATCTTGTCTGTAATACGGACAAGTATAGGGCATGTTCTATTTTTTGGTGGGTGCTTCAGAACGGACATACGGATGCAGACAGGATACAGACGACGTGTGTGCTGTCCGCATCTTTTCTTTTGCAGCCCCATTGAAGTGAAAAGGTCCGCATCCAACCTTTTTTGCAAAAAAATACAAAAAACGATCTGTGCATGAGACCTAGGTCAAAGGCGCAACTAAAAGCTCCTGAGTCCTGGTGTCTTCTTAGAGGAACCAAGAATCCTACCTCGGTGGCCACCATAGCTGGGCATCTGGTTAGAGCTCAACAGAAACTGCCCTTTCTTGGGGAAGGTTCTCTACGAAACATCTGTTACATTTTTTACAATTTGTTTTTGCTATGAAATCGAGTACCCACACACCACTTGTGAAGGGCTAGCACAATAATTATACATAGTGAGATTCTCCTTGGTTTATATTACTTTCTCCTCTTGCTGTTAGAAGTGTTTCTGTATGATCCAGACACATATTTTGCACTAATGAGCGCCAATAAGCTGCAAACAGCTGCAAGCAATCGGGATATACAGATAGAGCTCTGCTATAACACAGTAGTTTTGAATGAATAGTTGCCTTTCTGGGACACATAAAATGATTTGCATATCCCCTCCCACAATCTGTAAATGAGCAATTAAACTCTAATTTTAAAGTTTTCAGTCTAGTCTAGAGAGTTTATACAGTCTGCAGGTAGCTTGTGTTTCTTGGCAATGTTGAGTCTCACCCTCCCGTGTTGTCTCTTTCCTACCTGCTTGATACGTTCTTCAGACTATTATTCTGCCAAGTCTTAAATTAATTTCTTAATTAATTTGGCTGGCTGCCCCTTGCTATTAGAGACACTAATGCTGCTTATCAGGAGAGATAAGAGTAATTGCAGTTAGTATTTTGCATTAGAGGAACTTCCAGGCTTTATTAGAGATGCGCCGCGTGGCATGTGGTCCTCTCAAGATTCCAGATTATTTTGCTAAGACTGCACCCTCAATTCTCAAGATCTTGGAATCTTGTCAAAATATAATTGCACAATGCGATTTAAAGGGGTAATTGAACCATGACAAACACTTTTAGGAGTTAAGCCTGCCTGGCAATCAGATAATGGGTCTACCTTCTGAAACCTTTGGAAGAAAATTCAGCCAATGATGAACAATTGTGTCTTGAAGATGTGATATGAAATTTCTGCCCTAATTATCTTTTCAGCCTCCCGGGCCTGGTGACAAGCATCATTACTCTCTTTCTCAGGGACGTGTCCTTTCTCTGTCTGCTGCAGCTGGTGGCAGTTGAAGGATAGAACTGAGCATGTGTGTCCACCTCGGTGGAGTGGACAGAGAAATTAGAAAAAGAGCAAACAGCAGGTAGTGCTATGCAGATAGATGTCATTGAATAACTCAGTGGCTATACTAAATTTTGAATTACATATTTAGTGCCCTGGAGCAGGGAGTACTTTGACATTTGGACATTTGTTGACATTTGCCTATATCAATAGAAACATAGAATGTGTCGGCAGATAAGAACCATTTGGCCCATCTAGTCTGCCCAATATACTGAATACTATGGATAGCCCCTGGCCCTATCATATATGAAGGATGGCCTTATGCCTATCCCATGCATGCTTAAACCCCTTCACTGTATTTGCAGCTACCACTTCTGCAGGAAGGCTATTCCATGCATCCACTACTCTCTCAGTAAAGTAATACTTCCTGATATTACTTTTAAACCCATGCAAAGTTAAAACTTCTTACTATATTTCTTTTGAAAGGGTTAACTTATACTGTTTATTACTGTGTTACTGCATTTTATATACATTTAGGTCCACATATATTTGGAAAATCACTGCCTGAAGAACGTATTAAAAGAAAATAATAAAGTATTTATTAAACTCTAGGTTAAAAAACGGGAAAGACTGTATATCACTTTCCGTGACTATCAGGCTTCCAGACTCAGGTAATGTAGTGTAGGAGTTTGATTGGATCCACAACACAGCCTAAAGTCTGGACAAAATCCCTATCCAGCTAGCACAGTGGTGCCAATATATACTGGGGAGGGAAACAGGACACGGTTCGTATATTTGAACCAGGCGCAGGTGCGTGATCAGAAGCAGTCCTACCTAGCATAAATTATAAGGCAGCTTCGAGTGAAAGTTAAACTGGTTGCCGAGGCAATCCAGTATACAGCATCCACAAGATGCTATTATATATGTGGACGCTCACTCAGCTGCCTCCATCAGCCTACCCATTCATGTATACACACACTGGGTCTCGGTCTCAGACCTCATACACACTAGCAAGTCAGCTGTTGCGCTGCTTGACTCCTGATCTGCACCCTGCCTAGAGAGCCGTGTCCTAATTGTAGTTCACCGGCTCAACGCGTTTCACTATGGCACTGTAAGCCACAACTCATCAGGAGCAAGAATCTCTCATTAAATAAAGTAGCCTGTGGAGCAGAACCAGCCTCACACTTTTGCGTGTCAAGGCTCCGGCGCTATGATGGCCAGACCCAGTGTGTGACCGAGACCCAGTGTGTGTATACATGAATGGGTAGGCTGATGGAGGCAGCTGAGTGAGCGTCCACATATATAATAGCATCTTGTGGATGCTGTATACTGGATTGCCTCGGCAACCAGTTTAACTTTCACTCGAAGCTGCCTTATAATTTATGCTAGGTAGGACTGCTTCTGATCACGCACCTGCGCCTGGTTCAAATATACGAACCGTGTCCTGTTTCCCTCCCCAGTATATATTGGCACCACTGTGC
This sequence comes from Bufo bufo, assembly GCF_905171765.1. Lineage (NCBI taxonomy): Eukaryota > Metazoa > Chordata > Amphibia > Anura > Bufonidae > Bufo > Bufo bufo. The sequence continues at coordinate 99,751,483 of NC_053398.1, forward strand.
TAGCTGGATAGGGATTTTGTCCAGACTTTAGGCTGTGTTGTGGATCCAATCAAACTCCTACACTACATTACCTGAGTCTGGAAGCCTGATAGTCACGGAAAGTGATATTCAGTCTTTCCCGTTTTTTAACCTAGAGTTTAATAAATACTTTATTATTTTCTTTTAATACGTTCTTCAGGCAGTGATTTTCATATATTTAGTGGACGTACCAATTAGTACCACATATATTTGGACAGAGACAACATTTTTCTAATTTATGTTCTGTACATTACCACAATGGATTTTGAACAAAACAGTTCAGGTGCAGTTGAAGTTCAGACTTTCAGCTTTATCTCAGTGGTTTGAACAAAATGATTGCATAAAAATGTGAGGAACTAAAGCATTTTTTTTAACTCAATCCCTTCATGTCAAGGGCTTAAAAGTAATTGGACAAATTAAATAATTGTAAATAAAATGTTCATTTCTAATACTTGGTTGAAAACCCTTTGTTGTTAATGACTGCCTGAAGTCTTGAACTCATGGACATCACCAGACGCTGTGTTTCCTCCTTTTTAATCCTCGGCCGGGCCTTTACTGCAGCGGTTTTCAGTTGCTGTTTATTTGTGGGCCTTTCTGTCTGAAGATAAGTCTTTAACAAGTGAAATGCTCTATTGGGTTCAGATCAGGTGACTGACTCGGCCATTCAAGAATATTCCACTTTTTTGCTTTAATAAACCCCTGGGTTGCTTTGGCTTTATGTTTTGGGTCATTGTCCATCTGTATTATAAAAAGGCCAACCAATCAGTTTGGCTGCATTTGGCTGGATTTGAGCATACAGTATGTCTCTAAAAAACCCAGAATTCATCTGGCTGCTTCTGTCCTGTGTCACATCATCAATAAACACTAGGGACCCAGTGACACTGGCAGCCATGCATGCCCAAGCCATCACACTGCCTCCGCCGTGTTTTACAGATGATGTGGTATGCTTTGGATCATGATCTCTACCATGCCTTCGCAATACTTATTTCTTTCCATCATTCTGGTAGAGGTTGATCTTGGTTTCATCTGTCTAAAGAATGTTCTTCCAGAAGTGTGCTGGTATTTTAAGATGTTTTTCAGCAAAGTTCAATCTAGCCCTAATTGACACTGAAGAGGACAGTATACTGCTACAGATGGATCTGGATAGACTGGAGGCTTAGGCAGATAAGTGGCAGATGAGGTTTAACACTGACAAATGTAAGGTTATGCACATGGGTAGGAATAATGCAAGTCTCCCGTACAGTCCGGCAGGACGGCGAAATAGCGGCAGGACGGATCCGACAGGGTGAACAGCCTGTCGGATCCGACAGGGTGAACAGCCTGTCGGATCCGTCCTGCCGCTAGTGTGAAAGTACCCTAAGCAGTAAAAACCAGTGTCAGGCAGCTACTGCCAAGTCCAATAAGATAATGGGTTGCATCAAAAGGGGCATAGATGCCTGTGATGAGAACATAGTCCTGCCACTTTACAAATCACTAGTCAGACCACACATGGAGTACTGTGTACAGTTCTGGGCTCCTGTGAACAAGGCAGACATAGCAGAGCTGGAGAGGGTCCAGAGGAGGGCAACTAAAGTAATAACTGGAATGGGTGGAATACAGTACCCTGAAAGTTTATCAACATTAGGGTTATTCACTTTAGAAATAAGACGACTGAGAGGAGATGTAATAACTATGTATAAATATATCAGGGATCAGTACAGAGATCTATCCCATCATCTATTTATCCCCAGGACTGTGACTGTGACGAGGGGACATCCTCTGCGTCTGGAGGAAAGAAGGTTTGTACACAAACATAGAAGAGGATTCTTTACGGTAAGAGCAGTGAAACTGGTGATGGTGAGTTCACTAAAAGAATTCAAGAGGGGCCTGGATGTATTTCTGGAGTGTAATAATATTACAGGCTATAGCTACTAGAGAGGGGTCGTTGATCCAGGGAGTTGTTCTGATTGCCTGATTGGAGTCAGGAAGGAATTTTTTCCCCTTAAGTGGGGAAAATTGGCTTCTACCTCACAGTTTTTTTTTTTTGCCTTCCTCTGGATCAACTTGCAGGATAACAGGCTGAACTGGATGGACAAATGTCTTTTTTCGGCTTTATATACTATGTTACTATGTTAGCCTTCTTATTCTTAAAGAGGACCTTTCACTAGAATAAAAAATCTAAACTAAGCATACAGACATGGAGAGCGGCACACAGGGATCTCCCTGCACTTACTATTATCCCTCGGCGCCGCTCCGTTCTCCCGGTATAGGCTCCGGTATCTTCATATGTTTGGCTCAACTGGGTGGAGCCTGCCGGCGTCTCCTTCTCCCAGACTGTAGCGCTGGCCAATCGCAGTGCTTAGCTCATAGCCTGAGAGAGAAAAAAACCTCTCAGGCTATTAGCTGAGCGCTGCGATTGGCCAGCGCTACAGCCTGGGAGAAGGAGACGCCGGCAGGCTCCACCCAGTTGAGCCGAACATATGAAGATACCAGAGCCTATACCGGGAGAACGGAGCGGCGCCCAGGGATAATAGTAAGTGCAGGGAGATCCCTGGGCGACGCTCTCCATGTCTGTATGCTTAGTTTAGATTTTTTATTCTAGTGAAAGGTCCTCTTTAAGGCTTATGAGTGGCCTGCACCATGCAGTGAACCCTCTGTATTTACTTTAAAGCAGTCTTCTCTTTATGGTAGATTTGGATATTGATACACCTATATCCTGGAGAGTGTTGTTCACTTGGTCGGCTGTTGCGAAGTGGTTTCTCTTCACCATAATAATTATTCTGGGATCATCTACCACTGTTGTCTTCCGTGGGCTTCCAGGTCTTTTTGCATTGTTGAGGTCACCAGCGCTTTCTTTCTTAGGATGTACCAAACTGTATATTTTGCCACTCCTAATAGTGTAGCAATTTCTCGGATGCTTTTTTTCTGTTTTCGCAGATGAAGTATGGCTTGCTTCACCTGCATGGAGAGCTCCTTTGACCGCATGTTTACTTCTCAGTAACACACCTCAAATCAACTCCAGGCCTTTTATGTGCTTAAGTGAGAATGAAATAATGAAGGAATTGCCCACACCTGCCCATAAAACAGCCTTTGAGTCAATTGTCCAATTACTTTTGGTCCCTTTAACCCCCTAAGAACACAGCCTTATTTCACCTTAAGGACCAGGCCATTTGACTTATCCAGGCCATTCTGAGATTGTTTTTTCGTTACATATTATACTTCATGACACTGGTAAAATGAAGTTAAAAAAAATCATTTTTATTTATAAAAAAATACCAAATTTACAAAATATTTGTACAAAATTGCAAATTTCCAAGTTTCAATTTCTCTACTTCTATAATACATAGTAATACCTACAAAAATAGTTATTAATGCAATAGCACTCTGCAACCAGCATTCTGCCTCTATGCTGGATGAGGCATTGGTGTACATTTTGGCCAAAGCGTAATAAGCCACTCACGACGTCAAGGTCGTCTCTATGGAGTGGAACCCCGTTCGGTGCCATTACAGCTTTCATCGGATCCAGGGATGCAAGTACCAACATGCATGCTGAGCCCACTATATACTTCTCCTGGAGCCAAATGGCTACTGGTAGGTGCTATATAAGCAGACTCAGTTTTATACTGACTTTAAAACCAGCCTCCAGGACAGATTGACTGGTCAGGTGTGCATGACTCCAAGGAGATCGCCACGCCTCCAATATATACTACAAAGAAAAAATGTAGGTGATTGAGTCAGCACAACCCTGTATGCAGGTGCACATCGCTATGGCAAAATACATATACAAAAGCAAAATACAAATGCAATAGCACTCTGCAACCAGCATTCTGCCCTGCCTCTATGCTGGATGAGGTATTGGTGTACATTTTGGCCAAAGCGTAATAAGCCACTCACCACGTCAAGGTCGCCTCTATGGAGTGGAACCCCGTCCGGTGCCATTACAGCTTTCATCGGATCCAGGGATGCAAGTACCAACATGCATGCTGAGCCCACTATATACTTCTCCTGGAGCCAAATGGCTACTGGTAGGTGCTATATAAGCAGACTCAGTTTTATACTGACTTTAAAACCAGCCTCCAGGACAGATTGACTGGTCAGGTGTGCATGACTGCATGGAGATCGCCAGTCAGTATAAAACTGAGTCTGCTTATATAGCACCTACCAGTAGCCATTTGGCTCCAGGAGAAGTATATAGTGGACTCAGCATGCATGTTGGTACTTGCATCCCTGGATCCGATGAAAGCTGTAATGGCACCGGACGGGGTTCCACTCCATAGAGGCGATATTTTTTGTTTGGGGGATGTTACAAGGCTTAGAAGTTTAGAAGCAAATCCCCCCAGCCACACACCAGTGATGGGCCCAAGCTGCGTTGGGTGCCACCCCGCTGTGAACATGCTTCATCCTCATCCTCCTCCACCTCCTCCTCATCCTCGTCTTCCTCGTCCTCCAGTAGTGGGCCCTGTCTGGCCACATTTGTACCTGGCCTTTGCTGTTGCAAAAAACCTCCCTCTGAGTCACTTCTAAGAGACTGGCCTGAAAGTGCTAAAAATGACCCCTCTTCCTCCTCCTGGGCCACCTCCTCTTCCATCATCGCCCTAAGTGTTTTCTCAAGGAGACATAGAAGTGGTATTGTAACGCTGATAACGGCGTCATCGCCACTGGCCATGTTGGTGGAGTACTCGAAACAGCGCAACAGGGCACACAAGTCTCGCATGGAGGCCCAGTCATTGGTGGTGAAGTGGTGCTGTTCCGCAGTGCGACTGACCCGTGCGTGCTGCAGCTGAAACTCCACTATGGCCTGCTGCTGCTCGCACAGTCTGTCCAGCATGTGCAAGGTGGAGTTCCACCTGGTGGGCACGTCGCATATGAGGCGGTGAGCGGGAAGGCCGAAGTTACGCTGTAGCGCAGACAGGCGAGCAGCGGCAGGATGTGAACGCCGGAAGCGCGCACAGACGGACCGCACTTTATGCAGCAGCTCTGACATGTCGGGGTAGTTGTGAATGAACTTCTGCACCACCAAATTCAGCACATGCGCCAGGCAAGGGATGTGCGTCAAACCGGCTAGTCCCAGAGCTGCAACGAGATTTCACCCATTATCCCACACCACCAGGCCGGGCTTGAGGCTCACTGGCAGCAACCACTCGTCGGTCTGTTGTTCAATACCCCGCCACAACTCCTGCGCGGTGTGGGGCCTGTCCCCCAAACATATGAGTTTCAGAATGGCCTGCTGACGTTTACCCTGGGCTGTGCTGAAGTTGGTGGTGAAGGTGTGTGGCTGACGGGATGAGCAGGTGGAAGAAGAGGAGGAGGAAGCTGAGTAGGAGGAGGAGGAGACAGGAGGCAAAGAATGTTGCCCTGTGATCCATGGCGGCGGAAGGACGCCAAACAGCTCTCCACCTGGGGCCCAGCAGCCACTACATTTACCCAGTGTGCAGTTAGGGAGATATAGCGTCCCTGGCCGTGCTTACTGGTCCACGTATCTGTGGTTAGGTGGACCTTGCCACAGATGGCGTTCCGCAGTGCACACTTGATTTTATTGGATACTTGGTTGTGCAGGGAAGGCACGGCTCTCTTGGAGATGTAGTGGCGGCTGGGAACAACATACTGTGGGACAGCAAGCGACATGAGCTGTTTGAAGCTGTCTGTGTCCACCAGCCTGAATGACAGCATTTCATAGGCCAGTAGTTTAGAAATGCTGGCATTCAGGGCCAGAGATCGAGGGTGGCTAGGTGGGAATTTACGCTTTCTCCCAAATGTTTGTGAGATGGAGAGCTGAACGCTGCCGTGTGACATGGTTGAGATGCTTGGTGACGGAGGTGGTGGTGTTGGTGGTACATCCTCTGTTTGCTGGGCGGCAGGTGCCAACGTTCCTCCAGAGGCGGAGGAAGAGGCCGAGGCAGCAGCAGAAGAGGTAGCAGGGGGAGCCTGAGTTAGTTCCTTGTTTTTAAGGTGTTTACTCCACTGCAGTTCATGCTTTGCATGCAGGTGCCTGGTCATGCAGGTTGTGCTAAGGTTCAGAACGCTAATGCCTCGCTTCAGGCTCTGATGGCACAGCGTGCAAACCACTCGGGTCTTGTCGTCAGCACATTGTTTGAAGAACTGACACACCAGGGAACTCCTTGAAGCTGCCTTTGGGGTGCTCGGTCCCAGATGGCGGTGGCCAGTAGCAGGCGGACTCTCTTGGCGCCGGGTGTTCTGCTTTTGCCCACTGCTTTTGCCCTCTTTTGCTACGCTGTTAGCCCGGTCTCACCACTGCCTCTTCCTCCGAACTCAGTGGCACGACCTTCATTCCATGTGGGGTCTAGGACCTCATCGTCCCCTGCATCGTCTTCCACCCAGTCTTCCTCCCTGACCTCCTGTTCAGTCTGCACGCTGCAGAAAGACGTAGCAGTTGGCACCTGTGTTTCATCATCAGAGACGTGCTGAGGTGGTAATCCCATGTCCTCATCATCAGGAAACATAAGTGGTTGTGCGTCAGTGTATTCTATGTCTTCCACCGCTGGGGAAGGGCTAGGTGGATGCCCTTGGGAAACCCTGCCAGCAGAGTCTTCAAACAGCATAAGAGACTGCTGCATAAGTTGAGGCTCAGACAGTTTCCCTGATATGCATGGGGGTGATGTGACAGACTGATGGGCTTGGTTTTCAGGCGCCATCTGTGCGCTTTCTGCAGAAGATTGGGTGGGAGATAATGTGAACGTGCTGGATCCACTGTCGGCCACCCAATTGACTAATGCCTGTACCTGCTCAGGCCTTACCATCCTTAGAACAGCATTGGGCCCCACCAAATATCGCTGTAAATTCTGGCGTCTACTGGGACCTGAGGTAGTTGGTACACTAGGACGTGTGGCTGTGGCAGAACGGCCACGTCCTCTCCCAGCACCAGAGGGTCCACTAACACCACCACGACCATGTCCGCGTCGCTTACTAGATATTTTCCTCATTGTTACCGTTCACCACAATAAGAAAAAAATTATTTGGCCCAATGTATTGAATTCAAATTCAGGCCTTTTTTTTTACAGGCACCTAACACTATCTGGCTATCTACTTAGGTACCGTATTACACTAATACAGGCACAGCAGTAACCACAGATTTAGCTGAATATAAATTGTAGGCCTATTATTTAGGCGCTGGATGACAGGTATATGTTTACGGACAGAATTAGACTTGGAGATGCACGGCAGCGTTTGAAGTTATTGAGAATGACCCTATCAGCACCTTCAATGTAATATACCCTTTTATGGATAGATTTAAACTTAGCCTGATACAGCAGAAACCACTGATTTAAGGAATTGCTAAGTTGGGAATTGTATTTCAACCCAGAACAAAAACTGTGCTTTGGCGGACACTAAATAACTTTACCAGCCACAGCAGTAAACACAGATTTAGCTGAATATAAATTGTAGGCCTAGTATTTAGGCGGTGGATGACAGGTATACGTTTACGGACAGAATTAGACTTGGAGATGCATGGTAGCGTTTGAAGTTATTGAGAATGACCCTATCCGCACCTTCAATCTAATATACCCTATTATGGATAGATTTAAACTTGGCCTGATACAGCAGAAACCACTGATTTAAGGAATTGCTAAGTTGGGAATTGTATTTCAACCCAGAACAAAAACTGTGCTTTGGCAGACACTAAATAACTTTACCAGCCACAGCAGTAAACACAGATTTAGCTGAATATAAATTGTAGGCCTATTATTTAGGCGCTGGATGACAGGTATACGTTTACGGACAGAATTAGACTTGGTGATGCACGGTAGCGTTTGAAGTTATTGAGAATGACCCTATCCGCACCTTCAATCTAATATACCCTTTTATGGATAGATTTAAACTTAGCCTGATGCAGCAGAAACCACTGATTTAGGGAATTGCTAAGTTGGGAATTGTATTTCAACCCAGAAAAAAATATATCCTTTGCCAGACAGCAGACAGTATTACAATTGGCTAGCCACAGCTGAAAAACCAGATTTAGGGTACTGCTATTTTGGCAATTGTATTTCACCCCTCAATAAAATAGCAAGCACAGCCAAGCCCCTGATGTAGGATATAGCAAAAAACAACAACACACTATTGATGGTTAAATGTACTTGGTGGCAGCTTGTGCTGGCGCACCACAAGACACAAAATGGCCGCCGATCACCCCAGAAAAAAGTGACTGAAAAACGCTCTGGGCAGCCTTAAAACAGTGAGCAATTAAATAGCAGAGGTTGAATGATACACAGCTGTACATCGATCACTTCAGTAAGTAAATCACTGCCTAATCTGGCCCTAACAGCAGCAGCTGCATCCTATCCCTACACTGATCATAGCAGAGTGATGTGCGGCGCTACGTGACTCCAGCTTAAATAGAGGCTGGGTCACATGCTGCACTGGCCAATCACAGCCATGCCAATAGTAGGCATGGCTGTGATGGCCTATTGGGGCAAGTAGTATGACGCTTGTTGATTGGCTGCTTTGCAGCCTTTCAAAAAGCGCCGAACACCGAACCCGAACTTTTACGAAAATGTTCGGGTTCGGGTCTGTGTCACGAACACCCCAAAATTCGGTACGAACTATACAGTTCGGGTTCGCTCATCCCTACCTATGAGTCAAAATTAAACTTTTAAACAAGCCTTGGGACATAACGAGGGAAAATAGCCAAGTGAAATATCCATCCGTAAACAGCTGTTTTGGGGTGCTTGCCTCTCATCAGTACAGAGTAGGATTCTGGCTGATTGCGATGCCTTGGATGCAGCTTGGGTAGGTTAATGGGTCTACTTAAAGAGACCAGACCTGTATGGAGACTTATTGGCAATGCTCCATGGAAAACAATATGCAAAGAGGTATTATACACTGCGTGCAGAATTATTAGGCAAATGAGTATTTTGACCACATCATCCTCTTTATGCATGTTGTCTTACTCCAAGCTGTATAGGCTCGAAAGCCTACTACCAATTAAGCATATTAGGTGATGTGCATCTCTGTAATGAGAAGGGGTGTGGTCTAATGACATCAACACCCTATATCAGGTGTGCATAATTATTAGGCAACTTCCTTTCCGTTGGCAAAATGGGTCAAAAGAAGGACTTGACAGGCTCAGAAAAGTCAAAAATAGTGAGATATCTTGCAGAGGGATGCAGCACTCTTAAAATTGCAAAGCTTCTGAAGCGTGATCATCGAACAATCAAGCGTTTCATTCAAAATAGTCAACAGGGTCGCAAGAAGCGTGTGGAAAAACCAAGGCGCAAAATAACTGCCCATGAACTGAGAAAAGTCAAGCGTGCAGCTGCCAAGATGCCACTTGCCACCAGTTTGGCCATATTTCAGAGCTGCAACATCACTGGAGTGCCCAAAAGCACAAGGTGTGCAATACTCAGAGACATGGCCAAGGTAAGAAAGGCTGAAAGACGACCACCACTGAACAAGACACACAAGCTGAAACGTCAAGACTGGGCCAAGAAATATCTCAAGACTGATTTTTCTAAGGTTTTATGGACTGATGAAATGAGAGTGAGTCTTGATGGGCCAGATGGATGGGCCCGTAGCTGGATTGGTAAAGGGCAGAGAGCTCCAGTCCGACTCAGACGCCAGCAAGGTGGAGGTGGAGTACTGGTTTGGGCTGGTATCATGAAAGATGAGCTTGTGGGGCCTTTTCGGGTTGAGGATGGAGTCAAGCTCAACTCCCAGTCCTACTGCCAGTTTCTGGAAGACACCTTCTTCAAGCAGTGGTACAGGAAGAAGTCTGCATCCTTCAAGAAAAACATGATTTTCATGCAGGACAATGCTCCATCACACGCGTCCAAATACTCCACAGTGTGGCTGGCAAGAAAGGGTATAAAAGAAGAAAATCTAATGACATGGCCTCCTTGTTCACCTGATCTGAACCCCATTGAGAACCTGTGGTCCATCATCAAATGTGAGATTTACAAGGAGGGAAAACAGTACACCTCTCTGAACAGTGTCTGGGAGGCTGTGGTTGCTGCTGCACGCAATGTTGATGGTGAACAGATCAAAACACTGACAGAATCAATGGATGGCAGGCTTTTGAGTGTCCTTGCAAAGAAAGGTGGCTATATTGGTCACTGATTTGTTTTTGTTTTTGAATGTCAGAAATGTATATTTGTGAATGTTGAGATGTTATATTGGTTTCACTGGTAAAAACAAATAATTGAAATGGGTATATATTTGTTTTTTGTTAAGTTGCCTAATAATTATGCACAGTAATAGTCACCTGCACACACAGATATCCCCCTAAAATAGCTAAAACTAAAAACAAACTAAAAACTACTTCCAAAAATATTCAGCTTTGATATTAATGAGTTTTTTGGGTTCATTGAGAACATGGTTGTTGTTCAATAATAAAATTAATCCTCAAAAATACAACTTGCCTAATAATTCTGCACTCCCTGTACAAGGAAAGAGAACCATCTTGCTAGCACCACCTTCTGGAAGTGACTATCTACAAGTAAAACTCCAACTTTTTAACAAGTCTTGGGATATGACTAGGAAAAATAGCCAAGTGGAATATACATCCTTAGACAGCTGTTTTGGGTGCTGGCCCCTCATCAGTGCAGAGTAGAATACTGTCTGGCTGAGTGTGATGCCTTGGATGCAGTTGGGTAGGGTAATGGCTCTCTTTAAAGAGACCAGATCTGTATGGAGACTTACTGGAAGTGCTCCATGATGTGGAAACTTATTGGCAGTGCACCATGGTGTGGAAACTTATTGGCAATGCTCCATGGTGTGGAAACTTATTGGCAATGCTCCATGGGAAAACAATATGCAAAGAGGTATCTCCCAAGAGAACCATATCGCTATCTCCACCTTGTGGAAGTGGCTCCCTATGTCAAAATCTGACTTTTTAACAAGTCTTCCGACATGACTAATGACAACAGCCAAGCAAAATATCCATGTGTAGAAAGATGTTTCAGGGTTGTTTGTGAAGGGATTAAGAGTCTGTGAAAGTGAATCAGTTAAGTACCTGGTGTCTTCTGGTTAATCTAAGCATTCTGCCATATAGACAACCAGGAATAGATGTGTGGTCACTAATACTGAAAATACTTTTAAAATACTAAAAATACTGATGCTGACACCTAAATCATGGATTGTAAGCAACAGGTTGTCCTGTGGAGACTCCAGCATTGCAAATTTGTTATGTCTATTGTGTGCTATTATATCTCCCTGCACATAATGTTGATTGGCATTGTATAAGTGCACTTTGTAAACTGTACTGCTGCTACCAATCTAGTGTCCAATTGCATGTGAAGTATATCACATTATAGTAAGTACTAGGTTTCAGCCTGACTCTGCTTTACTCCGGAGTCATCTTCTCATTCTGCTTCACACTAAGCAACTTTCGCTCCTCGGTTGCCTCCTAGCCCTAGGTGATGAGACACTTCCTGTTTTGGTGGACATTTTCCTGCCAACCAGACTTCCGTTCTTGTGCTACAAAGGGAACAACTACCACACACACATTGCAGCAGAAGGAAGGCAACACAAGGCGTCAGGCGAGTGCAGGCAGACACTCTTCTACATACACTGTATATGTAGGGAGAGTGTCAAACATCTCTTAAATCAATGTTCTTTTCTGGCACCACATACAGTTCTGTCACCTGGATGTTCATTTTGTTACACAGAATACAATTTTGTATAACAAAACAGCAAACTCTAATGAAGATTCACATTTGGTGACAAAGATTTGAATTTTGTGACACTGAAGGTAATTATGTGACACTGCATAACGTCATTCTGTGTCAGTTTGTAACATAAAAACATTTTCAGGCACCAAAACGTTACACCAAATGCCAGTTCTGACATAGAATGCACAATGTGCTTCCCTCATCCATGGATGAGAGGTAATTAAACTGTAATTGTCCCCTCTCAACATCCTCCATCCACAGCCCTTAAGGCCCCTTTCACACGGGCGAGTATTCCGTGCGGATGCGATGCGCGAGTTGAACGCATTGCACCCGCACTGAATACCGACCCATTCATTTCTATGGGGCTGTTCACATGAGCGGTGATTTTCACGCATCACTTGTGCGTTGCGTGAAAATCGCAGAATGCTCTATATTCTGCGTTTTTCACGCAACGCAGGCCCCATAGAAGTGAATGGGGCTGCGTGAAAATCGCAAGCATCCGCAAGCAAGTGCGGATGCGGTGCGATTTTCACACACGGTTGCTAGGAGACGATCGGGATGGAGACCCGATCATTATTATTTTCCCTTATAACATGGTTATAAGGGGAAATAATAGCATTCTAAATACAGAATGCATAGTAAAATAGCGCTGGAGGGGTTAAAAAAAAATAATTATAATTTAACTCACCTTAATCCACTTGCTCGCGCTGCCGACATCTCATCTGTCTCCTTCTTTGCTGAACAGGACCTGTGGTGAGCATTCATTCCAGGACCTGTGGTGATGTCACTCCAGTCATCACACGATCCATCACATGATCTTTTACCATGGTGATGGGTCATGTGATGGATCATGTGATGACCGGAGTGACATCACCACAGGTCCTGGAATGAATGCTCACCACAGGTCCTGTTCAGCAAAGAAGGAGACAGACGAGATGCCGGCAGCGCCAGCAAGTGGATTAAGGTGAGTTAAATTATTTATTTTATTTTTTTAACCCCTCCAGCGCTGTTTTACTATGCATTCTGTATTCAGAATGCTATTATTTTCCCTTATAACCATGTTATAAGGGAAAATAATACAATCTATAGAACACCGATCCCAAGCCCAAACTTCTGTGAAGAAGTTCCTGTTTGGGTACCAAACATGCGTGATTTTTCTCACGCGAGTGCAAAACGCATTACAATGTTTTGCACTCGCGCGGAAAAATCGCGGGTGTTCCCGTAACGCACCCGCACATTTTCCCGCAATGCCCGTGTGAAAGAGGCCTTAGAGTAGTCCCAAGTCAAATCCGTTCTGTAGACACAGTGGATCCACATCCGTTTGGTAACATAAAGCTGGCCATACACCTTCAATAGCTTCAGCTATTTGTCTTGACTTCCCTATACACATGCATGCTTGGATGGCCAAGCATAGGGGTGTTATCAAATGGGAAAGGGAAGTGAACCACTACCAGACACCTCTGGCAAGAAGTTATGTCCCTTTTGAACATGTTGAAGTTCTTTCTCGCGATACATGCATATTCAGCTGAGTGTACATTGCAGGGAAAATTAAAGAAGCTGCTGACAGACTACTCCGCAGGTGGCCTATCTCCTGTGAGAACAAAGGATCTGCCATGGTTAACTCCAACATGCGCAACCCTTATTTCCCCCCAGTATTTGACAACTTCAGAAGGGAGAATCAGGCCTTCCGTCATACACAGTAGATGGTTGGTCAGTTCCACCAAAATTGACCGGACGACATTAATCTAATGTATATGGGGGATACTATATCTCCTTTTGGAGTGCCCCTAAATGGTGTGAGAAGTCTTATAGGCTAGGCAACATTCCTCTGGAATTTTGGGAAGAATGTAAACGACCTCTTAGCAAACTCTGTCTTTAATGCCACCAGATGTAAGGCAGCTACCCTATAAGTCAATGTCTGACTTTTTAAACAGACCTTGGATAATAACTATGCCAACATCTCATCCCCATACAGCTGTTTTGGGGTGATTGCCCCTCATCAGTGTAGATGCAGAGAGTATTGTCTTAAATGGGTGAGAGGTCTAGGTCAGGATTTGGGGGATATATATTTCCTTATGGGGAGCGCCTAAACTGTGTGAGAGGTCTTACAGGACAGGCAACGTTCCTCTGTAATTCTGGGAAGAGAGTATGTAAATAAGCACTAATGTTTATGAGCACCTTAATATACAGATTGTTTCTGGTGCTTTGTATTCCCCCTAAGAAATGAACTACTACTTTACATTTCTATTTTAATTCCTTACCACTTTTAAGAATTAGTGAGGACATCCCATTTTACTGCCCCCTTTATTGGAGTTCATGGGGTTCACCACAGAAAAAAAACAAAATGCATCACCCTGGCAGCATCTTCTGGCTGGAGAGGATCCAACTCTTTATTCCCTAGACATCTCTTGCCCTGCGGAATGATGTGAATTATTTCCAGTCTGTGAAGCTACATGTGTCTTGGCACAGCTATTAACCTTAAGGCCTCTGCCCTGCCACAGCTACATGTTAGTGTTCCCAGCCATGTGCTTATCATTACAGTCTTGTTCATGCTGTGCTCAGGTCCATTACTTTCTACAACATTGTCATAACAAGGGCTCATCAGGATTTGGACTTTGGCATACATTGATGAGACCTCGGTGCACTTTATTGACTGATTCACCCTCCACTGCACTTTGGCAGAAGCTACAGAAAAACTTACAAGAGATCCATCCCGGATGCTGTTACATGAAACAATAAAGGGGAAATCCACTTTCAGCAAGTATGCCAAAATCCCAACCAACACAAAGGGTTTTCCCAGGATTAGAGAAAGGGTCTATATATTTTTTTCCAGAAGCAGTGCCACTACTGTCTATGGGCTATGTCTAGCATTCAACCTCAGCACATTCACTTATATTTTTGATGCTTCCATCAAAAAGTTTTAGCACATATTAAAAACCTCAATGTGGATATTCTATATAGTTTTTTTTAAATAAAAATAAGATGGATGGTTTTCTGGATATATATATTTTTTTAAATAACTCCATATATTCTACTTCCTGTCCTTCATATTTAACTTTCTCTTTGTTTGGACTTTTAATACAGCAGAAAGTATTGCTTAACTTTCTCAGTCAGACCATTCACCGCAAGCCCCCCTGTTGTGACCCTATTAGAGCACTTCGCAATACACTAATCAATGCCGTGTTGTTTTTTGGGCATCTTTATCTATGCCTATCAAAAGAACAATAGAGCTGTTCTCTACTATTATCATGAGGATCATCCTTCAGATAACATCTTCCCCTCACAGCAGCTGTAAACTGACAATGGATTACCTATCTTTATACTGTAGGAGGTCTTGTTATTTGTGTCGACTGTTATAGGAGGACAATATTTTTTTACATGTTTTATTGGTATTTTCAAAGAAGAAGAAAAGATAACAGTACCTAGTTTTTAAAGTGAAAGCAAAGTTAACACCTGACACCTTCCAGAGTATATGCAATCAGCAGAACAAGGAAAAAAGTTATTATATTAGGCAAAAAGAACAAATAATTAAATGCAGCAAATAACCAAACAACGGTATGCAGTATTTGCACGGAATCTGTCTAAAAGGTGGTGCGGATTGATGCAAATAGGGTTTCTACAACCAGTGCCATGCCTAAGATGCTTGCACCTGGGACGGGTCCTTTCTCTGGCACCCCCCCACCCCCAATAAATTGTACCCCCTCACAGTAGTATTGCCCTCACTGTACAACCTTCACAGTAGTTTTGTCCCGATATGTGCCCCCTCACGGTAGTTATGCCCATATTGTGCCCCCTCATGGTAGTTATGCCCACACTATGCCCTCTCACAGTATTTATGCTCTCACTGTACAACTTTCACAGTAGTTATGCCCACATTGTGCCCCCTTAAAGTACTTATACCTTCATTGTGCCCCCTTCACAGTAGTTATGCCCTCATTGTTCCCCCTCACAGTAGTTATGCCCTCTATGTGCCCCTTTCACAGTAGTAATACCCTATCTGTTCCCCCTTCACATTTGTAATGACCTATCTGTGCCCCTTCAGAGTAGTTATGCCCTCACTGTGCCCCATAACACTAGTAATGCCCTCTATGCCCATTCACAGTACCAATGTCAATTGTGCCCCCTTCACAGTAATAATGCCTCTGTGTCCCATTCACAGTAGTAATGCCTTCTGTGCCCCCTTCATAGTAGTATTGCCCATTGTTCCCCCTTCATAGTAGTGATTCCCATTGTGCCCCCTTTATAGTAAGAATGCCCATTGTGCCCCCTTCATAATAGTAATGCCCATTGTGCACCCTTCACAGTAGTAATGCCCATTGTGCTCCCTTTTATAGTAATAATGCCCTCTATGCCCCCTTTATAGTAGTAAAGCCCTCTATGCTCCCTCTATGTTAAAAAACACAGTACCTACTCACCCTATCCTATTCCTGAAGCTCACAGTCCTCTCTTCACTGCAGGCACAGATCACTCTGCAGCCCTGTGTGGGAGGAGTTTAGGCAGATTCCCAGGCTGCAGGCTCCTCCCACACAGGCCGTCAGTGCGATCTATGCTTGCAGGCTGAATGGCGGAGCAGGGAGAAGTCTGCCTGCTTCACCATTCCATGCGGGAGAGAAGGAGTGCGGGGAGCTGAGTGACAGGACTGCAGCTCCCTGAGCACCAGTAATGAGTGCTTCCATCTGTATTGATGGAAGTGCTCATTGCTTCTAGGCTCTGGCACCCCCATAAGAACGAGCACCCGGGTGGACCACCCCCCTACCTACCCCTTAGCACGACACTGCTTATTCGGACTTGCTTAAAAAGGGGGCAAAGCTTGACAGGAAGAGGTGGGGCTTCATGGGGAAGGGGGAATGGTCTAAGATGCAACCTTTGGCACTAAAATTGGGGGTTAGTCAGCTTATTCCAGTGTGCAGGTGCAGGTGCACATCGCCATTTCTATAAGCACAAAAGCAAAAAATCTAACAACGCAAAAGCACTCTACAAAAGAAACAGGAAGGAAGGAACCCTTCCTTCCGGACAATCGCCTGTAGGATCACTAGGTCTAAGACAGGCTTTAGTTTTGAGCTACCCTGCTCCCTCCAACAACAGTTCACACTAGGGGAGGACTTGCCATAGACCCTACAAGGAAATTACTCTATGGGCTGATGCCCAGGGCCACGTGAACCCTCCTTAAGCTGCCAAGTAAGTAACAATCTGACAGTCTCAGCACTAATTAATGATGGGAGCATTAGGTACTTATGTACCCGGAGGAGTACAATAAGTGCCCTTCTCAATTCAACTGTATCACCACTATCAAGATGGTGATACGGTTAAATATTGCAACAGGCGCAGGAGCTCATGGCTTCCTGCCTCACTGTTCACCTGCCTGGCTGACCCCACCTAATCAGGGGCAGACTGGGAACATAACGTGGCCCTGGAGAAAAAGCCTAAAAGTGGGGTTTTGTAGGCAGGTCCATACTGACAGAAAGCATGGCCAATATAAGTAGGCAGTGCGCCAGAAAAAATAGGCAGGGCCAACAATACTGTAGTGCAGCACAAAATACTGCCCCAGCAGAACAAAATACATAGAGCAGCACAAAATACTGCTGCCCTCGCCCCAGCATCCAACCCTATCACCATCCTAAGTACGGTAATACATTTAAATACTGGAGGGTACTTTCTTCTGCCAGGTACATACATACAAGATGCTCCTAGCATTAATGAATGCTGAGAGCATCAGATCTCTATGTACCCAACTGGAGGGCTTGGGCAGCCCCCTCAGCCCCCCTGTAGGGTTTACGTCCAGTCCGTCCCTGCATGTAATGGTGTGTGCCCTGCCTACTTGTGTTGCCCCACCTTCTGTAAATTTGGATGGGCCACTTTTAGATTTATTCCAGGGCCACTTTAAGTTGCCAGTCTGCCCTTAACAAGGTGCATACATCTCATAGGGCTCTATAGCAAAACTTAGTATGAATTTTGAAATTTGAGGAATTTATGGTTTATTTGTTTTAGTGACAAGAATTGTAATAAAACAGTCACCCTTGGCCTCGACCACTTTATCCGACTTCTATGCTTCATAAATATGGCAGACAAATGACATAAATACAATGATAAATCTCATGCTTCCCATTTATTACAAAGCTGACTGCCTGTAGCCACCACTAGAGGGAGCTCAGTTCATAGGAATTTATACAGTTTCATTTGACTGAAATAGAAGCTGCAATCATCTGTTTGCATTGAGCTCCCTCTAATGGTGGCTGCATGAAAATGCAGTGTTTTCGCATCAGAAAGAAAAGTTTAGCGCCGGGCCCACTCCCCCCTCCTTCCCGCCCCCTGTAGCAGTTGAGTGATCTTTCTCCATTGACTGTACAGGACTTTGCACTCTTTTAGATATGACCCCTTCCTTCCCTTTTAATTTGTTTTCTGCTAGGGTCTATTACATTTTTATTTTCTCAAATGTTAAATACTAGTTGTTCATAGACAAAATAATTTTTCATCAGATTCCATCATTTTTCACTGTAGAATGTGGCACTAAATAAATAGTGGAAACCTCTACGTGACCATACATGACATAAACTTCTTTTGATGCCATTTTTGCTTTCTTTTGTGCATGAAGTTCAACTTTTCCAGGTGTGTAAATGTATATTTTCATCATGTCTGTTACATACGATGATAGATAATAACATTTTGCCTAAAAAGGAATTCTCAAGACAGAAGACATGTAAAGGATGAACAATATTATTCCTTCCTAAATTCTGGGTTTTCATGCTGTCTGCTGGTGTCGCGTCTCATATTCATGTACATTTAGTATGTACATATTTTTACTAAAGGTTATTAGGTCCATTGTGGAATACCTTTCACAATATAACCAGTTTTTTTCCTTTTGCCCCACAATAATCTCTCAAATATCTCAAAGTATTTGCCAAGCAGTGTTGTTTGCACAAGAAATCTCCTTCTGTTCATTTAGAAACCTAATCCTGGATTATTGTCCTCCTGCCGATGCTTTGAGCTGAAATGCAGTTTTTTTTTTTCTTTTCAATGCATTAATTATAAATTTCATGTGTGATAAGACATTTGCAATACATTTTCTACATGTAGTGGATAAAAATGATCTCTGGAAATTGTGCGCACAGACCCACACACATTGTCTGAAGCACATATATTGTGAGTATCAGTCTTGTCAGGCCTGTCATGGCACAGATGAAAATCTGTACCCCCAAATACTATCCTGAAGAAAAATGAGTGCCCCCTATAGTAACAGTACTCCTGATAAAACAGTCACGATATTACAGCATGATAAATCTTATGAGGCTTTCCTTTCTTCTTCTGGACCACATGTATACAAACTATATGGACACACTACCTTAGGCCCACCAGTGGAAATGATTCTGAAAGCCCAAACTCCATTTATGCAACTGCATTGTAGACCTTGTGGTAATCACTGCAGACACAGGACATATCATCAGTATGGTTTAATAGGTTATCTGCAAATCACCCTTTAAAGGGGTTGTGCAAGAATGGAAAACCCCCCCACTTGGCCAGACCTGTAAAGGGAAGCTTACTTACCTGCTTCCCGGCGCTGGCTCATTGCTCCTTCTCCTGCCAGCCTGCGATGCAGCACTTGGCTCTCTCGTTGTAAACATCCAGTTTGACATGGCTGCCACCAATCACTGGCCACGGCGATATGTGGCTCCTCTTACGTGACATGATTCAAAGGGATCCGGTCCCCACTGCAGCCAGTGATTGGCTTCAGCCATGTCAAACCGGATGTTTTCAGTGTGGGAGCCCAATGGAGCATTGCAGACCAGAGAAGGAGCGGGGAGTCAGCACTGGGAAGCAGGTAAGTAAGCTTCTGTCACGGCAAGTGGGGATAAGAGGAACACCAAGAAAACAAACAGCAACAGGTAAACAGACTAGGCCCCAAAGCTAGGGAGGAGGGAATGGTAACCTCCTAACAATCCCTGAGCCTCTCCCTGAATGCTGACAGTATGAGCAAGTCCTGATGGTGAACAAACTCATACGCTGGAACCTAAGCCCTGCTGACACTGTAGCAAACCCTAACTTAGGGAGAGGGGAATAAAACAGCCGGTACCTTTCTGAAGGGACCAGCGTCTCCCTGAGACCTAGCAGCAACACATGCACAAAGGAGAAAACAGGAGGATTTCGCTTGAGACGAGCGGGAAGTAGAGGATCCACAAACAACCAGTATAGAACTCCAGAAGGAAAATATCAACCGCAAAGTGAGCAGTAAGAGACGGACTTAAATAGAGCCTCTAAAACAGCTAACGAGCAGAACCTGTGGAGAGGTGGGATCCTGCCCACAACAACAAACAGAAAGGAAACACAGAAAGAACTGTCAGATAGAGTCACGTGCTGCAAGTCTATCCGATCTTTTCAGATCTTACACAGGGCAGGCAGTGACAGCTTCCCTTTACAGCTCTGGCCAAGAGGTGGAAAGGGGGGTTTGCCAACCCCCCCCCCCCCCCCCATCCTTCATTCTTGCAAACCCCTTTAAAGAGGACCTGTCATTTCTCCTAATGTCTCCTGACATTACTAGCCGTTTGGAACAAAGGTCCGGATGGGTGTTATCAGTTGTCGGTGTGTCCCTGCACAGTCTGACACTATCTAATCAGTGCTGCCAGTATGAGACTGTCCAGGTACACACCTTCAACCCTTCAACTGTAACTCCCATTTGGACCATCATTGCAAACTGCTAGCAATCATTCATGACTTCTAGCAGGAATAATAAAGGAGTGGCACAACATAGTCATACAATAGATGCTCCAGAATTATCACATGGATAATGCAGTTTCTAAAACAGAAATGACAGGAGAAATTACAGGTTTTAGGCTAAGAATAAAAGCCTAATGGTAAGTCATTGGTTCCAAAGTCAACTTCAAATAAGGTTGTACTCTGGTGGATCTTTGCGACCTACAGATGTGTCAAAGCTGGGCCCTAACGTGTTTCAAAGCCGGGCCTACAGGAGAAGTCTTTGGCAATCTGGTGGGTTAGTTCAA
Source organism: Bufo bufo (assembly GCF_905171765.1). Taxonomy (NCBI): domain Eukaryota; kingdom Metazoa; phylum Chordata; class Amphibia; order Anura; family Bufonidae; genus Bufo; species Bufo bufo. The sequence goes on from NC_053398.1 coordinate 99,772,097, forward strand.
CCCTGCAGACTATCTTGGTGCTATGGCACCCATCTTTCTTACCAGTGGTAGGTATAAAGCTGCTAATTGCTTTCTTCTCTACATGCACAACACTATTAGCAGACAAGAGGGAGATAAGCATCCTGAGTACCAGATCATCTTCTCCACTAATGTGGAATGAAAGGGTAGCAAAAACAACAGCAGCCTGGGATATGGTAGAGCGATATAGGGTTGGACAATTCTCCAATTAGATTGCGTGGGTGTTAGGAGATGGTTCCCAAACCAGATATATATAATTTAGTAAGACTCCTGTACTCCACTTGTACTATAATACTCTATACCCACCTTCCAGCCTCAGACAGGTTGTACTTTATGATGTAACCCTTCCTATTTACTCCTTAATTCCATCAACCCACTGCACACTATTGCAAACTGAGTACCACGATACCTGCTGTCGAACTTGAACCCCTGCGAAATATCCAAGTGATCCATTGGAGAATGAACCCACCTCCTACACCTATCTACCTGCTACAGACACCTCCGATGTTGGTGATTTCCCCCCCCCAGGGTCCCCAGATGACGGACTGCGCTCTCCCAATATACTATATCAATATGTTTTTCTTCTTCTGTTTAAATTATAATCGATATACTATGTGCTGTATGTCTATTGCACACTTATTGTGATACTTGATATGCTGTATGACTATTGCACACTTATTGTGATACCTTATATGCCTTTCCAGTTGTTCTGAAGAAGGCTGTCTATCCGAAAACGTTTTTTTTGACTGGAACCGCACAAAATAAAAAGCATTATATTGAAATCCAAGTGGAGTACAGGAGTCTTACTAAATTATGGGATATGGTAGAGTGATAACCTAAACTAGCACCGTGAAGGGACCAGTGTAACTTTATGGTATGGAGCCATGATGTGCTAATGCTGGGAATTGAGGTAGTAGTTAGGGACAGGAAACAGTCAAGGCAGAAGTTGCACACAAGCATGGCTACCTCTTTATTAAAATGTATGGAAAATACAGTCCCCAAGCATTGGGAAATGGAGGTCAGTGGAACCCCTTCTGTCAATAGCTGAGGGTTCCAGAGGTAGAACGTAGGTACCACACAATTCCATAATACGACCTCATACATGGCACATGAAATTCACAAATTTAATTTAGGGTGGATAATTGTAATTCACCAGGCCCATACTCATCTAAAATAACACTTGTTCGTTTTTCTTTACTCATGATAAGAGTCCCCAAACTGTAAAAAAAAATGTAATAAGAGGTCAGAGTGTGCCATATCCACTTTTTGATACAACCGTTGATAAAAAAAGTCATATATAACACCAGACAGAGGAGACGAGGAACGATAAAAAATATATTCATCCATTAAAAGATATGACAGATTACAAAGTTTCCACCTTTCTACAACGTGCTGATGAGATGTGTCACATTTCCCGACGCGGAGAGGACCAGGAAATTATTCCAGTCACAGCTCTGAGCTCTGAATTTTCTTGTGGCTCATTTGGCGACAAGCCCTAATCTCTTAAGGGAATTAATTGTCAATTAACCTTGTCAACTTTCAAGAGAAAACTCAGAAGGAACTGTCCTCACAGCAGCAAGTTCTTGCAAAGAGCTTGTTCTAAATTTGACAGATATGTCTTATCTTTGGAGAGCAATGTATCCAGAGGATTGTGCTCCGGAAAAATGCCCTATAATAATATGTGTTATATAGTGCAACTGGCCTTGGAGCTGATATAACATTTCTTGTGTTACTTGCAGCCTTCTTGATATTTTTACTTCCTCTTCCAAAAGAGCCTTGGATCATTGGAGCTATGTGTACAGAGGAATAGTGATGCTTACAGACCACAAGGAACATTCAAAATTAATGCCAATGTCAGAAGTGTTAGGTTAGAAATGTGAGGCATTATGCCTTAAAGAGGACCTTTCACCGATTCTTACCCTATGAACTAAGTATACATACATGTGGAGCGGCGCCCGGGGATCTCTCTGCACTTACTATTATCCCCGGGCGCCGCTCCGTTCTCCTGCTATGTCCTCCGGTATCTCCGTTCCCTAAGTTATGGTAGGCGGAGTCTGCCCTAGCGCTGGCCAATCGCATTGCAGAGCTCACAGCCTGGGAGAAAATAACCTCCCAGGCTGTGAGCTCTGCGCTGCGATTGGCCAGCGCTAGGGCAGACTCCGCCTACCATAACTTAGGGACTGGTATCTCCGCCTACTATAACTTAGTGAGCGGAGATACCGGAGGGCATAGCAGGAGAACGGAGCGGCGCCCGGGGATAATAGTAAGTGCAGTGAGATCCCCGGGCGCCGCTCTCCATGTCTGTATAGTTAGTTCATAGGGTAAGAATCGGTGAAAGGTCCTCTTTAAGTATTTTCAAATGGGTCATAAATGAATAGAGATCTTGTAGTCTTTGCTGCTGCATACAGTATGTCACTTCTTGGCTTTCCCATACCTTTCTTCCTGAGCAAACCACAAACAATACCAGGGTGGTATTCATACATGGCAGCACTGTCCCAATATGTGAACACCACCCTCTCAAGCCATATAATCTAACAATGTATGTAATACCACAGACCTGGGGGTATTACTATTGTGTTCTTTAATTTATGCATTCTTATATTTTTATATTTAATTGTATGTAATGTTATGTATGTCACATGTACTATGTCATTTTATCCAGCAGGGGGAGGAATGGGTTGGCAGTGGCTGGCTGTAAGAGGACTTATTCTCCCTGTTCTACCCCTCCTGGTAGAGTGGGCGGGTCCAACTTCCTGCAGGAAGAGGAAGTCTAGTGTATTTCAGAATTCTATGGTCAGAGTTAGGTGGAGAGAGGACAAGAGAGGTCCTTTCGAAATAGTGGGGGAGTGAGGAAGCAGCTTGTAGAAGACCCACTTCCAAGAACCGTATTGTTTCCCCTCTGAGAGAAGTTCTGGACCCAAATTTTTCTCTCCTGCCATAGAGTTGAAAAGTAGCTCATAGAGCACCCACTCTCAAGAACTGAAGAAGGACTCAAGTAAAGCCTTGAGGTCCCAGATAGCAGAGTGAACCACAACATTGCTTTTACAGACACAGCTGTGAGATGAGGAACTACGGCTAAAGACACCCTCATTACCAAACAACAACTAGGCCAGCATTATCTAATGCAGAACTGTAGTGATCCAACCTGCCACCATACCTGCTTAGCTGGTGCCAGCGAAGAATAGCACTAAAGCCTGCTGCTACTGTATGTATTTTCAAGTTCCATGTTGAACTTAGTAAAAAAGGACTTTGTTACGTTCAATCCTGGCCTCATTCTTCAGTGCTACAACTTTCACTGAAATGGACCCCAGGGAGCGACGGCCTGAGGTAAGACACTGTGACACTACAGAACTACATCAGGGCCACTACCACTCCCATCCTCTACACCAGGTCCCACAGGGGCTTGCTGCATGTCGCCCACCTGGCCAAAAGATGGTATAGGTCATGACCTGGTCCATTAAATGTTTTGGATGTTAGTGTGCAGTACTCCAGACCTGGGGGTATCTGCAAATGTTTTATTATGTATTGTTATGCTATGTTATGCCCTGTACACCAGCAGAAGAGATATGGTTGACAGGAACAGGGCTAACCAACCTGTTAATCCCCTCTTGGTAGGAGTGAGCTGATCCTGCTTCTTGCCAGGAGAGGGAGTTCAAGTCCAGACAGAGTGGAGATCTGAAGCACATGCCAGAGCTTCTACTCCAAGGGACCTTAACCAGTTATCCCGTGAGACCATTACTCCAGGGAGATTTCCAGAATCCAGAAATCTGCTTTCCAAAAACCTACAGTGTACAAAGTCAGCAGAATGACCATCAATCTCACCTTTACAGACCCTGCTGCAGGTGAGGAAATACAGATTGGACACCCATCACCTAGCCAACATCTAGGCCAGTCTATCTCCAGACCTGTATCACACAGTGGACACCTATATCCAAAACGGCCTTGTAAGTGCCACCTAATTGCCACATAACCATCCACAATATCTCATCATCTGGTGACAGAAACTGCACCCTGTACCTGCTACTGCTGGATGTTCTACAAGTTAATTTCTGCACTAAGTAAAGAGAAACTTTTATACTTTTACTTCTGACCAGATTCTTCAAATCACTTTTCCACTGAACCAATTCCCAGTAAGCAATGGCCTGAGGGAGTACACCGTGACCCAACATCTCATCTGGGCCACTACCACTCCCATCCCTCAATATCTTTGCATAGTCAGACCAGTATAAGTAAGCCGGGTGAGAGATTGACCCAAAGACATTTTTCACAGTCTTTTTTGGACCAAGTCACAACACTGTGAGCACAGATGAGAGAGAAGAGTAATAAAAGTGGAGAAATAGCAAATAAATTGAATTTTAAGAGCTGTTGGTTTTTTTGAGTGTGTGCGTTTTCCACAGTTTCTTGAACCTACAGTTACAAGAAAAAGTATGTGAACCCTTTGGAATTATATGGATTTCTGCACAAATTGGTCATAAAATGTGATCTGATCTTCATCTAAGTCACAACAATAGACAATCGCAGTCTGCTTAAACTACCGTGTTTCCCCGAAAAGAAGACCTACCCCGAAAATAAGACCTAGCCCTATTTTGCAGGGTTTTGGGAGTAGGGCCCTACCTCAAAAATAAGCCCTAGATGAATTTTATATTTATGGATTTAGCAGCTCAGGAGCGCTCACTAATGGCTCCTGAGCTGCCAGGGCGGGTGGGCAGGACATCGGACATCGGCGCTCTCCGAGCTGATCGGAGGCGGGCAGGAGTTACAATACAGCAGCGCAGGCTGCCAACATTAGCCTTCAGTCAAGCCGCTAGCCCGCGCATTCATCGCGGCTGGTGGCTTCACTAAATGCAAAATTATGCCGGCAGCCGCGCTTCCATCTACGGTACCGAATGGGTACATCGCTGGGCGGGCTGGACGGCTTCTCTACCCTGTACTGCCGCCAGCCCGCACGTTCTAACTAACCACTACCGTAGCTGAATGAGGCAGCAGGAGGATGTCCTTCTCCTCTCTGCTGCCTGGAGCTGGAGGAGCTGATTGGTGGTGAGCGCATCCTGCTCCCTCCCCCGCCTCCACCAATCAGCACCCTGTCATCTCTCGCGCCGGATCTCCCTGGTAACGTACCGTACACATTGCTGCCTAGGGGCTTAGGGTCAGTGTACGTACGGTACCAGAAAGAAGTGTGGCATTGCCTGCCAGAGTACTGTACCAGTATCATACCGTAGTACTGTGCCACCGACTGTGATTATACTGTATTTGAATAAATCTAGATTTTTTTTGTCCAAGCATTAATGTGTGATTGTTGTTCATGGACCCAAAATAAGCCCTACCTCGATAATAAGCCCTAACCCTTTTTTCGGAGAAACAAATAATATAAGACCCTGTCTTATTTTCGGGGAAACACGGTAATAACACACAAATAATTAAATGTTACCATGTTTTTATTGAACACACCATGTAAACATTCACAGTGCAGGTGGAAAAAGTATGTGAACCCATGGATTTAATAACTGGTTGAACCTCCTTTGGCATCAATAACTTCAACCAATTGTTTCCTGTAGTTGCAGATCAGACGTGCACAACGGTCAGGAGTAATTCTTGACCATTCCTCTTTACAGAACTGTTTCAGTTCAGCAATATTCTTGGGATGTCTGGTGTGAATCGCTTTCTTGAGGTCATGCCACAGCATCTCAATCAGGTTGAGGTCAGGACTCTGACTGGGCCACTTCAGAAGGCGCATTTTCTTCTGTTTAAGCCATTCTGTTGTTGATTTACTTCTATATTTTGGGTCGTTGTCCTGTTGCAACACCCATCTTCTGTTGAGCTTCAGCTAGTGGACAGATGGCCTTAAGTTCTCCTGCAAAATGTCTTGATAAACTTGGGAATTCATTTTTCCTTCGATGATAGCAATCCGTCCAGGCCCTGACGCAGCAAAGCAGCTCCAAACCATGATGCCCCCACCACCATACTTCACAGTTGGGATGAGGTTTTGATGTTGGTGTGCTGTGCCTCTTTTTCTCCACACATAGTGTTGTGTGTTTCTTCCAAACAACTCAACTTTGGTTTCATCTGTCCACAGAATATTTTGCCAGTACTGCTGTGGAACATCCAGGTGCTCTTGTGCAAACTGTAAACGTGCAGCAATGTTTTTTTTGGACAGCAGTGGCTTCCTCTGTGGTATCCTCCCATGAAATCCATTCTTGTTTACTGTTTTACATATTGTAGATTCGCTAACAGGGATGTTAGCATATGCCAGAGACTTTTGTAAGTCTTTAGCTGACACTCTAGGATTCTTCTTTACCTCATTGAGCAGTCTGCGCTGTGCTCTTGAAATCATCTTTACAGGACGGCCACTCCTAGGGAGAGTAGCAGGAGTGCTGAACTTTCTCCATTTATAGACAATTTGTCTTACCGTGGACTGATGAACAGCAAGGCTTTTGGAGATACTTTTATAACCCTTTCCAGCTTTATGCAAGTCAACATTTCTTAACCGTAGGTTTTCTGAGAGCTCTTTTGTGTGAGGCATCATTCACATCAGGCAATGCTTCTTGTGAAAAGCAAACCCAGAACTGGTGTGTGTTTTTTATAGGGCAGGGCAGCTGTAACCAACACCCCCAATCTCATCTCATTGATTGGACTCCAGTTGACTGACACCTCACTCCAATTAGCTCTTGGAGATGTCAATAGTCTAGGGGTTCACATACTTTTTCCACCTGCACTGTGAATGTTTACATGGTGTGTTCAATAAAAACATGGTAACATTTAATTATTTGTGTGTTATTAGTTTAAGCAGACTGTGATTGTCTCATGTTGTGACTTAGATGAAGATCAGATAACATTTTATGACCAATTTGTGCAGAGATCCATAGCATTCCAAAGGGGTAACATACTTTTTCTTGCAACTGTATTTGTACATTTCTTTATTCCTTCTTCAGCTGCAGATTGTGAATATTTTAAAACAGACATGACAGGGAGCGCCATCTTCTTACACAGGGCATGATGAGTGTCTGCTAGACGCAGCATTAATGTTATTGCGTCCCTACATTTAAACTACACTGACAATTCACTGTCGGGTGCACTAGTTCGTAATTGCTTCATTTTATAACTGACAAAGCAAATGGCCATTCCGGTATTATCAAACTGGCACATCACTGGCAGGCCTAGTGCGACTGTGGCTCCTGGAGAAAATTAAATGGATCCATTAACATTCGTAGCAAATGAGAAATCGATGCTGCCTGAGTGGTTATATCTCACTATAGGTTACCACTGAGAACATTCTCTTCTAGATACAGATGGGGCATCATCTGTTTTATAGTATCATGGCTTCAGTGCAAAAGTGAACTAACTTTCCTCTTGTTCTTCATTTTCTTACAAAAAGGAACCCTGAAGTAGAGGAAATCGTGATTAACTGCAGGGCAGGCACCAAGGCTGAAGAATTGGCTGGTCAAAGCTGGTGGCTATTGCTTGCATTCTCCAAGTGGCCATTGTGGTCAGTGACAACAACAAAAACATGGTCGCTCAACTAGACGGCACAGACATTTTTATGAATCTATTGGTCCTCTCAGTGTGCAGCACTGACCACAATGTTCACTGTTTTAGACATAAATGCAGCTTAGGAGACAGCACATCTATTTTAATAAATTTTTCCTTTTAAAGGGGTTGTTAGACAAAATGCTTGTTCCATTGAGAGAATATTTTAAAAAAACAACTAAAGTGTAGCTGTTGTTTTAGTTTATTTTTTAATATAGTGTAGGGTCAGGGATGTTAAGCATTTTTGTAATATACTTTATTAGGGAAATATGCTTCTTTGTACTAGAAAACAGGGTATAAAGAGTCTTCTTAGCAACTCTAACTGAGCGTTACTATGGAGAGTCTGTCTTTAGTATTCAGTTCTACTGAGAGCTGAAGACACTTGTATGTAACATACAGAGGCTTCCAGCCTTCCTCTTGTCACTATCCCAGTCACTGACTAATTGACTATGTACATGTGTCATGGACCTCAGGATAGGTCATCAATAACTGATCAAGTGGGTATGAGCCCTGACACGCCCACCAATCAGCTGTTTCAAGAAGTTGTGGCTCTTCGATGAGCATTGCCGCCTCTTCCTAGGCCGTCACATTGATTGGTCACATGGTGCAGCTCAGTCTTTATGATGCAGTCACGGTTCTATGCAATCCTCTTCTTCTAAATTGGATGATCTGGCGGTTTCTTGTGACTAGAGTTCTTTCAGTCAGCATTGCCAGGAATGCACTGGAGGGCTCTCCTATGGATGTCTCAATGGGCCATCTTATGCAAAAGAACAGCATAAATAGCGTAAAGCTCCTCTATACAGGGGCAAACTGTGTGCCCACTACTTTAAAGGGGTTATCCAGGAATTTGATATTGCTGGCTCTTCAAAAAGCTGATCAGTAGGGTCCTGGCTTGGGAGACAGATCCCAGACGATCCTGAGGATAGGTCATCAAAATCATATTCCCGAATAAGCCCTTTAGTTCATTGTCTAAACATCACTAGGATATGGTAGTGTCTCTTTAAGGGAGCCAGAATGGTTATATTTCATTTTGTAGAACAGATTTTTTAAAGGGAACCTGTCGCCGGGATTTTGTGTATAGAGCTGAGGACATGGGTTGCTAGATGGCCGCTAGCACATCCGCAGTCCCTATAGCTCTGTGTGCTTTCATATGCAAATTAACCTGACATGAGTCCTGTCCCTGACTCATCTCAGGGACAAGACTCATCTCAGGTTATAATTTGCATATGTATCAAATCGGTTTTTTTACACAATAAAAGCACACAGAGCTATGGGGACTGGGTATTGCGGATGTGCTAGCGGCCATCTAGCAACCCATGTTATTAGCTGTATACACAAATTCCCGGTGATAGGTTCCCTTTAAGCCTATAGTTCATGCACCGGGCCTAAGATTCCTAATTACATCCTGCTGATTCTGTGAAAGGGTGAGACAATCACATACATAGACTGTATAAACCCCAAATTTACCATAGCTCCCATCACTGTCTCACAGAGTTATGTATATTACATGTTCTCCAAAATCTTTGATCTTACATTTCTTCTTTAATAGGTGAGGGAAGGCTGATTTTATTTGACAGATGCTAATGCCAGAGAAAGTTTCAAAGAATGAAAAGTTATGTTCAAGGTAAAATTTGATATAAAGCGTGAAGGAACGTGAGAGAAAGGATATTAACACAGAATTATTCATAGTCAGATATCTGATTTGTGATGTTATATATGCATATAAATCTGTGAATCTAGCAGAGAGTAAAAGAGGAGCCTAATGTCATCAGCATAATGCAGCGTGCCAGGTATGTGCCAAATGCAGCCCTACTAAAGTGTTAAATTCACACTAATTACAGTTTAGCAAAATTACATTATATTATCATTAAATCCATTTTATTCATTGAAAAAGGGAATGTTCTTTTTATAGTAGTTGCAGAAAAATAGAAGGGCACTGGGGGCACAGACTGAAGCTTCTGGATCTTGATACAAAAGCTATACCTGAGCACACCACCAAACTTCACTGATGTCACACATTTCCATACATGATAATATTTGCGTTTTAAATATGATCTGAACACAGTGACCACATTTACTAATTCTATAAATGGCGTAAGCGGCTTAAGTCGCGTAGACCTGCACCAGATTTATCTCAGGGGCTCAGACCTAATGATAAATCTGGTGTAGGTCTAGACACTTTTCTCTGACTTCATACCAACTTTCGGCTTACTTTGAGACAGAATTTTATGTTAGAAATGTTGGGCAATTTGGGAGAAAAAGGCACATCTTAGACCACATCCTATTTTATGTGAAGCTCTGCCCCTTTTTAAAAAGCCCTACCCCATTTTTGAGCAAGTCGGAAAAAAGTATAAAAAAAATCTAGTTACAGCAAATTGTGCCATAATTGAACAGATTTTCACAGATTTTTAGCACAGATACATTAGCACATTAGTAAATCTGGCCCATTATGTACAGCGGTGCTAGCAAGTTTGTGAACCCTTCAGGCAGAGTTCATGAGTATCTGTGAGACTAAGGGTACTTTCACACTAGCGGTTTTCTTTTCCGGCACTGAGTTCCGTCATAGGCGCTCAATACCGGAAAATAACTGGTCAGTTTCATCCCCATGCATTCTGAATGGAGAGTAATCCATTCAGGATGCATCAGGATCTCTTCAGTTCAGTCACTGAACGGCGTTCTGGACGGAGGAAATACCACACCATGCTGCGGTATTATCTCCATCCAAAATTCCGGATCAGTTGCCGGAATGCCGGATCCAGCATTCATTTACATTGAAATGTATTAGTGCCGAATCCGGCATTCAAAATATCGCAATGCCGGATTGCGCAGACCAGTAAAAATGAGAAAAAAATATATAACGGATCCGTTTCTCCGGATGACATCCGGAGAGATGGATCCATTCTTGCAATGCATTTGTAAGACGGATACGCATCCGGATCCGTCTACAAATGCTGTCCATTTGCATGCAGATTGCCGGCGACGGAACTGCTTGCCGGATAACTCTGCCGCAAGTGTGAAAATAGCCTAATCTGGGGTCAGGGCAGGCAGAGTTTTTGCGTATCCGAGAAACTAAACTGAGGTCAGGACAGGCAGAGGGTACCAGAGTAGGTACATGCAAGAGTATGCTACATGGGCAGACTATCTGAACAGCATATCTTCACTGGTTAATTGGAACACTGGAAACCTAAAGATCAGGAAAAGTGCCTGAAATACACACTGATGGCCAACCATTGGCTGGAAGTAACTAGGGTGCGCAAGCACTGGCCCTTTGTGCCAGTGCTGGCCGGAGATCACGTGTGTGCGTCCTGGAGTCTGGTCAGAAGGCCTTTACAGTGAAGCACAGGCGGCGACCTGCAGAAGCCACATGGGATGCCGGTGGTTGCTGGTGAGTAGAAGAGTGTGAGCAGATCCCACCAACACAAGGAGAGAAGGGTGAGTAACACGGCACCCGTGCCTGCCCAAAGGAATGGAGCAGCAGTGGACATGGGCCACCATCATAACATCATCAATGATGGCAAGCTGTCCTAGCCCAGATGTAGCAAAACCCAAACCTGGCCCAAACCATGATACTACCACCATGTTTTACAGATTGAATTTTTTATGTTGGAATGCAGTGTCTCCCTTTCTCCAAACATAATACTTCTCATTTAATCTAAAAAGTTTTTTTGTTTCATTTCGTACACAACAGTGGGGGAACTACAAATGTAGCAGCCATAGCGACAGTTTTGGGCTCCATGGCATTAGGGGGCCTGCATCCCGGGCCCCCACACAATTGTCTATTATTCAATATTGCATATAACTGTCACACTGACTCCGTCCTCGCATTGTACCGACACTTGATCAGGAGCAGGAGTCAGCGCAGGGGCCCAGTTGCAAAGCCGTGCTACTAAGGCACTAGGCAGGAAGAGGAGAATGAAGGGCTGAAGGCAGAGTCTGAAGGTGCTCTGCTAATGTGTGGACCAGTGCCATCATCCTAGGGAGTGCAGGAGGCAGGGGCAGTGTTTAATCAGTGAGCTGTGGCTGTCACTTACAGTGGTCTGTAGCAGGTAGGCACAGCACAGTCTCTGTAGTCACTCACAATAGAGTACCACACTTTCAGACAGTGAAATGCACCACAGTGCATGTACATTGAACAGTTCAAAGGGGTTTGGGGTCCTAGGGAACTTTTGCTGCCCAGCTAAAGCCTAATCTGTCATTCAGTGAGTCAATACTGACTCTCTGAATTGTGGCACTCCTCCTTCCAGGATTGAATGTCCCTCTTAGCCTCTCTGCTTTGCTCTTCCATTACATGTATATTTCTCTGTATGCAGATACAGCAGATATAGCACCTCTGAACGGGAGGGGGTGCATGAATTGGGGCAGTTAATAAGTATGTGAACCCACAAGTGCCACAATGTATGCATGAATGCTCTCCCCTCCACAGGTGAGGTATCTGCATATAGATCCTGTAAGGAGCCAAAATTTAGTTCACGGTGGGGCCCTATTTAAAAGTTTGCTATGGGGCTCAGCCTTTTTTAGTTACGCACCTCATACTGTGGATTTGTGGAGACCAAACTATTTTCAGATGCTTTTGTAACATTTTCCATCCTGATGAGCATCAACTACTTTTCTTCTGAGGTCCTCAGAAATCTCCTTTGTTTGTGCCATGATATACTTTCACAAACATGTGTTGTGAAATTCAGACTTTGATAATTCCCTCTTCTTTAAGTAAAACCCCTGTCTCTAATTTCACCTTCAAATTACCTGTCAATCCTAAAGGTTCAGATACTTTTGCCACCACACAGACATTTATTATTGGATAGTTTTCCTCAATAAATATATTTGATTTGGTTATCTTAATCTACTTTTAGGACCTGTGTAAAAATCTGATGTAGTTTTAAGTTAAATTTATGCAGAAATATAAAAATTCTGAAGGGTTCACAAACTTTCAAGCACCAGTGTATATAGTATCATATATAGTATATGGTATATATATACAGTACAGACCAAAAGTTTGGACACATCTTCTCATTCAAAGAGTTTTCTTTATTTTCATGACTATGAAGGCATCAAAACTATGAATTAACACATGTGGAATTATATACATAACAAATAAGTGTGAAACAACTGAAAATATGTCATATTCTAGGTTCTTCAAAGTAGCCACCTTTTGCTTTGATTACTGCTTTGCACACTCTTGGCATTCTCTTGATGAGCTTCAAGAGGTAGTCCCCTGAAATGGTTTTCACTTCACAGGTGTGCCCTGTCAGGTTTAATAAGTGGGATTTCTTGCCTTATAAATGGGGTTGGGACCATCAGTTGCGTTGAGGAGAAGTCAGGTGGATACACAGCTGATAGCCCTACTGAATAGACTGTTAGAATTTGTATTATGGCAAGAAAAAAGCAGCTAAGTAAAGAAAAACGAGTGGCCATCATTACTTTAAGAAATGAAGGTCAGTCAGTCAGCCGAAAAATTGGGAAAACTTTGAAAGTAAGGGCTATTTGACCATGAAGGAGAGTGATGGGGTGCTGCGCCAGATGACCTGGCCTCCACAGTCACCGGACCTGAACCCAATTGAGATGGTTTGGGGTGAGCTGGACCGCAGAGTGAAGGCAAAAGGGCCAACAAGTGCTAAGCATCTCTGGGAACTCCTTCAAGACTGTTGGAAGACCATTTCAGGTGACTACCTCTTGAAGCTCATCAAGAGAATGCCAAGAGTGTGCAAAGCAGTAATCAAAGCAAAAGGTGGCTACTTTGAAGAACCTAGAATATGACATATTTTCAGTTGTTTCACACTTGTTTGTTATGTATATAATTCCACATGTGTTAATTCATAGTTTTGATGCCTTCATAGTCATGAAAATAAAGAAAACTCTTTGAATGAGAAGGTGTGTCCAAACTTTTGGTCTGTACTGTATATATTGTGGGGTTTTGCTCTGGTAGACAGGCTAGTGGATGCAGTATAGAGACAATCACAAAGTCTTTAACTTAAAGGGGTTTTCCGGGATTGGGGACATTGCTCTAATAGTACAAGTGTGGCATACACATTACATACAAGCAGGTAGTACCTTTGGCACAGATTTCTGCAGCCCCGTTTTCATCTTTGAAATTCATGGCCAGAAGTTACTGTTTTCTTCTCCTCAGTGACGTACCGGGTCCCTTGCAGGCAAGCAAAGCTTCCTCTTCCGCTGCTCAGGGAGCCCGGTGTCGTCACTGACAGCGAATGAATCGAGGTGAATATTGATGAGGGGCGGAGTTACAGCGGCTGGCAGACATCCCGCTAAGCCCCGCCCCTTGACATCCCGCTAAGCTCCGCCTCTGAAGTCCGGTGAGCTTCAGAATGAATGGAGGTGAATATTGATGAGGGGGCGGAGTTACAGCGGTGCAGAGAGACAGCTGTAACCACCTGATGCTGCGCTGCCCCAGGACCCACAGGGCAGTGCAGCCCCAACTCACGTAAAGATAAACAGGTATATAAACAATGAGTGGGGGACCGTTGGAGCCACATAGAAGTGGCAAAAATAGCTGAAAATATATGGAGGCACCTTTATTTACAGGGTGGGCCATTTATATGGATACACCTTAATAAAATGTGAATGGTTGGTGATATTAACTTCCTGTTTGTGGCATATTAGTATATGGGAGGGGGGAAACTTTTCAAGATGGGTGGTGACCATGGCGGCCATTTTGAAGTCGGCCATTTTGAATCCAACTTTTGTTTTTTCAATAGGAAGAGGGTCATGTGACACATCAAACTTATTGGGAATTTATTCTTTCATGAGTTATTTACAAGTTTCTGACCACTTATAAAATGTGTTCAATGTGCTGCCCATTGTGTTGGATTGTCAATGCAACCCTCTTCTCCCACTCTTCACACACTGATAACAACACCGCAGGAGAAATGCTAGCACAGGCTTCCAGTATCCGTAGTTTCAGGTGCTGCACATCTCGTATCTTCACAGCATAGACAATTGCCTTCAGATGACCCCAAAGATAAAATTCTAAGGGGGTCACTGGATATGCAAAATTGCTACATGATGATGTGTTTCCCTCTTTATGCACTGAAGCTGGCACGTTCCCTGAGTTTTTCCAGCAAGATGGTGCACCACCACATTATGGGTGTCAGGTCAGAGCATTCCTAGATGAACAGTTTCCTGGAAAGTGGATTGGTCGTCGTGGGCCAGTTGAATGGCCCCCAAGGTCTCCCGATCTGACCCCCTTAGACTTTTATCTTTGGGGTCATCTGAAGGCAATTGTCTATGCTGTGAAGATACGAGATGTGCAGCACCTGAAACTACGGATACTGGAAGCCTGTGCTAGCATTTCTCCTGTGGTGTTGCTATCAGTGTGTGAAGAGTGGGAGAAGAGGGTTGCATTGACAATCCAACACAATGGGCAGCACATTGAACACATTTTATAAGTGGTCAGAAACTTTTAAATAACTCATGAAAGAATAAGGTTGTTTTTCTTGTGAAATTCCCAATAAGTTTGATGTGTCACATGACCCTCTTCCTATTGAAAAAACTAAAGTTGGATTCAAAATGGCCGACTTCAAAATGGCCGCCATGGTCACCACCCATCTTGAAAAGTTTCCCCCCTCACATATACTAATGTGCCACAAACAGGAAGTTAATATCACCAACCATTCCCATTTTATTAAGGTGTATCCATATAAATGGCCCACCCTGTAGATGTACATTGTGAGTAAACGTGTTTTTTTTTTAAAACATTTGGTCCCGGACAACCCCTTTAAACAGTTCAGTGTTTATTCTGACATAAGGAAACACAAAATGACCATTCACAGTCTTGGTGTTTGTTCACACCATGCAATGTCCATAGAACAAAATCTTCACCTGGTTAGCAGTCTTTCCCCCAGCCGTCCACAGCAGGCTTTAGGTGCCTATTTTCCAGCATGAGCCTTTCAAGCCTTTAGCACGGCACCAATTCACAGATCCACAGCTTCCCTGTCAGATGGAGGATCATCCACACCCAGCTGAGACTGCTATCTGCAGGGGCGTTGCTAGTGTCTGAAGACATCCGTGGCACGAGCCCACATGATGCCATGCCCTTATGCCGAGCCCACGTGATGCCGCGCCCTTATCGCCACCAGTGGGTGGGCCTTCACAGTAGTTATTAACCCTTTTCAGCAGTCCCCTCTTCAGTGAATGGGGACTGCTGAATGGGGTTAATAACTACAGTGAAGGGCCTAGCCGTCTGGGCAACCCCACAGATCATCCATAACAGTGTCATCCACAGATCCCCTCCCCGCCGCTCACAGGAGTATACATTTATAAACTGTTATCCGTATACTGCAGTAACTTTAACTTTAAATCAGCGCTCATCTCTTTACTACCTTACACTCAGCTCCAGACAGTAACAGGCATTGCGGGCAGCAGCGCTCACTCACTGACATCACGCCCCTGCGCCGCCTAGTGGGAGGAGCAGGCGCATGAAGTCAGTGAGTGAGCGCCGCCCGCACTGCCTGTCACTGGAGCTGAGTGTAAGATAGTAAAGAGATGAGCGCTGATTTAAAGTTACTGTAGGATACGGATTACAGTTTATAAATGTATACTCCTGTGAGCGGCAGGGCCGGTGTAGAGCAGTGCAGGAGAGTCAAAGCGGAGAGCGATGTGACTTCTATTGTGCCCCCGCAGGCCCTGCATTCGAGGCACTGGACAAAACATCCGGGGCTCCAGCCCCGAATGTTTTGACCTAACGACGCCCCTGGCTGGCTGGATTTTATATAGGCCAATAAAGACCCGGCCTGGAGCTTGGGGAATAGCCACCCACCCAGCACTTTGGCTACTCCCAGTAAGAGCCGGCCCGGATCAGCTTTACAGCCATACTAACAAGAAACTGTGTCAATCAGCACTAGCTGTCGCTGACACTTAAAACTACCGAGGCCAGGAACCTCGGTGACACATACCTTCCATCAATGACGTCCCCTTACGCCTTCCTACAATATACATATATTTATACATACACACACAGAATTTTTTTTCTGACAGTTAAAACCAGGCAGAAATACATATCAGTTTTTATTTTCTGATTGCAGATTTTTTTTATCTACTCTCTGAACATGATTATAGGCGGCGGCCATCTTGTCTGAGCTGTTGTTAGCAGCATTTAGAGATATATTTTAAATCAGCCACCATGGGCCATAAACACAATGGATGGTGGGGGAGGGACTCATTGACTTTTATGGGAGAGTTTTCTAGGCATGCTTTGTGACCTGTGAAGGGATAAGCTGTGATATCACCTATTGTGAAAGTCAGATTTAGTCTGAAAACAGCAGGACTTTTTTAAATATAGATATTGACCTGGAAAATTAAAAAGCTTAAAGAGAACCTGTCAGAGGCAAAAGCCATCCCACACCACCAGCAGTACCTTCTGTAGCCGGCAGTGAGTTTCTAATGATGATTTTCTTACTGCATTAAGATGAGGCAGAAGTATGAAAAACGTTCTTTTATCCCCTGCCGTGCTATTTTCCAGTCATGTTTGAAGTCAAGGTAACCGCGCCCCCTTCCCTGCCCCTGTGACTGACAGCCAGTGGCGTAGCTAGAAATGACTATGCCTCACAGCTAATTTTTGAATGGGGCCCCCCTCCCCCAGCAATTTTTTCGCAACCCTTTCCTTTCATGCCACCCCCATTCTTGTGGCTAGTAAAGATCGCTCTCTCAGACCAGGCCCGGCAGCTGTTCCATCCGTTTTCTACACTGTTTATACTGTCACTGTATATACAGTCCTGATCAAAAGTTTAAGACCACTTGAAAAATGGCAAAAAATCATATTTTACATTGTTGGATCTTAACAAGGTTCCAAGTAGAGCTTCAACATGCAACAAGAAGAAATGAGAGTGAGACAAAACATTTTTTGAGCATTTAATTAAATTGAAAATAACGATTAAACTGAAACAGGCTGTTTTTTAGCTGATCTAAATTTTAGGACCACATGCCTTTAAAAGGCCAAATCTGTGAAAAGATGTGGATTCATTGTCATTTTCTGTCAGGTAATCACACGTTGTGATGGCAAAGGCAAAAAAACTCTCCCTTTTTGAACGTGGTCGGGTTGTTGAACTGCATAAGCAGGGTCTCTCACAGCGCGCCATCGCTGCTGAGGTGGGACTCAGTAAGACAGTCATTTGGAATTTCTTAAATGATCCTGAGGGTTATGGAACAAAAAAGTAAAGTGGAAGACTCAAAAAAATGTCATCAGCACTGAGCCGGAGGATCCAATTGGCTGTCCGTCAAGACACTGGATGATCCTCGACCCAAATTAAGGCCTTTACTGGTGCTGACTGTAGCCCCATAACCATCAGACGGCATCTGAGACTGAAGGGCTTCAAAAACAAAAAACGTCTTCAAAGACCTCGTCTCCTTGAACGCCACAGAACTGCTCGTTTGGACTTTGCAAGAGAGCACCAAACATGGGACATTCAAAGTTGGAAGAAAGTTTTATTCTCTGATAAGAGAAAATTTAACCTTGATGGTCCTGATGGTTTCCAAAGTTACTGGCATGACAAGCAGATCCCACCTGAGATGTTTTCTATGCGCCACAGTGGAGGGGGCGCCATAATGGTCTGGGGTGCTTTTTCCTTCAGTGGAACAATGGAGCTTCAGGAAGTGCAGGGGCGTCAACAGGCCTCTGGCTATGTCCAGATGTTGCAGAGAACATTCCTCATGACTGAGGGCCCTCGTCTGTGTGGTAACGACTGGGTTTTTTAACAGGACAACTCTACAGTACACAATGCCCGCAGGACAAGGGACTTCTTCCAGGAGAATAACATCTCTCTTTTGTCCCATCCTGCGTGTTCCCCTGATCTAAATCCAATTGAGAACCTTTAGGGATGGATGGCAAGGGAAGTTTACAAAAATGGACAACAGTTTCAGACAGTAGATGGCCTTCGTGCGGCCGTCTTCACCACTTGGTGAAATGTTCCCACTCACCTCATGGAAACGCTTGCATCAGGCATGCCGAAACTAATTTTGGAAGTGATAAACAATAACGGCGGAGCTACTCATTACGGAGTTCATGTTTGGAAGTTTAGTTTGTTTTTGGAGGTGTGGTCCTAAACTTTTGATCAGCTGAAAAAAATCCTGTTTCAGTTTATTCGTTGTTTTCATTAAATTGAATGCTCAAGAAATGTTTTGTCTCACTCCCATTTCTTCTTTTTGCATGTTGAAGCTCTACTTGGAACCTTGTTAAGATCCAGCCATGCTAAATATGATTTTTTGCCATTTTTCAAGTGGTCTTAAACTTTTGATCAGGACTGTAATTTAATTGTGTAATACTGTTGAGGGGGCCCTGACAAAATCTTTTAGTCCTACTCCTCCTGGATGGGCCCCCTTCTGGGTCAGGACCCCAAAGCAGCCGCTTCCCCTGCTTCCCCTATAGTTACGCCCCTGCTGACAGCGCTTATGCCAAACAGCCGGTTGTCAGTCACAGGCGAAGGGGCGAACAGTCCATGAGAAGTCTGTGGAATTTGCTACTTCGTTTTTGAGATCTATTGGGCAACATCCCTCCAGTGGCACCCCTGCTGCTTCTATAGCATTTGACTCCCTCTTCTTTGCCCTCCTTTGTTCCCCCTCTCTTTTTTGCCCCTTCATATGCAAAGGTTTTATTTCTCACCTTTTAAAAAAAATTACGATTCACACACATATATATATATATATATATGTTGTGATGGACTTTTTTTTTAACAGCTATTCTGATGGTTTTTTCACAAATAGTAACTTGATAAAATAAAAGGGACCCTCTGGGGGATTTGAGCTAGAGGTTTCAGTTATACATCTGCCAAACGTAGTGTCAGATAATTCAGCCGTCCCAGTGGCTCCATTCAGTGGCGTACATACAGGGGTCGCACTTGCGACCGGGCCCGGCACTCCAGGGGGCCCGGCCGCCTGTGGACCCGCCCTGCAGTAGTACTGTGCCTGTATAGCCCGGGCGGCCCGCCCGGGGCCTGCCCCCCAGTGTTGAGTTTCCTTGCTGCCAGCCCTACCCTCCCTTGAGTCTCCTCCCCCTGAGTCTCTTCCCCGGCCGCCTGTGGACCCGCCCTGCAGTAGTGCTGTGCCTGTATAACCCGGGTGGCCGGCCCGGGGCCCGCCCCCCAGTGTTGAGTTTCCTTGCTGCCAGCCCTACCCTCCCTTGAGTCTTCTCCCCCTGAGTCTCCTCCCCGGCTGCCTGTGGACCCGCCCTGCAGTAGTGCTGTGCCTGTATAACCCGGGTGGCCGGCCCGGGGCCCGCCCCCCAGTGTTGAGTTTCCTTGCTGCCAGCCCTACCCTCCCTTGAGTCTCCTCCCCCTGAGTCTCCTCCCCGGCCGCCTGTGGACCCGTCCTGCAGTAGTGCTGTGCCTGTATAACCCGGGTGGCCGGTTCGGGGCCCGCTCCCCAGTGTTGAGTTTCCTTGCTGCCAGCCCCACCCTCCCTTGAGTCTCCTCCCCCTGAGTCTCCTCCCGTGCCGGACATGACGTTGAGATGCAGGGACAGGGAGAAGGCGCCGGAAAAGAAAGGGAGAGCGCTGCGCAAAGAAGCCGGTCCGGCTTTCAGAGTGAGTGAGGTCTGCTGGGGGCTGAGAGTTGGGCAATGTATGTAAAGTTATGACTGGTGACTTGTGCTATGAAGTAATGGGGTTTTTTCTGTTGTCTTGGGGTGCAGCTCTTTTGTGTAGGCACTTCTATTGAGCTTCTAGTATATGCTTGGATGTAGCAGAGCTGGTTACCGTGGGTTATACCGAATATTATCCTCTTGTATATAGTAATATACAGTATATAATATATATATATATATATACACACACACACATACATACACACACACACACGTGGTGGCGGGTTGGGGGGGGGCGTCGGCGGGGAGGGGGCCCCATGGATCAGTTTCGCACCGGGGCCCCATGGATTGTGTGTACGCCACTGGCTCTATTCTATGGTGGAAGCCACTTTACCTGCCACTTCGTATGGTACTGTGTTATTGAGATATGATCTGAAATGCTTCATGGATTATACATATCATATAGAATCTGATATAGAAAAAAAACTCCAGGGCTCAACTGACCTCTTATCATGGCACTATACGGCTTGGAGGTTTTACAGAATTATAGTATAAACTGTGTGCGTGAGCCCTAACTCTGTAACAGCTCTGGATTATGTGGCATCAGTGCTTTGGTCTTGTTTATTTTTTAATCTTTCCCATTTAATCTGAATAGTATTTTTTTTTATGATTTTTTATTTTTTATTTTTCGATAATAATAGTCATCCTAACATTCAAATGTACCTAATATATAGAAGAATGTGTAATATACACAATAGTAGTAACATTTGCTTGTGCCTTTTGCTTTCAGTTCTTTACTAGTGCATCCTTGAGATATGAGCGGAAAGGCTTTTACTGCTGATGCTATTCCCGTAAATGTGTAGCACTGTCAGCAGATCTGTGGAAAGGTTAGTATTCTCACATTATTGAAGGTGTGAAGAAAATGCTACGCATTTTTATCCTAGTCATCATGTTTCTTAATTTTTAAATGAAAATAGTGCCTGGAGTCCACTTCAGAAATATCAAGCAGTGACAGGGCTCTCCTGGGTTCAGCTGGCGAGATTGATGAGTGACAGGCCGCTACCTACTTCTCTGAGAGCTATTTGACATCTTTATTTACATGTCTGAATAATTTAACATCATTTTCCATTTTCATTTCTTCTAACATCTTGGGCAAATCATTTATTTCATTATTTCATTATTATTTGAGCAATTTAGATCATAAGATCACTGCCTATGAAAAAACGCTAAAATCAAAACAATAACCACTCTATTGATAGAGTAAATTAAAATAAGAAAATTCCCCAGGGGTACGGCAATAGGCAGATAGCTCCAATGTATGGACCTGTGGTGTCAGGGAATGTGGTGGACGCAACGTGGTGATTGACAGTGGATGATAGATATGTGTCCATCCAGCAATTCACCGCACTTGTAGATAACTTCCCACCCCTGACCCCCTCACCGTGCAGTCAAGACCAAATATATTGCCTGTAATGAACCCTGAGAGATCACTGGCCCTATTAATTAGGAAAGAGCTGGGACTCCTGTGTGATGCAGGGGCTCAGCTATGTGGCACGTGTGAGCTCTATTGGGGTAAGAAAGACAGCTATCTCAGGTAGGATTCAAAGACGTTATGCTGGGTGAGTGAAAAACTGGCTAAAGTCTAATGGGCCCTTTACACGGGCCGAAAATTTAAATGATCATCGCTAACCAGAGTTACTAGTAATGCTCATTAGCGATGATCTGGCGGTGTAAATGCACTGCCGATTACCCAATGAATGAGCAAAACGCTTGTTCATTGGTTAATTGTATCTTTTGTGCAGCACAAAATCATTGTTTCCCAGTGGCAGATCGTGCTCTGTAAACACGATCTCGCATCTCGGCACCAAATACAATCTCGCATTCCCACCAGCCCAGGTAGAGATTTGCAAAGGTGGACACACAGCAGCTGCCCATCGCGACTCCCCTGAGCTGGTGGAAAACGCGACAATCAAAAACAAAGATATTATGAGCGAGGATAAATCTCAGCAGAGACAACTCAAACTGATTATGTGGCCCAAAATGATCACCGTTCTCCTGTAAAAAGACCTCACTCTTTTCACACCCTTTGTCATGTGGTATAGAACTATATAGTGACTCGACGTCTATGCTGGCGAGAAGAGTATCATCCACATAGACACTACACTGTCAAGTCTCTTAAGAACCTCCATAGAACTGAGGGTGTAAGAGGGTATTGAGACCACAAAGGGGCATAGAATGGTGTCTACATATGTCCCTATATTATAAGTAGCACTACTGGATCCTGATACAGTGGGTCATCCCTTTAAGGGTTTGAGACCCTTAGGGATCTTAGGTAGGCTGTAAAAATATGCCATTTGGGGGTAAGGTGGCAAGAGGAAGACATATTCAGCTTTGCTAATTAGTTCAGCCTTGGAGCTTTATCCAAGATATCCTTAAAAGGGTTTTCCAAGATTTTAATACTGATAGGTGGGGTCCAATACCCGGGACCCCTGCCGATCAGCTGTTTGAGAAGGCACCGGAACTCCTGTGAGTGCTGCAGTCTTCTAGCAGTTTTTCCTAGGCCTAGTGACGACATGTTTATCTGTCACGAGGCCTAGGTGCAGCTCAGCCTCATAGAAGTCAATGGGGCTGAGCGCAATACCAAGCACAGCTGCTATACAATGTAGGGCGCTGTGCTTGGTGAGCACATAGAAGACCGCGACGCTCACAGGAAAAGTTTCTCCTAATATGTAAATAGGGGATTACTGGGAAGAATCCTTTAACATGACTCGTCCACTAGGATGGATTGACACATCTGTAAATATTGTCCTTGGTCTAAGGTGACAATATTACCCCATTGTCAAAGGGTTTGATAAATATTGATGCCATCAATCCCTCCATCTCTTTGGTCAACATGCTGTTGCCCCTAAATTGGTGACCATCCAATGAACCAAATTCATCACAAACCACCTTTAAAAACCTATCGATAGGAGTGTTGCCACCTATGGGGGCCTTCTTTGTGGAAGGTAACTCAGGTACGAATCCCTCACCCATTCAAACAAGTTAATTTTGTGGATTTGCACAAAAGAAAGTCCCTTCTTGAGCTTATTCGTTTCAGCATCACCTAGAACTCTCTGTGAAAGGCTAATACCGTATTTTTCACCCTATAAGATGCATCCCCCCCCAAAGTCGGGGGAAAATGTCAGTGTCTCTTATGGGGCGAATACTAATAAGGGCTTCTATAATGGAAGCGCTTATTAAAACAAGAGGACTAGGTTTTGTAAGGGATGCTATCTTAGACTACCTCAATGAAAATAAGCAAATAACACCATATCATGAGGGATCGGTCATGTCAAACTAATTTAATCAGTTTCTATGAGGAGATATGTTCTAGACTTGACCGGATTGAGTCAATGGATGCCATATGTCTTGACTTCTCCAAAGCATTTAATACTGTGCCACATAAAGGTTAGTATATACAATGAGAATGCTTGGACTGGGAGAAAATGTCTGTATGTGGGTAAGTTACTGGCTCAGTGATGGGACGACTGAGGGGAGATCTAATAACTATGTATAAATATATCAGAGGTCAGCACAGAGATCTCTCCCATCATCTATTTATCCCCAGGACTGTGACTGTGACGAAGGGACATCTTTTGCGTCTGGAGGAAAGAAGGTTTGTACACAAACATAGAAAATAATTCTTTACGGTAAGAGCAGTGAGACTATGGAGCTATCTGCCTGAGGAGGTGGTGATGGGGAGTTCACTAAAAGAAGTAAAAGAAGAATTCCTGCGCTTACTCTCAGACTACACCTAAGTTCCAGTGACTAGAAGTGGGGTTCTACCACGTTTGCTGTCCTCTAAGTTATAATTAGTATCTATATGTGACACCGACACGCCTACCTGTACTTCTAGAGGAGAGTCCGTGATGTTGCTGTTTAGTGGTGAATACTTGATAGTTGTTCCGATCATTCAGTCTGGTGTAAGCAGTCAGGCTGTGTAGTTGGAAAAAGATGCCCGGCTGGCAGCACGTTTACTATTCAAAAAAGCTTGCGCTCCAAATCAGAGCGTCGGTGATGTCACACTAGCTTACAGCTACAGGAACTGTTGTGGACCAAAATTCTGACGCGTTTCAAAAAGATTGCCTTTCTTCCTCAGGGATAGAGTCCTCTTGCCTGTGCTTCTCCCTCTGAGAAACGCTTCGGATTTTTGGTCCACAACAACTCTTGTGGCTGTAAGCTAGTGTGACTTCACCGGCGCTCTGATTTGTAGTGCAATTTTTTTGGAATAGGAAACGTGCAGACTGAAGTGTCCCTTTTAGGGGGTCCTACACCCTACACTTCTACTGATCATCTGTTAAGCAGTCGCCCTAGCTCTGTCGACTGTGTAGTGGATGGAGCTGGTTATGGCAGAGCTGCTACTACTGAAGTAAACGGGAGCAACACTGCAGTAACTATCTCTGTCCATTGCGGAGCTGTGTAGTTCCGTTGCTGACTTCATACGCCCGAACTACTGCTGAACTTCTAATTCTCAGGGATGCGGGGTGTTGGTAATTCTCAGGGATGCGGGGTGTTGGACCCCCACTGATCAGATATGGATGGCCTATCTTGAGGATAAGTCATCAATATAAAAGTACAGAAAACCTCTTTAATTTTAATCAATAATACTGGTAAAGCTGGCTGTATTTTATAGAAGTGAATTTCTATTGCTGACATGTTCAAATGAGAGATGTATCATATTTTTCACTTTATAAGATGCCCCAAAAGTGAGGGGTTAATGGCAGTACTTCTTATATAGCGAGTACTAATGAGCGCTTTCATTACAGGAAGTGCAGAGTGTGGAGAGTCTGTAGAGCTGCTAGTGCTTGCTGTACTCACTGCTCCCTGGTCTTCCTCCAGGCCCCATGCTGCACTGTGTCCTCACTGCATACAGGATCAGGACGTAGTGCTTGCAGGCGTTCACTATGATCTGACACTGTGTGCTGTCAGTTCGCAGCGCAGTGGGGGGCCTGGAAGAAGACCAGAGAGCAGTGAGTGCAGGAAGAGCACACCATCTGGAGCAGGAGGTAAGTTTATTTATTTATTTGTCTGATCTGAGGACTGATGAGGATTAGTGGTCTGACTGGGGGTCTGATCTGAAGTCTGATACAGATTATGTGCCTGATCTGAGGTCTGATACAGATTAGGGGGGTCTGATCTGAGGCCTGATAAAGTTTTATGGGTCTGATCTTAAGTCTGATAAAGTTTGTCAGGTCTGATTGTGGGTCTGATCTTAGGTCTAATAAAGATTAGGAGTCTGATTGGGGGTCTGATCTGAGGTCTGATAAAGTTTGGGGTCTGGTTGGGGGGTCTGATAAAAACTGGAAATCTGAAGAAGATTGCGGGGTCTGGGGGTCTGATTTGGGGGTCTGATTAAGATTAAGGGGTCTAATATGAGGTATGATGAAGATTGTGGGGTCTGATCTGAGGTCTGATGAATATTGGGAGATCTGATCTGAGGTCTGATGAAGAGTGGGGTCTTATATGGGGGTCTAATCTGAGGTCTGATGAAAACTATTATTTTTCTGATTTTCCTGCTAGAGCATCTGTCTACATTTGTACTAGATTATCTCACATACTTGAATGTTAATCATGTAAATTTTGAAGTGGAAAATATATTTCCAGCTGTGCAGGTTTTTTTTACTATTGACAAGCGACCCATTGCTGATTAATTTATGTAAAGAGCATATTCACACACGTACATAGTTCTTATCAATGACAGGTCTTGTATGCGAAACTGCATCCCATGTTATTGCAGAGGGAAGTCTAGCTAAAGAGTACTGTACTTATACTAACTATATAGTATATATAACTGTATATTGTACACTGAACAAAAATATAAACGCAACACTTTCGGTTTTGCTCCCATTTTGCGTGAGCTGAACTCAAAGATCTGAAACATTTTATACGTAAACAAAACACCCCTTACTCTCATAGTGTTCACAAATCTGTCTACATCTGTGTTAGTGAGCACTTCTCCTTTACCGAGATAATCCATCCCACCTCACAGGTGTGGCATATCAAGGTGCTGATTAGACAGCATGAATATTGCACAGGTGTGCCTTAGACTGCCCACAATAAATGTCCACTCTGAAATGTGCACAGTTTTGCCTTACTTGGGGGGGGGGGGGGTCAGAAAACCAGTCAGTATCTGGTGTGGCCACCATTTGCCTCACACAGTGCAACACATCTCCGTCGCATAGAGTTGATCAGGTTGTTGATTGTGGCCTGTGGAGTGTTGGTCCACTCCTCTTCAATAGCTGTGCGAAGTTGCAGAATATTGGCAGGAACTGGAACACGCTGTCATATTCACCGATCCAGAGCATCCCAAACATGCTCAATGGGTGACATGTCCGGTGAGTGTCCTGGCCATGCAAGAACTGGGATGTTTTCAGCTTCCAGGAATTGTGTACAGATCCTTGCAATATGGCGCCGTGCATTATCATGCTGCAACATAAGGTGATGGTCGTGGATGAATGGCACAACAATGGGCCTCGTCACGGTATCTCGGTGCATTCAAAATGCCATCAATAAAATGCACCTGTGTTCGTTGTCCATAACATACGCCTGCCCCATACCATAACCCCACCACCACCATGGGCCACTCGATCCACAACGTTGGCTTTCAGCAAACCGCTCACCCACACAACGCCACACATGCTGTCTGCCATCTGCCCTGAACAGTAAAAACTGGGACTCATCCGCCTCTCCAACATGCCAGACGCCATAGAATGTGAGCATTTGCCCACTCAAGTCAGTTACGACGACGAACTGCAGTCAGGTCCAGACCCCGATGAGGACAACGAGCATGCAGATGATCTTCTCTGAGACGGTTTCTGACAGTTTGTGCAGAAGTTCTTAGGTTATGCAAACAGATTGTTGCTGCAGCTGTCCGGGTGGCTGGTCTCAGACAATCATGGAGGTGAACATGCTGGATGTGGAGGTCCTGGGCTGGTGTGGTTACACGTGGTCTGCGGTTGTAATGCCAGTTGGATGTACTGCCAAATTCTCTGAAACGCCTTTGGAGATGATTTATGGTAGAGAAATGAACATTCATTGCACCGGCAATAGCTCCGTTAGACACTTCTGCAGTCAGCATGGCTATTGCACGCTCCCTCAAACGTTGCGACATCTCTGGCATTGTGCTGTGTGATCAGACTGCACATTTTAGAGTGGGCTTTTATTGTGGGCAGTCTAAGGCACATCTGTGCAATATTCATGCTGTCTAATCAGAACCTTGATATGCCACACCTGTGAGGTAGGATGGATTATCTCGGCAAAAGAGAAGTGCTCACTAACACAGATTTAGACAGATTTGTGAACAATTTTTGAGAGTAATGGGTCTTTTGTGTATGTAGAAAATGTTTCAGATCTTTGAGTTCAAAATGGGAGCAAAACAGAAAGTGTTGCATTTATATTTTTGTTAAGTGTAGTATATACAGTATAAGGCTAAGTTCACACGAACGTGTGTGATCTGTGGCTGTATTGCGGCCCGCAAATCGTGGGCCACAATACACGGCCACAGTTCCGTGTGAATTCCGCATCACGGATGCGGACCCATTCACTTCAATGGGTCCGCAAATCCGGAATCGCGGAACGGCCGCACGGGACGGGACCCCTCGGAAGCACTACGGAGTGCCTCCGTGGGGTTACGTCCCGTACTTCCGTTCCGCTAAAAGATAGAACAAGTCCTATCTTTTAGCGGAACGGCCGAATCGCGGACCCATTAAAGTGAATGGGTCCGCGATCCGATGCGGCTGACCTACGGCCGGCGATCGTGCATTGCGGCCCGCTATTTGCGGGCCGCAGCACAGGCACGGGTCACACACGTTCGTGTGAACTCGGCCTAACTATGCTGTACTATATGGAACTGGACCACAGTATCAGAACTATGGGACATTTAGCTATGCCTGTGTGCTGATTTTGTGGAGTAAAAATGTTGATATTTGACATTTTGCGAATAAAATATGTTTTGAGATTTTACTGCGACTTGTGACACTTTGAGAAAATGAGTGGGACTTAGTGAAGTTGGATCGGGCCTCCTCAGCCCGACAAATATATCATGATTTGAGCCAGAGAATTAGGATAAAATATAGCTGAACTATAGATTGTAGTGCATGGAGAAGCCAGAGATGCACCAAATTTACTTCTCTTTGGCCGAATATGTATATGTACTCAATGGAGAGGGAAGAAATCTGCTGCCAGGAACCTCTGGTGGGTGGTGGCTTGTCTCCTGGGAGAACAAAAAGATTTGGCAAAAATATTCACTTTGCCGTTTTTTGCAGCACAACCCAGATTCTCAGTTGGATTGAAATCAGGGGAATTTGCAGGTCAAGTCGACACTGTTAAAGGCTTTGTTATGTTCCCTAAACTATTTCCGAATAATTTTTGCAGGGTGGCTAATGCTATTAGGCACTACTATTGAAGCAGTGTATTTAGTCTGCAGCAATGTTTAAATAGGTTTTCCAGGATCGGGCAAAATCTCTGGTCATGTATGTATAGATGTATATACAGTATCTCACAAATGTGAGTACACCCCTCACATTTTTGTCAATATTTTATTATATCTTTTCATAGGACAACACTGAAGATCTGACACTTTGATACAATGTACAGTAGTCAGTGTACAGCTTGTATAACAGTGTACATTTGGTGTGCCCTCAAAATAACTCAACACACAGCCATTAATGTCTAAACCGCTGGCAACAAAAGTGAGTACACCCCTAAGTGAGAATGGCACCATTATTTTCCAGCACTGGGCATGGAGTTCACTAGAGCTTCACAGGTTGCCACTGGAATCCTCTTCTACTCCTCCATGACAACATCACGGGGCTGGTCGAAGTTAGAGACTCTACTCCTCAACCATTATTTCAGGATGGTCCACAGATGCTCAATAGGGTTTAGGTCTGGAGACATGCTTGGCCAGTCCAGCACCTTTGCCCTCGGTTTCTTTAGCAAGGCAGTGGTCATCTTGAAGGTGTGTTTGGGGTCATTATCATGTTGGAATACTGCCCCACAGCCCAGTTTCCGATAGGAGGGGATCGTGCTCTGCTTTAGTATGTCACAGTACATGTTGGAATTCATGGTTCCCTCAATAAACTGTAGCTCCCCACAGCCTTCAGCACTCATACAGCCCCAAACCATGACACTACCACCACCATGCTTGACTGTAGGCTAGACACACTTGTCTTTGTACTCCTCACCTGGTTGCCGCCACACACACTTCACACCATCTGAACCAAATAAGTTTATCTTGGTCTCATCAGACAACAGGACACGGTTCCAGTAATCAATGTCCTTAGTCTGCTTGTCTTCAGCAAACTGTTTGCGGGCTGTCTTGTACATCACCTTTATAAGAGGCTTCCTTCTGGAATGACCGCCATGAGACCAATTTGATGCAGTGTGCGGAGTATGGTTTGAGCACTGACAGGCTGACCCCCCCCCAACCCCTTTAACCTCAGCAGCTATGGTGGCAGCACTCATATGCCTATTTTGAAAAGACGACCTTTGGATATGACGCTGAGCACGTGCACTCAACTTCTTTGGTCGACCATGGCGAGGCCAAAAGTCAATCAGCAGATTGGATACCTCTACACCTGGATGGCATCGAACCACAGCTTTCAAAGAAGATCTCAGTGGAGGAATCGCAGATGTAATACACACCAAAGGGTCAGATGAAAATATATTTAATATATTTGATAAAAACAAAAAGTTACAGCTAAAAACCGTATTAAAATATCTATGTAAAGCCCGACCCGGGTTTCGCCGTGATGCTTCGTCTGCCCCAGACGAAGCATCACGGCGAAACCCGGGTCGGGCTTTACATAGATATTTTAATATGGTTTTTAGCTGTAACTTTTTGTTTTTATCAAATATATTAAATATATTTTCATCTGACCCTTTGGTGTGTATTACATCTGCGATTCCTCCACTGAGATCTTCTTTGAAAGCTGTGGTTCGATGCCATCCAGGTGTAGAGGTATCCAATCTGCTGATTGACTTTTGGGATCTCCTATACCGACGCCCCTGGACCTCCGCCTGTTCGATCTGCCCAGCTGTCTGTGAAGATTTTGTCAGGATCCTTTCATGCACTTTTCCAGTGAAGTTCTGTGAGTACAATCCTTCTGCAGGCGTGCACCGTGTCTTTGCATACTACACTATAGTTTTCTCCTTTCAGCAGAGCCCTATAGGAAACATCTTTTAGATCTCTACGTGCACTTACCTATCTGGAATCTTGTGAGTATATTCTATTCACATGGTGCGTTAGATGTTTGAACTCGCTACACCATAGTGCGTTTTTCTTTATACCACAGATTTTCATACCAGTGAAGGTCTGTAAGGTTGGTTTGTGATCCCATTGGTTGAAGACTTTCAAAAAGGAACTTTCATCTACAAAAAGATTTCTTTCCTGCAGCGCAATCCTCTCCTACATTTGGTCATCTTAATGTAGAGCAACAATTATTTTTTTCAGATCCTCAGAGAGTTCTTTGCCATGAGGTGTCATGTTGAACTTCCAGTGACCAGTATGAGAGAGTGTGAGAGCCACAACACCAAATTTAACACACTTGTTCCCAATTCACTCCTGAGACCTTGTAACACAAGTCACGTGACACCAGGGAGGGAAAATGGCTAATTGGGCCCGATTTGGCCATTTTCACTTAGGGGTATACTCACTTTCGTTGCCAGTGGTTTAGACATTAATGACTGTGTGTTGAGTTATTTTTAGGGCACAACAAATTTACATGGTTATACAAGCTGTACACTGACTACTTTACATTGTATCAAAGTGTCAGGTCTTCAGTGTTGTCCCATGAAAAGATATAATAAAATGTGAGGGGTGTACTCACTTTTGTGAGATACTGTATAATCACATGTGAATGGTTTCATGGAGCATAAAGGGGCTCTACTCCCCACATAAGCAGCTGATGGTCAATGAATTCAAGTGAGTAGAGGTGGCCATAGCTTCAGGAGACTTCGCAGGATCCAATTTTCACTTTGTAAAGAGATTGCGGATAAAGGTGGATCTACACAGGTCGAGTTAAAGCTGATTGTCAGGAAGGAAGTGTTCCTTACCTACAGTTGGCGGCTCGTTGAGCCCTGCATTTACATGCAGCAATCTCCTCTACAGTATGTGGACGAGAGATGGCTATTGCAATTGCTTGTCCTCATACAGCTGCATTGTGTCTGGTCAGCAGATCGCTGTTTAGACAGTAGGCTCTGCTACCCAAAAACAATAATTTAGGTGCCAGCACTAACGATCATTTCACCCGAAGAACGAGCGCTTCACATGGGCAGATTGTCGGGAATGAGCGTTCGCAGGAATGTTCATTCCCAATAATCTACCCGATTATCTGGACGTGTAAATCCATGTTAAGAGGAGTATTTGGATCAACAGCAAAAGATTCAAAGGCTGTGGTCCTGATTCTTATACACAAAAATTATATATGTTATATTTGGTGGTCCACCAGGCTGGCAATGTGGCGAGAATGCTCTATATACAACACACCTTCAAAGAACTTCAGAGCTGTCATCTCAAAAAATGATTCCAAGAGCTTGGGACACCATTTAATACCAATTTCCTAATGTCCATTCACATGGGTCAATAGTTGGGTGAGGGATCGTACTTTTGAACTCTCGTTTCCAGTTACTGTCCAGAGTAAATAGGACGAGCGATCAGTCGACAAATGAGCAAATGCTTGTTTGTGGTTGAGCACATGGTCATCATGGACTAACCACATAGAATACGGGTTAGATTCATAGACAATATTTTGATAATTTAGACCTTCTCAATAGATGCATTCAATTAATTTGTGACAAGTCTATATGAAAATTCACTGGGACTGAGATTTACCCAGGAAAGAATCACATTCTGGATCTAAATATTTCAGTTGGAATAAAAGGTACTACCATGAACATAATTCATCACAAAAAGCCAATAGCTAATACATTATTTAAATGAGACAGTTGCCAAAGATCCATTAAAAAGTGGTATTCCTAAAGGGCAATAATTGAGCGCCTGCCACAACTGCCGTACTATAAAAGAATGTGAAATAAAAGTGCAGGAACTTCATCAGGGATTCTGTAGTGCCCTGGAGCTGGGGTAGTTTGACATCTGAACATTTGTGGACATTTGCTCCTATTTCCCCTATGCAAAGTTATCAACTCCTTACTTTATTGCACTTTAAATGATTAACTTGCACTGACTTATACTTTTTAATACTGTGTAACTGCATATTATATGTGCGAGTGGTATTACTTATGTTTGTTGTGATATATATCCTGTTCATTTGCACTGTATTTGCACGGCACTGTGGAAAGGGTTAATGAATACTGAGAGACTTTTGGGACTTTCTAGCTAATAATGAGAAGCTAGTCATTTTCCACAGTTACCAAATGGGTTAAAAAAAAGTATGTTTTCGAGGGAAACAGCCAGACTTGTTTACCACCAAAATCAGACAGATTGACCTTTTGGATGACTGGTTTAGCTATGTTATTATATCTGAAGACTTGTTTTTGTCTGGAAAAAACTGCATCATCATTCCCATTGACTATTACTGAGGTTCTAATGCAAGTCTATGACAGAAAAAAAATGTAACACTGTATCTGTTTGTGCTGTATTTCTTCACTCCACCCCTCATACTAGAAGGTTCTAGAAACTGTATGCAAGGAGAGCAGTCAGAGCCCCGAGTTGTCTACCATTAGGGATCAGTGCTTAGAAGAGGAGACTCTGCCACAGACTCTGGATCATCAGCCTTCGACCAGGGTACCAGCCAGATCTGAGGAACAGATAGCTCAGGCTTTTGCTTAGCACCAAACCTTCTTTTGTCAGGGAGGAGACTGGAGAAGGCAGCTCAGTGCCTTGGCTGCATGTGTTTACACCTGAATTCCTCCAGTAAAGAAGTACTCTGGTTACTGCAAACCCTGAGTCTCTGGACTTATTTCCCATTGGGGTGCACCTCGCCTTACCATCCCTTCCGGAGAGCAGCAATACATGGTAATATCTTGACAGTGTCCAGGGGACCCAGCATTTGGGGTCACCCCAAACCTGGCCACTGCAATTCCTAAATAGAAAATTTCCAAACTCAGTACTTAAAGATGCAGAGCAATTAGTACTAGGAGCTCTCCTCACTCTTTTTAGGAGCTCTAGTTACTTTGTCAAACCAGGAGATGAACAGTGTTTTACAATTACAGCAATTATGCTGTTTCAAAGGATCTACTGTAATTAATGTAATTTATATAGTCCCTGATAAGAGGAAAGTTCACTTGGAGGTAAAAAGGCAGAGTGCCTGGACTCAGTCGCGGCGTTTCAGGGTACACGCTCCCTTTCTCAAACAATTCTTAGGGACAAAATAGATAATCCTTCTCACAACACATTGCTCCAATGGTGTCTGATTCACACATGCCAGGGAAGCCAGTGAGTTAAGGGCTCAGTTTTATCAAATAAATTGACATTTTAAAGCATATCTACTAAATGTTTTACATTGTCTGCATATTGTCAGTGACTCTTATGAGAAATTATTACAAGGGTTTTCCAAGATTTTGATACTGATGACCACTGACTTCCAATTCAATGGTAAATTCCATATACAGAAGTGTGTACATGGGGAAGATCAGGTTACAGTTGCTGCCTGTAGAACTCAATGAAGAGAAGGCAAGCAGCTGCATGAGAGAGAGGCACCTACATGCACAGACGGTGCTGTTGCTTCTTCTGTCTCACCCCAGTGTTGGATTCACAGCTACACTGCTCATTATTGCTATATATTGGCCTCCGTTTTTCTGCTGCCTCGGAAGGGGTGCTGCGAAGAGATAGTAGAGCAGGATCTTTTCTTCTCTGTGTGTGCTGTGTATGGGCAGACATCATAGCAGCTACCCTCCACCCACTAGCTCAAAGAGATGGAGTCTACAGAAGGGGAGCAATTGTGAGAAGTGCTGGATACAAGTCATATAATGGTCAGAAATCATGTTATTCCCCAGCTTATTCTGAAAAAAAACTCCCCTAAAATGACAGATACGCTGTAATGTACATCATGGTATATTACTGTCCATGAGAGGACTCACTGTCAAATGAATCATTAAATTTTACATGTACAATAAATCATGCTAATAATAATTCAAAGTATCCCAGTTGCTCGTTTGAAACATTACTGGTCATATCATATGCAAAATCATTATGTATGGAGAGCCGTACTCACCTTGCAGATAACGCTGCCAGTGATGAAAGGAGAGCTCAGACAGTAACGTCAGAAATAGAGCAAGATATCCTACCTGGGATCTGTTCATAAATCCGCCTGTCATATTAAATGTCTGCCATATTTAATAGATGCTGCTGTGTATATATCACTTCATAAACCTGTAATGTTATAATTCTGGAATACAGTGAAATATGCCTGCAACATCGCATTCACTGACAATAGCAATGCGTCAGGACTAGCCATGATCTAGTGGTTGCCAGGTAAGAAATCTAATTAATCTAATAATGTGAAAACACAGTCTTCAATGGGTTGCATAAAAACAGACATGTTTCAAATGTTGCATTTATTATAGAGGAAATGGTTTCTTAAAGGGGTTATCCCATGAGTAATGTAAAAAGTGAAAACATCAGATATCGTATAGTGCATGACAGTCTCTTTCTAACAAATTTACAACTAGCCCTGTACCTCACATGGATCCAGAGATCGCCCCATTTTTGGCTCCAATTGCTCAGCTAGGTTTATTTAAAGCTGGCAGCTTAGGGGGCATGTCCTTTCTGAGAGGGCATGTCCTTTACACTGCAGCTAGTGGCAGTTGAAGGATGGAACTGAGCATGTGCTTCCATCTCAGTGAGGTGGACAGAGAAATTAGCAGAGCAAACAACAGGTGGCGCTATATACATGGATTTCATTGAAAAATCAGTGGCTATACAAAAATTTTAATTATATGCAATTACAAATGTATTCAGATCCAGGTGCTTGTTTGATAAATGTAGAATATTTTTTGCGAGACAACAGTTCTCCCGGATTTTACAATTTATGGCTTATCCTCACAATAGGCCATCAACAACTGATTGGCGTGGGTCAGACACTCCACGCTCCCACCAATCAGCTGTTTCGGAGCTGTTTACTGCAGCGCGCTCCCATTCCCAGCTCGATCCACTACACAATGATGGAGCGGTGTTGTGCCAGCGCCGACTTCAGGTGCGGGAGCTATCCTGGAACAGCCAACCAGCACGGGTGTAGCGGTGTCTGACCCCCAGGATGAGATATTCATGGCCTATGCTAAAGATAGATGATTTATTGTAAATTCATGGAAACCCCTTTAATATATGTATTGTTTTATTAAAATGTTTTTTCTTTTTATCAGAAAGGCAAATATATCATAGTACATGTAGAGTAACCACTGGGCAGCCTCAGGAACCAGTTTCCAGGTGCAACCTCTGAATCTCATATACTTATACCCTGAATATGCCCACTGTGGTGTTACTGGGCAGAGAAAAATGTTAGTTATGTCACAAAACCTGGGTAATGCACATAATGATATCTCACCTCAGGGATAATAATCTCAGTGTACAGGGATAGCAAGCACAGTGATGTCACAGCACGGAGATAATAAATACAGTGATGTCACAGTACAGGGATAATAAACTGTGATGTCACAGTACAGGGATAGCAAGCACAGTGATGTCACAGCACGGAGATAATAAATACAGTGATGTCACAGTACAGGGATAATAAACTGTGATGTCACAGTACAGGGATAGCAAGCACAGTGATGTCACAGTACTGAGATAATAAAGACAGTGATGTCACAGTACAGAGATAATAAACATAGTGATGTCACAGTATAGAGATAATAAACATAGTAATGCCACAGTACAGGGATAATAAACACAGTAATGTCACAGTACAGGGATAGCAAGCACAGTGATGTCACAGTACTGAGATAATAAACACAGTGATGTCACAGTACAGGGATAATAAACATAGTGATGTCACAGTACAGAGATAATAAACACAGTGATGTCACAGTACAGGGATAATAAACACAGTGATGTCATAATGCAGAGATAATAAACACAGTGATGTCACAGTACAGGGATAATAAACACAGTGATGTCACAGTACAGAGATAATAAACATAGTAATGCCACAGTACAGGGATAATAAACACAGTGATGTCATAATACAGAGATAATAAACACAGTGATGTCACAGTACAGAGATAACAAGCACAGTGATGTCACAATACAGAGATAATAAACACAGTGATGTCACAATACAGAGATAATAAACACAGTGATGTCAAAGTACAGAGATAATAAATACAGTGATGTCACAATACAAGGATAATGAATACAATGATGTCACAGTACAGAGATAATAAACACAGTGATGTCACAGTACAGGGATAATAAACACAGTAATGTCACAGTACAGGGATAATAAACACTGTGATGTCACAGTACAGGCATAATAAAAACACGGCGATGTCACAGTACAGAGATTATAAACACAGTAATGTCACAGTACAGAGATAATAAACACAGTGATGTCACAGTACAGAGATAATAAACACAGTGATGTCACAGTACAGAGATAATAAAGACAGTGATGTCACAGTACAGAGATAATAAACACTGTGATGTCACAGTACAGGCATAATAAAAACACGGTGATGTTACAGTACAGAGATAATAAACACAGTGATGTCACAGTACAGAGATAATAAACACAGTGATGTCACAGTACAGAGATAATAAACACAGTGATGTCACAGTACAGGGATAATAAACACAGTGATGTCACAGTACAGGGATAATAAACACAGTGATGTCACAGTACAGGGATAATAAACACAGTGATGTCACAGTACAGGGATAATAAACACAGTGATGTCACAGTACAGGGATAATAAACACAGTAATGTCACAGTACAGAGATAATAAGCACAGTGATGTCACAGTACAGAGATAATAAACACAGTGATGTCACAGTACAGGGATAATGAATACAGTGATGTCACAGTACAGAGATAATAAACACAGTGATGTCACAGTACAGAGATAATAAACACAGTGATGTCACAGTACAGAGATAATAAACACAGTGATGTCACAGTACAGAGATAATAAACACAGTGATGTCACAGTACAGAGATAATAAACACAGTGATGTCACAGTACAGGGATAATAAACATAGTGATGCCACAGTACAGGGATAATAAACACAGTGATGTCATAATACAGAGATAATAAACACAGTGATGTCACAGTACAGAGATAACAAGCACAGTGATGTCACAATACAGAGATAATAAACACAGTGATGTCACAATACAGAGATAATAAACACAGTGATGTCAAAGTACAGAGATAATAAATACTGTGATGTCACAATACAAGGATAATGAATACAATGATGTCACAGTACAGAGATAATAAACACAGTGATGTCACAGTACAGAGATAATAAAGACAGTGATGTCACAGTACAGAGATAATAAACACTGTGATGTCACAGTACAGGCATAATAAAAACACGGTGATGTTACAGTACAGAGATAATAAACACAGTGATGTCACAGTACAGAGATAATAAACACAGTGATGTCACAGTACAGAGATAATAAACACAGTGATGTCACAGTACAGGGATAATAAACACAGTGATGTCACAGTACAGGGATAATAAACACAGTGATGTCACAGTACAGGGATAATAAACACAGTGATGTCACAGTACAGGGATAATAAACACAGTGATGTCACAGTACAGGGATAATAAACACAGTAATGTCACAGTACAGGGATAATGAACACTGATGTTACAGTACAGAGATAATAAGCACAGTGATGTCACAGTACAGGGATAATGAATACAGTGATGTCACAGTACAGAGATAATAAACACAGTGATGTCACAGTACAGAGATAATAAACACAGTGATGTCACAGTACAGAGATAATAAACACAGTGATGTCACAGTACAGAGATAATAAACACAGTGATGTCACAGTACAGAGATAATAAACACAGTGATGTCACAGTACAGAGATAATAAACACAGTGATGTCACAGTACAGAGATAATAAACACAGTGATGTCACAGTACAGAGATAATAAACACAGTGATGTCACAGTACAGAGATAATAAACACAGTGATGTCACAGTACAGAGATAATAAACACAGTGATGTCACAGTACGGAGATAATAAACACAGTGATGTCACAGTACAGAGATAATAAACACAGTGATGTCACAGTACAGAGATAATAAACACAGTGATGTCACAGTACAGAGATAATAAACATGGTGATGTCACAGTACAGAGATAATAAACACAGT
The DNA here is from genome assembly GCF_905171765.1 of Bufo bufo. NCBI lineage: Eukaryota > Metazoa > Chordata > Amphibia > Anura > Bufonidae > Bufo > Bufo bufo. The sequence goes on from NC_053398.1 coordinate 99,810,505, forward strand.
GATGTCACAGTACAGGGATAATAAACATGGTGATGTCACAGTACGGAGATAATAAACATGGTGATGTCACAGTACAGGGATAATAAACACAGTGATGTCACAGTCCAGGGATAATAAACATGGTGATGTCACAGTACGGAGATAATAAACATGGTGATGTCACAGTGCAGTGACAGTGATAATGTTCTATTTTTTTGCGGTGCCGACGGATCACGGATGCATTCAAGTTGAATGGGTCTGGATCCGTCCCGGCCACTGCACACAATTTATGGTCCCCAATGCATGGAACGGTCGCACAGCGGCCGTGTGCATGAGGCTTAATCCTGCTGCTACCCTCAGTACTATGCCTGCTGTGCTCCCAATGCCCCTAAATACTATACTGCAGAAGTAGAAAGTTCTAGATCAGTTAGAAACTGTATATAAGGAGAGCAGATTCCCTATTTGTCTGCAGATAGGGACCAGTGTTTAGTAGGAGGGTCTCTGCCAGGCTACATGAGTGCCCAGAAGAAGACGCTGAGATGGGGATGCTGAGCCACAGACCCTGGGTTACCAGCCCCTTTGACCAGGGAGCCATACAGATGACAGAGCCACAGACCCTGGGCCACCAGCCCTTTGGCCATGGTAATGATTTGTACTGACGGCATTATGTCAGTACAAATAATTACAGTTGAGGTCCGGCAGAGACATACAGCATTATAAAACATTATAATGCAGTGCGGTCAGATCAAAGGAACAGAGTTCACTACGAGAATTGACCCTCCCACACGGGCCGTGTTTCCCATAGTGAACACGCTTGTCTGAAACTGGTCTTAACAAGAAAAGATCCAAAGAGGCAGAACAGTAGTTGCTTCTATAGACTTACAGCAAGCAGAGATCTTAAGATCCATGAGGAAACAGAAAGTATATTGAAAAATCATTTATCTTTTCATTAAAACTCTGATTGAGTTTTATTTGCTGAGAAACTTTTTCTACTGCCCAATATTCGGGCAGATTATCGCTAATTAGTGTTCTTACGGAGGCTTGTTAGCCATGATCTGCCTGTGTAAAGGTGCAGCCGATTACCTGAAACGCTTGTTCATTGGGTAATAGGATCATTGGTGCGGACACTAGCGTTTAGAGAAGTATTCAAAAATTTGATTCGGTTGCTTCGCCAAATTTTACAAAAAATTTTGCTTTGTGATGAATTACCTTGTCACGAGGCGCATTTCTTTGTAAGTAGTGGGTGCAGTGACAGGGAGCGGCAATTGCACCGATCCCGGTCATTGTACCCCTCAGATGCCGGGTTCATAGCTGATCGCAGCATCTGAAAGCAATAATACAGTGAAAAATGTAAAAAAATAAAATAAATTACATCATACTTACCTCATTGTTTGCTCGCGATGGGCCGGCCATTGCCATCTTGATGGAAGATCTGGCGCGGCCCGTGATGATATCATCACATCGGCCGACTTGATGACGTCATAGATCACCGCGCACAGGATTTCGTACGAGATCTGCAATCAAGATGGCGTAGCGAACAAATGGATGATGTACGTACGGTAAGTATGATTTTTTTTTTTTTTACACCATTTCAGGGAAAATCAATTCGCTACCACAAAGCGAATCAAATTTTCCATGAAATTTGGATCGAAGTTCACTTCGTGGACCTTGATTTGTTCAACACTAGTGGACACCTAAATCATTATCTGCTGGTGGCAGATTGTGCCATCTAAACACACCCTCCCGCCGGCAAACAATGACTCTGTACTAGGACGAGCGATGGCATAGCGATCACTGCTCCCCATACTGTGGAGGAGATCCCTGCATGTAAATACAGCGGTCTCCTCCACCGACGAGCAGGCGATATTCAGGAAGGAACACTTTCTTCACGACAATCCCATGCTACATCAGGCCACACAGAGGGGCCTTTAAAAGAACTGAGATAATGATCTATATTGGCCTCAACCAGCATCACCTTAACCTGACACCTCGGCATACTGGGTGCGTGTGGCGGCCAAACAAGAAGCTTTCTGATATGTCTTTACTCCCATAATGATTGCCTTTCAGTCAAGAAATGCCTTATCTCTCTCCTAGCTGCCATTACACAAACATAAATTTGCCATCTGCTAGCCCTCCAATTTGTTGCAGTATGCAAATCTCCAGCAAGATGGGGTAGCCGAGAATAACGAGTATTTCTGCAAAATTAAGGGGTGGGGGTGGGTGGGGGGGGAAAGCCGATAAACCGCAGGAATCTTGCCATCTTTACTTGGAAGACTAATCAGTAGCAATTCAAGTGTTCTGTTTGATCTAAACACATTCTGTCTGGTGCAGATAAAGCCAGCAACTCTCCGACTCGTTTATCTCATTGACAAATGTCTTTGTTCTGCTGCGCTGTCAGGAAGATCAAACAAATCCATTTATTTCTACTGAAGTTTTTGCGTTAATTGCAAAGTTAGCATCCCGGACTTGCTGATGAGAAAATTATTGGTGGTTTGACAAAATTTACTATTTTCCAAGACCGAAGAACTTAAAGGAAAAATGATTTCCAGTTGAAAGTGTAGTCTCTCTTTACTTGGAGGGTGCTATCTCTCCTTGGGGAGAGAGCGCCTTAATCGGCATAAGGAGGCTTATAGACCATACATGCTCCTCTGGAATTCTGGGAAGAAAGGGATGCAAATGAGCTCTTAGCAAACTCTCCCTCTAATGCCACCAGATGTAAGGCAGCTATACTATAAGTCAATGTTTGACCCTTTAAATAGGCCTTGAGACATGACTTGGATATTAAATAAGCCAGCACCCCATCTGCAGACACCTGTTTCGGGGTGATTGCCCCTCATCAGAGTAGTGACTTAACTGGGTGAGAGGCCTAAGTTAGTATTTGGGGGGTACTATCTCTCCTGAAACAGCTGTCTGCAGATGAGGTGCTGGCTTATTTAACATCCAAGTCATGTCTCAAGGCCTATTTAAAGGCTCTAACATTGACTTATAGGATAGCTACATCTGGCGGCATTAGAGGCAGAGCTTGTTAAGAGCCCATTTGCGTCTCTCTTTACTGAACCATTAGAATATACCAGTGCATTGCATGAATAATACTTCCCTAATACAGCGCTATTATCAAAGCTGCAGCATTATAATGATATACAGACAAAGCTTTAGGATCAATATAGGAGCAATATATTTTAAAACTGTTAGAAATATCCTGGTAATAGTTTTGGTAATATACTTTCTTTATTAATGTTCCCCTAAAGCAGGCATGCTCAACCTGCGGCCCTTCAGCTGTTGCAAAACTACAACTCCCAGCATTCTCGGTCAGCCTACAGATATCAACCTACAGCAGGGCATTGTGGGAGTTGTAGTTTTACAACAGCTGGAGGGCCGCAGGTTGAGCATCCCTGCCGTAAAGATTCCCCTAAAGTTTGGATCTTCCTAAAGTGCTCTTCACTGTAGCACATACATAATCCGCACAGCATAGCCATATATGTGGTGTATGGATTCTACAATATGCACTACAGTGAGCGCTGTACTGGCAGGAGAACACATCGCTGCTCCTGCCTGTGCTCTCCGCTGAAACCTCTGCCATGGAACATCAGTGCAGTGCTATGCCAGGCTTTAGTGGATCGAAGACAGGCAGGAGCAGCAATGTGCTATGCAGAGCTCCTGCCTGTGCTCACTCCACTAAAGCCTGGCTTAGCGCATCAGTGTTGATGTTCCATGGCAGAGGTGTGCGCTCCCACAAGTACACCACTCATGCTTCACACCAGCCCGCAGAGGGAGGGCATGTCTGGCTGGAGAGAATGGAAGTGGTGGCTGAGGCAATATGGGTGATAGCAGTCTTCATGGTGGCTAATCTCCGCTGCAGCGCTCCCCCAGTCAGTGGATGGAGGAGTACAACTCTTCTTTTCCTCAGGATACACCCTTACGGTCTCTTTCCTGGTGGTGGCCGGGGCGCCCTTGGTGTTGGATGGGTAGCAGGGTGTCAGGGAGAACAGGTGCAGGGCAGGTGGATGGTGGAGGCAATGACCAGGCCTGTTTGGTTATAATAAATAAAGTCTCTTTTTAGTGAATAGATGATGAGGGTTGCAGTACAGATACAAGCAGTAGGCACTTTTTTCAAGTATTTCACAGGGCATTAGTTCTCCAGAAGGCTTGGTATAAGAAGTAGGCAGTATAATGTTCCTCTCTAAATCTCTCTCTAGATATACAATGCAATCTTCCCAAATGAACAATGGTGTTCAAAACTGCAAATCCTTTCTCTATATTTCTACAGGTCCCAACCGCAGAGTGCAGACCTAGATCGGATGACCAGTCCATCTCCAGAAGCAATCAACCCTAACCACATGCAGTAAAGTCCAAAGCAGTAAGCGTGTTACTTTTACTGTCTAGTCCAAACATGGCCTTTATGGTCCTCAACCAACTATAAAAATTCAATGATTCTTTCCTCAGATGTTGGTCCTCAGCAGAGTTGATTTTCTGGCAGCTTTTCACTCTCAGAAATAGTGTTTTCCCAGAGAATAGTTTTGCTTCGGCCTACTTGGCTGCAGCACACACTAAACAGGTCTTCACTCTAGCCTGACTTGCTAGTAACTCTCTACCCAGACCATTACCTAGCAACTGCATCTAACTCCATATAGCACCTCTCCAATCTATCCTCAACTCTGCTGCCCGACTAATACACCTCTCACCCTGTTACCTCTGCCTCTCCCCTCTGCCAATCTCTTCACTGGCTCCCCATTGCCCAGCAAATTCAGTTCAAAATACTAACACTAGCGCTATAGAATGAATGGCATTTTAATAATAAATAATAATAATAACTGGTTACCAAGGCTGACAGATTAACTATTTCCTCTCATACATAACCTTTCTGGATCACACATGGCACAGACAACAGTAAGCACAACAGTAGACATTTTAAAGTAGAGAACTTGAATATTAACCCGTTAGCACTTCGGAGGCCTCTTTTGCTAGCAAAACTATTAAATCAATAAAGAAAGTATATTACAGAAATTATAATTTGTGTATTTCTAACAGCTTAAAATAAAATTACTTGAATGTTTAGGTAAACTTTAAAGGGAGTCTGTCACCTCTACAGGGAGTGCAGAATTATTAGGCAAGTTGTATTTTTGAGGATTAATTTTATTATTGAACAACAACCATGTTCTCAATGAACCCAAAAAACTCATTAATATCAAAGCTGAATATTTTTGGAAGTAGTTTTTAGTTTGTTTTTAGTTTTAGCTATTTTAGGGGGATATCTGTGTGTGCAGGTGACTATTACTGTGCATAATTATTAGGCAACTTAACAAAAAACAAATATATATCCATTTCAATTATTTATTTTTACCAGTGAAACCAATATAACATCTCAACATTCACAAATATACATTTCTGACATTCAAAAACAAAACAAAAACAAATCAGTGACCAATATAGCCACCTTTCTTTGCAAGGACACTCAAAAGCCTGCCATCCATGGATTCTGTCAGTGTTTTGATCTGTTCACCATCAACATTGCGTGCAGCAGCAACCACAGCCTCTCAGACACTGTTCAGAGAGGTGTACTGTTTTCCCTCCTTGTAAATCTCACATTTGATGATGGACCACAGGTTCTCAATGGGGTTCAGTTCAGGTGAACAAGGAGGCCATGTCATTAGATTTTCTTCTTTTATACCCTTTCTTGCCAGCCACGCTGTGGAGTACTTGGACGCGTGTGATGGAGCATTGTCCTGCATGAAAATCATGTTTTTCTTGAAGGATGCAGACTTCTTCCTGGACCACTGCTTGAAGAATGTGTCTTCCAGAAACTGGCAGTAGGACTGGGAGTTGAGCTTGACTCCATCCTCAACCTGAAAAGGCCCCACAAGCTCATCTTTGATGATACCAGCCCAAACCAGTACTCCACCTCCACCTTGCTGGCGTCTGAGTTGGACTGGAGCTCTCTGCCCTTTACCAATCCAGCCACGGGCCCATCCATCTGGCCTATCAAGACTCACTCTCATTTCATCAGTCCATAAAACCTTAGAAAAATCTTTGAGAAAAGTCTTGAGATATTTCTTGGCCCAGTCTTGACGTTTCAGCTTGTGTGTCTTGTTCAGTGGTGGTCGTCTTTCAGCCTTTCTTACCTTGGCCATGTCTCTGAGTATTGCACACCTTGTGCTTTTGGGCACTCCAGTGATGTTGCAGCTCTGAAATATGGCCAAACTGGTGGCAAGTGGCATCTTGGCAGCTGCACGCTTGACTTTTCTCAGTTCATGGGCAGTTATTTTGCGCCTTGGTTTTTCCACACGCTTCTTGCGACCCTGTTGACTATTTTGAATGAAACGCTTGATTGTTCGATGATCACGCTTCAGAAGCTTTGCAATTTTAAGAGTGCTGCATCCCTCTGCAAAATATCTCACTATTTTTGACTTTTCTGAGCCTGTCAAGTCCTTCTTTTGACCCATTTTGCCAAAGGAAAGGAAGTTGCCTAATAATTATGCACACCTGATATAGGGTGTTGATGTCAGTAGACCACACCCCTTCTCATTACAGAGATGCACATCACCTAATATGCTTAATTGGTAGTAGGCTTTCGAGCCTATACAGCTTGGAGTAAGACAACATGCATAAAGAGGATGATCTGGTCAAAATACTCATTTGCCTAATAATTCTGCACGCAGTGTATATGGCCATATACCGCGCTTACATTGCCCTATAGCACACCTATACATGAATGTAATGGTACCTTTGTCTTTGTCCTCAGATTTGCAGAAGCTGGAAAAACAAACTTTGATTGATATGCAAATGAGCACTCGCAAGTGCCCAGAGGTGGCGTTCACTGTGTTGGTGCCCGGGCTGCCCTGCCTTTTTTCATTGTTCCCCCGCCCCAGCCTCTGCTTATGCCCGCCCTCCTATTCCCTTGTGTCATCCTAAGGTCCGGCCGAGATCCCGCGACTGTGCACTGCCGGAGAATGCGCACTGCGATGCCCATTGTTGGCACGGCATTGATTTAACTACTGCGCATGCTCCGGCGAACGGCTGGTTTTGCGGAAAGACGGATCCGGCATTCCGGTATTTTGAATGCCGGATTCGGCACTAATACATTCCTATGGAAAAAAATGCTGGATCCGGCATTCAGGCAAGTCTTCAGTTTTTTTGGCCTGAGATATAACCGTAGTATGCTGCGGTTTTCTCTTTTGCCTGATCAGTCAAAAAGACTGAACTGAAGCCATCCTGATGCATCCTGAACGGATTAGGGCTCTTTCACACTTGCGTTGTCCAGAACCGTCGTGCACTCCATTTGCCGGAGGTGCCCGCCGGATCCGGAAAAACGCAAGTGAACTGAAAGCATTTGAAGACGGATCCGTCTTCAAAATGCGTTCAGTGTTACTATGGCAGCCAGGACGCTATTAAAGTCCTGGCTGCCATAGTAGTAGTGGGGAGCGGGGGAGCAGTATACTTACCGTCCGTGCGGCTCCCGGGGCGCTCCAGAATGATGTCAGAGCGCCCCATGCGCATGGATGATGTGATCACGTCACTCTGAAGCGCCCCGGGAGCCGCACGGACGGTAAGTATACTGCTCCCCCGCTCCCCACTACACTTTACCATGGCTGCCAGGACTTTAGCGTCCTTGCAGCCATGGTAACCATTCAGAAAAAGCTAAACGTCGGATCCGGCAATGCGCCGAAACGACGTTTAGCTTAAGGCCGGATCCGGATCAATGCCTTTCAATGGGCATTAATTCCGGATCCGGCCTTGCGGCAAGTGTTCAGGATTTTTGGCCGGAGCAAAAAGCGCAGCATGCTGCGGTATTTTCTCCAGCCAAAAAACGTTCCGGTCCGGAACTGAAGACATCCTGATGCATCCTGAACGGATTTCTCTCCATTCAGAAAGCATTAGGATAAAACTGATCAGGATTCTTCCGGCATAGAGCCCCGACGACGGAACTCTATGCCGGAAGAAAAGAACGCAAGTGTGAAAGAGCCCTAACTCTCCATTCAGAATGCAAGGGGATAAAACTGATCAGTTCTTTTGACGGAACTCAGTGTCGGAAAAGAAAAACGCAAGTGTGAAAGTACCCTAAAAAGTACAGATCGCCCCAGAAAAATGGGCCCTCACACAGCTCCATCTACTTCAAAATAAATGAAAGTTGTGGGGGTCAGAATATAGCAATGCAAAGAAAAAATTTGTTTTTTTTTTCATTTTTTCCCCCCCAGTATTAAAACAATACATATGTGGTATTGTTGTAATCGTACTGACCCTGAGAATAAAGGGAAGTGGTCAGATTTACCGCATAGGTAATGCCGTAAAAACAAAACCCATAAAACTGTGGTGGAATTGTGTTTTGTTTTTTATAATTCCACCCCATTTGGAATTTTTTCCCACTCCCACTACATGGTATGCAATTGTAAATAATGCTATTATGTCCAGCAAAAAATAAGCCCTCATACGGCTATGTGAATAGAAAACTAGAAACATTTTAAAGTTATGGCTTTGGGAAGGCTGGGAGAAAAAAAAAAATGGAAAATTGCCTGATCTTGATACAATCTCTTTATCAGCTATCAGCAACTGTAGGGTGTTTCACAGATTATAGGCTATGTTGGCCAGGATGCTGTATTCTGCACAGGATGGGTATAAATGCCAGGCTGGGAACTCCACTGTAAAAGGAGCCTCAGAGGAAAGCAGCAGAGGGATAGTGGATAATGGGGTACAAGGCCAGATTTGGCTATGGGGTCCCACGGATATTTTTTATGCTCTTGTGCTCAGAAAAGTAAAGTAAAGGGCAATAGTATGCCATTATAAGAACACCCCAGGCCATTTTTATTTCTGCAATTCCTTAATACTTATGACAGGTAGTAAACTTTGATATATGCAAGACACCCAGCTTGTCTTATGACTGGCTAGTATGCCACAAAGACAAGGACTCCCCTGCCTCTGGGACTATTGACAGTGTGAGCTGCATACTGGATGGGGAAAGCTTTGAAGTCCTGATGGTCCCTACAGAAGATGTCTTTAAAGGGAACGTGTCACCGAAAATGTTTTCTGCTAGTTAAAACCAGATAGATTTTTTTCTTATCTGTTTTCATTTTCTTCATCCTATTTCCAGAACATGATTATGGGGGCTGCCATCTTTCTTAAGCTGTTCTTAAGAGCATTTAGAGATATGTTTTACAGCATCTACAGCAAGTGTCCGGGTTTGAGGTGACCCCAATGCTACGTTGGGTCCCAAGGAGATCATCGAGGTGTCACCACGTGTTGTTGCTCTCCTGAGGGGATGGAAAAGTGCAGTGCAACCTAATGGGAAATAAATACAGACAGTCAGGGTCTGCAGCAAACTGCTATTCTTTTTTACTGGAACCCAAGTGCAAAACAATACAGGCGAGGCACTGAGCTGGCCAAACGTCTGGTGACCCAGGGTCTGTGGGAGAGTATCCCCATCTCAGCATCTTTTTCTGGTCACTCCTGCAGTCTCTTCTACTAAACACTGGGCCCTATCTGCATACAACTAAGGGCTTTAACTGCGCTTCTTATATGCATTTTCTAAATGAACTAGAACATTCTAGTAGGAGGTGTAGAGTGGAGAAACACAGCCTAAACAGAAACAATGTTGCAATTTAAGTCAGTCAAAGGCTTGTATAATTTCAACCCAAGTCTATGGGAATGACTATGCAGTTTTCCCAGACATAAACAAGTCTTCAGGCGTAAACAACAGAGCTAAACCGGGCAGTCAGAAATTCTGTGTGCCTGTTTTTTTCCCCTCCAAAACTTTACAAATTCCCTTATAGTAACTGAGGAATATTTCAAACTTTTCAGTGCATAGATAAAAAGTACCAAAATCTCTCAGTATTAGCTGGCTGTGCATTAACCCTTTCCGCAGTGCAGATATAGTGCAATAACTGTGCAAATAAACTGGATATATTACAATAAACCAATAAACATATAAATTGCAGTTCAACAATATAAAACAGTATAAGTATAAACAACTGCATAAATCATAGTGTAAGTGCACTAAAGTAGAGAGTTGATGGCTTTGCGTAGTAGCAACAGGGGCAAATGTCCACAAACATCCATAGTTCAAAGTACCCCATGTTCCAGGGCACTACACCACCCTGGGCCATAGAAACAATAGACAAAATGGATCCTCATTGACTTGTATAGGAGAGATTTCTAGGCATGTTCTGTGACCTGTGCAGAGGTCAGGAGGGAGTAGATACGCTGTAATATCAACTATTGTGAACGTTGGATCTGGAGCTGTTTTATCTATATATAGGTGTCATCTGTTATTCTAATCCTGCCTGTAATAACAAGCAGATAACTGCAGTATAGTGATCTGTACTAAACAAGAAGTGGTGCTTATCATTAGGTTTAGAGGCTAGTGTGAGAAGTGTAGGATTTTTTAAATATAGATATTGACATGGAAAATTAAAAATAGTCTCATGAAGAATTATTTAAATATATGTTCCACATAAAAACATGATTTTACAATGCGATGGTTTTATTTTTTTGGGAGAAATTGGAAACGAATCCTCTTTAGGGGATGAAACTGTATGTTTAGCAGTATAGCTTCCTAGGTCAATAAAATTATTCTGTGGCAAGAGTATAGATACCCTAGAGCAGGCCACACAACTGCTGGGGGGGGGGGCAGGCCATAATTCTTTGCTATAGGCTTTATGAACCTTCATGGGGCTCTCCCAATCCATAAACAGTGACATTAGAAATTTAGGAGATGGCAAGAGGGTCATGTTAGATGCTCATACACCCTCTAAAGTTGTCGTCAGACAGCTATCTCTCCCGAATCCTACATACACTCATATGTATGTGTTTTTAATGGGGAGAGAGGAGAAGGTAGCTGCCAGACACTTCTTATCTAATTTATCTCCCTGGAGAACAAAAGTATTCATCAGACTCAGCCCTGGTATCCATACATGTTGTGAGGGGGCAATGCATCACAGAAAGAGGGTTGTGATGGACCACAAAATATGGTCTATATGGAAAGGGGGCTTGGATTTGAAAAGGAAGGGAGCAGGGGGTCCACACACAGAAAACTTGAATCTATGTTGGTATGTGGTACTAAGCCGTTGCCTCTGTTTTAAGACGTCCTTTCTCCATCAAATCGAATAATATTCCTGCTCTGCTTCCTTCCTGTCTTTTATTCTGCTACAGCCGGAATATAAACCACCACTATGTCCATATCCGGGTAGAACTTTTCTCCTAATGATTTTGATAATGTAATACACTAAACTATCAGTGCTCTGAAATAAGATCACTGTAACTACCAGCACTTGGCAGGGGCAAAGCTCATCAGGACAGGTAATAGATGATTCCATACTCATTATAAATCACAGTCCCACATTGGATGCCGCACATTATTTTGATGTACAGTTCTCTGCAGCAATCTCAGAATATGAAGTTCCTATCTGTCCTTACATCCAATTCTGCAGATGAGCTGAGCGGCTGGTAATAATCTCAGATTTCTAAGCCTTTTCTCTCTGTCCAATTTGTGCTGTTCTTGAACTGAGCTCTTCAGGGGTTTAAGTCTTACAGAAAGCTGAGATTTTTCGTTTATCCCTACAAGGCCTCTGACACCTTCTTATTAACTTAGACTGGTTGGCACAGTGACTTTGGGAGAGACAAGGTTGTACTAAGTAACTCCTTTGATTTATAGGGAAGAGAAGCTGAATGAAGCTCTTGAAGTGATGTCTTGGGCTGTAAATAATTCAGTATTTCTGTAGCTCACAATTTACTAGCTTATTTCTGAGATTTTCTTGAAACCAGTGGCATAAAATTAATTGAAGATATTGACTAAATTCTATGACATGGACATACATTTTAGGTCCTTTAGGATCTCCACCTTAACCTGCAGCAAGCCCAGGAAGGGAGTAGGGTGGAGTACAGGCAATTATGGTGTTTTAGTACTCATGATGTCTTCACTCTGGCGCTACCTGGTCCATGCTGTGATGGGAAGGGTGCGCCTTTTCTTCCCTTCAGGACATCCCCTGGCTTTTGGGGCTCCTGCCTGATGGTGGTTGGGCTGCGCTTGGTAGCAATGGGGCCTTGTAGGGTAAGGAAGGTTTTCTCACAGTGGGATACAATAAATCCGATAGCGGTGCAAGTGTTGGCGCACACAATGATGAGGCCGTTTATAACCAAGAACAGTTCTTTACTATAGGCAATGGTGGCAATTTGCAAATACATTGTTTTACGGCAGTAGTCTTACAGTTTTTATCATACTCATGTATAGGAAGCTTTCCCAAGGCATTGTGTAGGTAAGGGAAGGCAGTACACTAGTCCCCACAACTTTGCCCGCTCCGTTCTTGTTCTAAGTGTGGGTCCCAGAGGTCCTAGCTATATGCCCCCATTGGAAGTAGAAAAGAATTACAGCGGCTCACCCTCTCTCTATATGGAAAAGGTGCTCACCCCCAGGTCCCACCCTCAGGACCGGTAGGAAAGTGTAAAAATAGCAAGTATGGGGGGGCACACTCAAAAGGGAACCACAAAGCGGTAGCAGTGATAATACACTTTAATATATTGAGATATTAAAATATTAAGAACATACCCCTAAAAAATCTATATTAAATACATATAACACATGTACAAATAAGCATATGACCAAACACTCAGTCTCTGCGCCAAAGCTTCAAACAGTCGCAATAGAACCACGTGCGGCAAAAAAACGGCGTGCGGCAAAAAATTCCACTCAGGGAAATGTTATAATGGTGGAATTTTCTCACCAGTCCTGTGGTAGACTGTCAGTGGACAGATAGGCCAGCAATGATGTACTGCTTAGATCTGAGAATCCAATACACCCCTTCACTGTCCAGTGCACTGTTATAACAAAGCAAGGGCCCAATAATCAGTCCAAAACACTTGTAGTGTAGCGCCCACAATGGTGGGTTAAATCTCGCTTGCCTCCACACAATTAGCAGTGCTCAAAATTGAGCCCGGTCTTACCCGTCTTCACTGCCTCATCCGCAGCGTCGATCCAGGCGGCCGCACACCAAACAGCGTCTCACGTGGTGTGCTCGGCCTGTACGTGGCATCCCACGTGACCTGGTTGCCTAGGGGACCGGATATGCGCTCGTATGACGTAGATGTTGAGCGACTGCTTTAGAATCCGTACAGGCTGCTTTGTTTGTTTCACTTTTTCTGTTGCCGGCTGTCACGAGTTGGAGGTCCCAGGAGAGACCACCGCGTCGTCAAGCAATAAACGGAAATCAGGTACAGACACATAAGAGTTTATTGCACAAACAGAAACATGGAAAGCAGCACAGATAAAACATGAGCTCTATGTACCGTCAGCACAGTGGGAGAAAACCCCCACTGCGCCACTGTCTAGTAATACTCCAGAGGGGCGTAACTAAGCAACTCCTGGTTTTCACTAGAGCCCTAGATGGTAGGGTTAGACTTAGCCGCAGGAAGTTGCCAGGGTCCACTCTGGAGCGTGACCTAGACAGTGACAGCAGGAGCGAATGGACAACAGGTACCAGAAGGTACCGACGGCACATAGGCATACATAACATACAGGCAAATACAAAACAGAGCAACTAATGATACAAGCAGGAGTTAACGCAAGGGAGCAGGAGTGGCAATAAGCAGAGAAGGACTTGCTCCACCAGTAGTAAACTGCATGGCCTTGTCATGCCACTCTGCTGCAAAGGCTTGCTGAACACAGACATATGAATACAAAACAGGGCAACTAATAATACAAGCAAGAGTTCACGCAAGGGAGCAGGAGTGGCAATGAGCAGAGAAGGACTTGCTCCACCAGTAGTAAACTGCATGGCCTTGTCATGCCACTCTGCTGCAAAGGCTTGCTGAACACAGACATCAGAATAAACACAAAGTAACTAAAACATAACAGGCAGAACAGATAACAGACAGACGACGTTAATGAACAAGTAGGGAAACCCACAGAGCACAGACAGACAGAGATCCCATGGGTCAGCAGCATGGGAGAGAAAGCACAAACCAGGAGCAGGACAGGACAAGACAACACACACCAGGAGAGCTGACACAGAACTGAGGAAACCTCAGCCTTATATACAGGTTCCATGGGTGCAGCAGAGAGACCACACCCATGGAGCAGACAGAGGATTAACTCCTAATAGGAACACAGGGGAGTTAACCCATACAGAACCACAAATAATACACAGGAACAGAACTTCAGCGAGGAGCGCCGAACAAGCAAGAACGGAAGGTCACAGCCAGAGATAGTGGCTGTGACACCGGCTTTCTTTTTCTTTCTTTAGATGAATCCACGCTCACTCTAAACCGCCAGACGCGTTTCAGGGTCCTACACCCCTTCCTCACGTGGCCACTGAGGAAGGGGTGTAGGACCCTGAAACGCGTCTGGCAGTTTAGAGTGAGCGTGGATTCATCTAAAGAAAGAAAAAGAAAGCCGGCAAAGAAAAAGTGAAACAAACAAAGCAGCCTGTACGGATTCTAAAGCAGTCGCTCAACATCTACGTCATACGAGCGCATATCCGGTCCCCTAGGCAACCAGGTCACGTGGGACGCCACGTACAGGCCGAGCACACCACGTGAGACGCTGTTTGGTGTGCGACCGCCTGGATCGACGCTGCAGATGAGGCAGTGAAGACGGGTAAGACCAGGCTCAATTTTGAGCACTGCTAATTTTGTGGAGGCAAGCGAGATTTAACCCACAATTGTGGGCGCTACACTACAAGTGTTTTGGACTGATTATTGGGCCCTTGTTTTGTTATAACAGTGCACTGGACAGTGAAGGGGTGTATTGGATTCTCAGATCTAAGCAGTACATCATTGCTGGCCTATCTGTCCACTGACAGTCTACCACAGGACTGGTGAGAAAATCCCACCATTATAACATTTCCCTGAGTGGAATTTTTTGCCGCACGCCGTTTTTTTGCCGCACGCGGTTCTATTGCGACTATTTGAAGCTTTGGCGCGGAGACTGAGTGTTTGGTCATATGCTTATTTGTACATGTGTTATATGTATTTTATATAGATTTTTTAGGGGTATGTTCTTAATATTTTAATATCTCAATATATTAAAGTGTATTATCACTGCTACCGCTTTGTGGTTCCCTTTTGAGTGTGCCCCCCCATACTTGCTATTTTTATATGCCCCCATTGTCTGTGATGGGAATACCCCATTAATATAGTTGGGGGACCTAAAAGTTATCATCCCAACCACAATGCAGTGAAGTCCAAAACAGGATTAGATGCGTTACCTTCACCGGCTTGTATTTTTTCAGCAATCTCTTTGTATGGCTACTAAACCTTCTAGTATATCAGCAGTTATTTCCCTCAGGGAAAAGCACATATACTGTAGCTCTACTTGATCCTTTCAGTTTAGATCTGCAGCTCACTCAACTTCTTGCTGCTCACTCTCTCTCAGCCTACACACACCAACACTCCATACTAGCAAAGGAAGAGGTGGAACTAGTCCACACCTGGCAATTTTTACTAAGGGGCTGTTTGGCCAATTAATATACTACTCCACACGTACAACCCTTGGGATACACAGAGCAAAATGATGGTTGTACAGTAGATTAAAAATGTTTCTGCATAGTGGGAGTTGAATCAATTGCTCTGTGAACCCAGTTGTGTACACAGAGTTGGTAAAATGTGATGTCATCATAGCATGTTCTTATGTGACAGAGGGGTGAACATTGGGACTCGAGTTGCTATTGCAACCTCTTCATCCCCTATTAATTACATTGTGGAAGACAAAATTGAGATGGGCCTACACATTTTATCATGTCCAGATGTGATTGTATTATTTCTAAAAAAAAAAAACGAAAATAAAAAGCTAAAAATTTGATAGAGATGGTCCAAATTAAATGCATAGTTAAAAAAACTCTATAGTTTGTCAGCTGGAATACATGGCTCTCAGGCAGAGGCTGCTGTCACATCAGCCCAGTGCATCTGATGGAGGATCTGCTTCTGCTGTGAGGATTCACATATGCCAGTTACAATATAGTGACAATAAATTGTGACATATGGCCTGTAACCGAGCTGAAAAATGTCAGTTTTTTTTTTATTTCTTTCAAATAATAAGTGTCAGCAACAGAAATAAATGCAATGAAATATAATATAGCACTATGTTCAAACTAAAATCTGACCAAGGAAATATTTGTGTAAGTTGATGCACAAGTATACGGCCACCTTACTATGGGATTTTATTACCTTATGTTATGAGTGGTGTTGAAATGTTTTTTTTTTTCAGATGTTGTTTAATGGTAACCTGGATTTTATTGTATATCTGTAGTACCCTAGATCTAGGGGTACTACAATTGTAAATGGTTTGTAATGTAATGTCATGCTATACACTTTGTTCACCAGCAGATGGGGTACAGTTGGCCGTGTTTAGCAATAGGAATGGGACTTATCTTTCTATTCCTCCCCTCTTGGTATTAGTGGACTGGTCCGACTTTTTGCCAAGGGAGGGGCAGAGCGAGTTAGAAAGGGTCGTAGAAAGGAAAGTGAGGAGGCATAAGATCCATATCCCGCTCCTCCAGGCCATGTGGACTACCATGAGAGGACAACATTGCCCCAGAGAGACTGCATGGTCCTAAGCTATAGAAGAGATGTAAACTACAGCGTATTTGTTTCAGCAGAGTGATCATGCAAGCAAGCTATCGAAACTCTGCTGCAAGGTGGGAAGTGTGGGAGAAATTATTATTTGGGGGAAATTACCAACCGCCCCCCTCCCCCCCTTCGCTGGATCCGGATGACAGGGGGATTCAGCGGCAGCCGTGGGGGCATCAGGAGCGACGCGGGTGTCGGGGAGCGGAGTAAGTTTGCTGTGCCTGGGCATTTTGGGAGGCATAATAGGGAGGGGGCATGGGAGGAGCCATGGGAGGTGGTGGGATGGGCCTGGGGTGGGTAGTGGGTGGAGTTAGGGGGCCCAATTCAGATTCTTGCTATGGGGCCCAATGACTTCTATGTACGCCCCTGGCGGCCATACACATTCAATAGCTGTTGGCCGAACAATCATTCAGCTGACAGCTATCTCTCCCGACTTCCCCATACACATACACATCTAGTTCCATCCAAACATGTATGTGTATTTAATAGGTAGAGGAGAGAAATGTGCTGCCAGACGCTTCTGGCAGACGCTAATCTCCCATGAGAACAAAAGGATTGGCCGAAAATTTTCACTTCACCAAATTCTTCTCTACGGAAGGAGCTCCAAACACATGTTCTCGGCGGGTTAGGCTGACAGTACCCTAATATGTATGGCGCTCTTAAGACAAGTGGCTCTCATGGAAACGTTGTGTTACCTGTTGGTGAACTGACTAATCCCTCAGGGGTCAATGGACTGCATCTGAATTTCTATAAAGTTGATACACAAAACTATTTCCCTGTTCGGTCGTACTACCAGGGCCGGTGCAAGGATTTTTGCCGCCCTAGGCAAGATACAAATTGCCCCCCCCCCCATTTTATCAGATGATCTGCCCATATCATGACATCCCATATGTTCCACCCCTTTCTCAGCATTTAAATTAAAAGAACTGCTATGTTTCCCTTAGTGTTAATCAAGCTTCTTGTAGCCGTCTCCCTGACAGCCGCTAGAGGTAATTCCGCGATTCTCACTGTGAAAATTACAGTGGGAAGACGCGGAACATATTTAAATGCGTGCGCATGCGCATTCGCAGCTGAGAGGAGGATCGGGGAGAAGAGTTCCCAGTGCCGGCGCTGGAGAAAGGTAAGTGGCTGAAGGGGTTTTAACCCCTTCAGCCCAGTGGGAGGGGGACACGAGGGTGCCCCACTCCTAACAAATATATAGTGCCAGGAAAATGAGTCTGTTTTCCTGGCACTATAGTGCTCCTTTACCACCAGTACTGCACAGTGTCTTTTCTCTGCAGGAACAGGCTATAGACACCAGTACCACTACATTAAACTGTACTGGTTCTGGGACTATAGTGTCCTTTTAATGTGAGGTAAATTAGTTTCCAATGTAGTATTAATAACTAAACAATAGAGTTGAGCGAACACCTGGATGTTCGGGTTCGAGAAGTTCAGCCGAACTTCCCGGAAATGTTCGGGTTCGGGATCTGAACTCGACCCGAACTTCGCCCCGAACCCAAACCCCATTGAAGTCAATGGGGACCCAAACTTTTTGGCACTAAAAAGGCTGTAAAACAGCCCAGGAAAGGGCTAGAGGGCTGCAAAAGGCAGCAAAAAGGAGGTAAATCCTCTGCAAACAAATGTGGATAGGGAAATAAATAAAAATAAAAATAAAAATAAAATAAATAAAAATTAACCAATATCAATTGGAGAGAGGTCCCATAGCAGAGAATCAGGCTTCATGTCATAGTAGAGAATCAGGCTTCACGTCACCCAACACTGGAACAGGCCATTGTCAGATATTTTTAGGCCCCGGCACCCAGACAGAGGAGAGAGGTCCCATAGCAGAGAATCAGGCTTCATGTCATAGCAGAGAATCAGGCTTCACGTCACCCAACACTGGAACAGGCCACTGTCAGATATTTTTAGGCCCCGGCACCCAGAGGAGAGGTTCATTCAACTTTGGGTTGCCCCGCAATATAATGGTAAAATGAAAATAAAAATAGTATTGAATGAGGAAGTGCCCTGGAGTACAATAATATATGGTTAAGGGGAGGTAGTTATAAATGTCTAATCTGCACAAGGGAGGGACAGGTCCTGTGGGATCCATGCTTGGTTCATTTTTATGAACGTCAGCTTGTCCACATTGGCTGTAGACAGGCGGCTGCGTTTGTCTGTAATGACGCCCCCTGCCATGCTGAATACACGTTCAGACAAAACGCTGGCCGCCGGGCAGGCCAGCACCTCCAAGGCATAAAAGGCTAGCTCTGGCCACGTGGACAATTTGGAGACCCAGAAGTTGAATGGGGCCGAACCATCAGTCAGTACGTGGAGGGGTGTGCACAGGTACTGTTCCACCATGTTAGTGAAATGTTGCCTCCTGCTAACACGTTCCGTATCAGGTGGTGGTGCAGTTAGCTGTGGCGTGGTGACAAAACTTTTCCACATCTCTGCCATGCTAACCCTGCCCTCAGAAGAGCTGGCCGTGACACAGCTGTGTTGGCGACCTCTTGCTCCTCCTCTGCCTTCGCCTTGGGCTTCCACTTGTTCCCCTGTGACATTTGGGAATGCTCTCAGTAGCGCGTCTACCAACGTGCGCTTGTACTCGCGCATCTTCCTATCACGCTCCAGTGCAGGAAGTAAGGTGGGCACATTGTCTTTGTACCGGGAAACCAGCAGGGTGGCAACCCAGTAGTCCGCACACGTTAAAATGTGGGCAACTCTGCTGTCATTGCGCAGGCACTGCAGCATGTAGTCGCTCATGTGTGCCAGGCTGCCCAGAGGTAAGGACAAGCTGTCCTCTGTGGGAGGCGTATCATCATCGTCCTGCGTTTCCCCCCAGCCATGCACCAGTGATGGGCCCGAGCTGCATTGGGTGCCACCCCGCTGTGAACATGCTTCATCCTCATCCTCCTCCACCTCGTCCTCCTCGTCCTCCAGTAGTGGCCCTGTCTGGCCACATTTGTGTAGTGTCCCACTAGGTAGGCGTGGGCACTACACAAGGGTCAATTGGTTCACGTGTTACTTCTGCTCACAAGGGACAGTAATATTATATTTGACCATGTATGTTAATGTATTTTCTATGTGCTTTTGTATGCAATGTTTCCCCTGTGTCATGCATAGCAGGCCTATTAGGGTGTAGTTAGGCATCCTAGACACTAGAGGGAGATAGGGAGCCCCTAGTATAAATGTTCAGGCCCAGACAGGGAGGAGTTAGTCTGTAGTCAGGAGTCTGTGGACACAGAAGTGAGAAGGCACCAGCCAGAGATATGCTGAGGGCCTCCTCCTGACATGCAGCTTGATAGCCCTGGCCTTCATGTCTATTTTGCTTGGGGCCCCCAAATTCCTTCAAACGGCCCTGGTGCCAACGTTCCTCCAGAGGCGGAGTAAGAGGCCGAGGCAGGAGCAGAAGAGGTAGCAGGGGGAGCCTGAGTGACTTCTTTGTTTTTAAGGTGTTTACTCCACTGCAGTTCATGCTTTGCATGCAGGTTGTGCTAAGGTTCAGAACGTTAATGCCTCGCTTCAGGCTCTGATGGCACAGCGTGCAAACCACTCGGGTCTTGTCGTCAGCACATTGTTTGAAGAAGTGCCATGCCAGGGAACTCCTTGAAGCTGCCTTTGGGGTGCTCGGTCCCAGATGGCGGCGGTCAGTAGCAGGCGGAGTCTCTTGGCGGCGGGTGTTCTGATTTTGCCCACTGCCCCCTCTTTTGCTACGCTGTTGGCTCGGTCTCACCACTGCCTCTTCTTCCGAACTGTGAAAGTCAGTGGCACGACCTTCATTCCATGTGGGGTCTAGGACCTCATCGTCCCCTGCATCGTCTTCCACCCAGTCTTGATCCCTGACCTCCTGTTCAGTCTGCACACTGCAGAAAGACGCAGCAGTTGGCACCTGTGTTTCGTCATCATCAGAGACGTGCTGAGGTGGTATTCCCATGTCCTCATCATCAGGAAACATAAGTGGTTGTGCGTCTGCAGAAGACTGGGTGGGAGATAATGTGAACGTGCTGGATCCACTGCCGGCCACCCAATTGACTAATGCCTGTACCTGCTTAGGCCTTACCATCCTTAGAACGGCATTGGGCCCCACCAAATATCGCTGTAAATTCTGGCGTCTACTGGGACCTGAGGTAGTTGGTACACTAGGACGTGTGGCTGTGGCAGAACGGCCACGTCCTCTCCCAGCACCAGAGGGTCCACTAACACCACCATGACCATGTCTGCGTCCGCGTCCCTTACTAGATGTTTTCCTCATTGTTACCGTTCACCACAATAAGAAAAAAATTATTTGGCCCAATGTATTGAATTCAAATTCAGGCCTTTTTTTACAGGCACCTAACACTATCTGGCTATCTACTTAGGTACCGTATTACACTAATACAGGCACAACAGTAACGACAGATTTAGCTGAATATAAATTTTAGGCCTATTATTTAGGCGCTGGATGAAAGGTATACGTTTACGGACAGAATTAGACTTGGAGACGCACGGTAGCGTTTGAAGTTATTGAGAATGACCCTATCCGCACCTTCAATCTAATATACCCTTTTATGGATAGATTTAAACTTGGCCTGATACAGCAGAAAACAATTATTTAGGGAATTGCTAAGTTGGGAATTGTATTCAACCCAGAACAAAAACTGTGCTTCGGCAGACAGCAGACAGTATTACAATTGGCTAGCCACAGCTGAAACACCAGATTTAGGGTACTGCTATTTTGGCAATTGTATTTTACCCCTCAATAAAATAGCAAGCACAGCCAAGCCCCTGCTGTAGGATATAGCAAAAAAAACAACAACACACTATTAATGGTTGTCACCCTCATCATTCCCCCCCCCCCCCTGTCACTCTCATTCCATCCCCCCCCCCCCCCCCCCCCACCTCTAGTGTAGCGTGGCCGAGCTCTGTTCGGTCCGCGGTACAGGAGCATTTGTTTCCTGTACCCGGCCGGACTGAACGGAAGTGCACACTAAGTGAGCACTTCCTGTCAGTCCGGCCGGGTACAGGAAACAAAAGCTCCTGTACCGCGGACTGAACAGAGCTTGGCCACGCTACATTAAAGGCGCTTCTGTAACATCCCAGAGTATGTCACTAAACTCTTTTCCCCCTGCTACAACATGTTAGGTGTTTATGTATTGTCATCAGGTGTGATTTAACTGTGCATTTTCATCATATGTACTTTCCAGGCCTGTATTATGTATTTGCTGTAATTTCTATGTACACCAGCAGGTGGCAACAGTATGTAACAGGATCTTAGCCAGTTTAGTATTGCTAGATTGGAATAGTTCATTCCAACCTAGCTCCGCCCTCTTTGAGGAGGGGTGGAATGTTCCCACATCCTGCCTCATAGGGAGGGAAGAAACCAGTTAGATCCAGTGTGCACCAGCCCCCCTCTTGGGGAAGGCTGTGTTAGTAGGAGCTCCCAGAAACAGGGATCCCAACCTAGGATCCAAGCCTTGGCTGAGGCCCCAGGATCCCTCTTCCCAGCCTGAGTCATCTACCTCAGTGCTGGTTGACAAGCAAGCAGCCACCTCCAGATCTACAGATCTCCAGGCAGCCATACCCTGCGAGCAGAACTGTGAGTGTTTAATCCAGAGACCAGGAGAAGCCAAATACCTCCTTCAGCTAGTCAGGCCCACACCAAGCAGACCACGGACAGAGCAGAAGATAAATACCTGCCAGATCTACTAGGCATATGAATAGAAGCAGAATAGATATTGATTCCTGCCACATATTGCCAATACCTGCTGGGACCCAAGACCTATGCTGTAACTTGTATGGATTTATGCTGCACCCATTAAGTAAAGACGAGTTGGATTATATTTCCTGTCTGGATTACATTCATTCCTCAATTACTCCTACTAACAGCACTCAATTTATTGCATGTGAGCCAGGATCCAGGAGTCCAGCCGTACCAAGGTAGGAGACACAGTTGACACTACCATACCTACAACACAGAGACATTATTCCCCTCTGGCATTCCTCACCTGGTACGTGAGTTATTACATCTTAAAGGGCCCTGTTACAGTACCTGCGCAAGCTGCAATTGGCGTCACGAACTAAAAACCATTAATTTGGCGCCAGTGTGCATCTGTCCCAATTTGGCTTACTGCACTTCCCTCCTGTCTGTCACTCTCTCTGGGCAGTGCGGCAGCCGCCCGGTGCGGGGGAGGGCCCACCGCCGCCATACCTAAAAAAAAACAACTTGCGTCAACGCTTTTTTTTAAAACCGCACGGTGCCGGCGCCCCCTGCTAAATTGCGCCCTAGGCGGCTGCCTAGGTCGCCTTACAGGTGGTGGCGCCGGCCCTGATTACATACAGGACTACAAAACATACAGGGTAATACAGCGCCACATACCTCTTACATCCAGTGATGTAGATGTTCTTTTTCCTCATCTTCTCTATTAAGACACCATAATGATTTCTTTCAGCCATTTCTTGTTTAACGGACATCTCCTATTTAGTCTCCTATTTTTCCATCATCTTCCCACCTTCTGACCACCCCATCCTGCCACCCCAATACTGTGCCTGCTGTGCTTCCCAATACTATACTGCAGAAACAGATAACCCCCCTGGAAATACCAGTACCACACAGGTAGTGCCCCTTCAATAATTATTGGCACGCAGTGCCCTAAAAAATAACTGCGCCAAGCAACTAGTGTTGACACTAAAAGTGTAAACATAATGTCCCCCAAAAATAATTGTGCTAAGCTGATACTGTTACAGGGTGCCCCCGTAGTAATAGTGCTCACAAAGGTCCCAAGAATAGAAATAATTCTCGTCCAGAGTGCACTTAGTAGTAATAGTGCCCCTACAGTGCCCCCAAAGTAATAATGTTCCCTTATGTGTGCCAGTAGATAAATGCCCCATTATAATGTGTGCCAGTACAAAAAATACATTCTCTAAGTGCCTCCAGTAGAGCCAGTGTCCCCATAATAGGTGCCAATGCCCTCTTGTATGTGCCAGTACAAAAAAATACTCCCTCTTAGTCTCCCCAGTTGAGTGCCCCCTCATAATGTGTGCCTGTACAAAATGTCCCTCTTAGTGCCCCCAGTAGTTGCCCCCATAGTTCTTCTCTCCTCCCTTCCCCATAGTGGCCCAACAGCATGGTGCGAAATGATTTTTTTTTTATTAAAATACCTCTATGTGTCTGTCTGCCAGCTCAGGCGGCGAAATGATGATGTCATAATCGCGCTGCCTGAGCCGTCCTATGGTAGGCCTGAAGCCTATCAGAAGGAATGTGGCAGGGAGATATCACTCCCGAGCCCTGCCGCAGAGTTCAACTGTATTTCCGTCCTCAGGAAGGTGATAAAGTTGAATATAGAGAGATGAGCACTTCTGCAATGGAAGCGCTAATTTCCCACGGCCCTGCTGCTGCCCCCATCTGTGGGTCGGCCGGTCGTGCCACCTGAGGCAATCTTCTTACTTCGCCTAATTGGCAGTGCGTTCCTAAGTGGGATGTACAGGTTATTAAATTCAAGGGTTCACTTATGTTTTCTCCCTGTACTGTTTACTCAGCCAGGGACATTTAATATGACAGGTATCTTAAAGGGCATCTGTCAGCAGATTTGTCCCTATGACACTGACTGACCTGTTACATGGCAGCCAAAGACATCTGTGTTGGTCCCATGTTCATATGTGCCCTCATTGCTGAGAAAAATTATGTTTTAATATATGCAAATAAGCCTCTAGGAGCAATGGGGGCATTGCCGTTACACCTAGATCCTCTGCTCTCTCTGCAACTGCCCCTCCATCTCCACTTTGATTGACAGGGCCAGGCAGTGTAAACGTGATCACACCTGGCCCTGACTTCTCCTAAAGTCAATCAAAGTGGAGAGGGGGCGGCAGTTGCAGAGAGAGCAGAGCCTCCCAGAGGCTTATTTGCAAAGCTCCCAGAGCAGAGCTCTCAGCTCCCAGAGCAGAGCTGCCAGAGGCTCATTTGCATATATTAAAACATCATTTTTCTCAGCAATGCCGACACATATAAACATTGGACCAACACAGATGCCTTTAGCTGCCAAGCGCACATGTACAAGGTCAGCCAGTGTCATAGGTACAAATCTACTGACAGATGCCCTTTAATCAATACCCTGCGGACATCAGATTGCATGAATACTTTAATTTTGCTGTTTGGCCACAAGAGGCCACTGTTTCCCCACACAGCTAAACAGACTGCTCAGATTTAAATATTCATAGGAGGTGGAGCTGTGTGTCTAGAGAAAGGAAGCTGGCGTCCATCTTAGTTGCAGACAGGAAAAGTGTGTGAGAGAAGAAATTCATAAACATCCAAGCGTGAAATCAACTTTTTGCGACCAGGACTGCAGCCAAGTGAAGCTGATCATGTCAAGGACCCGGATCTTGTCCAGGAGAAAGAGTACAGCTGCCAGGATCGCTGAGAGCAATGCAACGAACCCTGCGGTATCGCACGTGTGTTGGATCAGCCTTTGTTCAGTTCGCAGTCATCAGTGGAGACAGAGCAGACCCGGGTCGGTAAGACAGAGCGTGCACGCACCTCAATATAAGATTGGTGCCTAAATACTAGAGACTGAGATCAAACCTGCCGGTAGTTAGTTAGTGTTGCTGAGTGGCAGGCTACCAAGAATTGCTGATTGTTTATTAAAAGGACTTATCAGTTAAAGTTTTGGTTCACTCTGGAGAACAGAGAGCCATTCACCATAATTTCCAGTTACCCCAGAGTGATATATATTAGGCATGTGCCAAATTACAATTTGGGAAAAGGGAGGGGGATAGTACTGTATAGTCTGATAAGATTGTAAGCTGCTGTGTCGCACCTCGGTCTAGCCTGTATCTCACACACACACGATTGTTCCTGTTATTCAGGGGAATAACAGGTATGTTGAGGCAGAGTTAGCTCTGCTCGCAGTAGGTAAATTGCACAAATGTTTTCCGGATACCATCGTAGGGCGCCGTGCTGTGCGACACAGGGTTTTCAGCCTCCGGGCTGAGTGTATGTAATCTTATTTTATGTTCACTGCATTTGGGAGTGTGTTTGATATCCCATAACTGTAAAACAAAGTCTGTTCTACAAAAGCTGGTGTCAGAGTCGTTTTCCTTGTTCGTGACTTTGCTGTATCCTGGGGAGCCCAACCCGGTACACAGCTTACAACTTGGCATAGCCCGCAGGATACATCGACCGTTATGGACAGGAACGTGGCAGGAGACCTTCGCCCGGCGCCAATGGCACTGGATCAAGACCCAGCTCAGGGTGCGCCTGCACAAGGCCAGCTTACCCCCAGCGCCATGTCCGCCCCAGTAGGATACATCTCCGTGGGGGCGCTGTTGCGTCATCTGCCAAAATTTGACAATAAAATCATGACATTGCAGGACTGGACTGAAAGGGTGCGAAGAGCGTTTAGAATGTGTAACCTGACCCCCGAACTGCAGGCAGAGGTTGCATTGGGGCTCTAGAGGGTGGGGGGCGTGCAAAAGTAGTGCAGTTGCGGAGCCACTTCTTAAACCGACCACAGCGAGAGGGCGAGACTCTGATGCAGTACTCCAATGCCCTAAAGGAAATGCTCAATGAGATACAGCGGCAAGACCCAAAGGCCATAGGAGCCTTCCGGGAGGTGGACCGGCTACTAAGAGACCAGTTCATAGTGGGGCTCTCCAACAAGTTCCTACAGGACAAGCTGCAAGAGATGACCTGGACAGCGGCCGACATGACATTCTACAGTGTCTACCAAGCTGCCATGGAAAGGGAGGAAGAGCACATACCAATGGCGGCAAGAGTGGTGAGTAGCACTCATGCTACAAGGGACCGGTCGGGGTCTGAAGAATCCAAGTCTGTAAAGGATGTGGTACAGGCCCTGTGGACAGAATTAGGAGGACTTCGGCTTGAAGTGTCCCAGATGAAGGTGGAAACATCCTGCTCTCCGGAAATGACCCCAGCATCCCGCGCCACTCCACCCAGGAGGACCCAGGTGCGGGGGCACGTCAAAAGAGGGTCCCTCTGTTGGGCTTGTCGAAAGTATGGCCATATGGCCAGAGAGTGCCCTGAACGGATGGAGTCCGAGCTGACGTTAAACTTCCAACCGCCGCAGTAGCTGGGCGTCCTGCGGCGGTACAGCAGAAGCTAAGCCCTATGCGTGAGGAACACGACCTGTATGCCAGCAGCCCTGTTATGGAAGCCAAGTTGGAAGGCCAGAAAGTACGCTGCCTAGTTTTATACAGGGTCAGAGTGCACCTTTATGCCTCTGCAGTTCTTCGAAAGACACTTTAGACATATGATGGAGCCAGAGATGGATGTCCGGGTCCAACTGTTTGGACAAGATGTCGGCAAGAAAGGGGTTATGCTGGTAGACCATCCGTCCCGGAAAGGAATGGACGTGACCCTAGGTATGAATGTACTGAGAGACCTAGACCATCAACTCTATGCCAAGGAAGGGCTAAAGTACTGGCAACGGGCCACCACACACCGGCCGACCCAGAAGGTTTTACAATAGATGGTGAGAAGCTGTAGTCTGCAAACGAGTAACATGTCCGGTCGGCCCATCGGAGATGTGAAGGTGCCATGGAGGACCCCGGTGAAGATCCCACCTCGACAAGAACGAATAATGATTCTGCCGGGGGAAGCTGGACGACGACTAAATGGACTGGAGGTCCTGATCGAGCCCTCCCATCAAGAGGAAACGCAGTCTCGCCCACTGGTAGCCCGTGCCCTCGCCATTGTGAAGAATGGATGTGTGCCTGTACGCTGCCTAAATGTTGAAGACTGCGAGTTAACCGTCCCCGGAAACACCTTGCTGGCCAAAGTTTATGTGTCCGAGGGTGATATCTCTCGACGAAGGAGCTTCACGCTACAGCCTGATAGAAGATCAGTGTCACAGCCACTATCTCTGGCTGTGACCTTCCGTTCTTGCTTGTTCGGCGCTCCTCGCTGAAGTTCTGTTCCTCTGTATTATTTGTGGTTCTGTATGGGTTAACTCCCCTGTATTCCTATTAGGAGTTAATCCTCTGTCTGCTCCATGGGTGTGGTCTCTCTGCTGCACCCATGGAACCTGTATATAAGCCTGAGGTTTCCTCAGTTCTGGGTCAGCTCTCCTGGTGTGTGTTGTCTGTCCTGTTCCTGGTTTGTACTCTCTCCCATGCTGCTGACCCATGGGATCTGTGTCTGTCTGTCTGTGCTCTGTGAGTTTCCCTACTTGTTCATTTGCGTCCTTTTTCCTGTCTTTCTGTTCTGCCAGTTATGTTTTAGTTACTTTGTGTTTATTCTGATGTCTGTGTTCAGCAAGCCTTTGCAGCAGAGTGGCATGACAAGGCCATGCAGATTACTACTGGTGGAGCAAGTCCTTCTCTGCTCATTGCCACTCCTGCTCCCTTGCGTGAACTCCTGTTTGTATTATTAGTTGCCCTGTTTTGTATTCATATGTCTGTGTTCAGCAAGCCTTTGCAGCAGAGTGGCATGACAAGGCCATGCAGTTTACTACTGGTGGAGCAAGTCCTTCTCTGCTCATTGCCACTCCTGCTCCCTTGCATGAACTCCTGCTTGTGTTATTATTTGCCCTGTTTTGTATTTACCTGTCTGTTATGTTTGCCTATGTGCCGTCGGTACCTTCTGGTACCTGTTGTCCATTCGCTCCTGCTGTCACTGTCTAGGTCACGCTCCAGAGTGGACCCTGGCAACTTCCTGCGGCTAAGTCTAACCCTACCATCTAGGGCTCTAGTGAAAACCAGGAGTTGCTTAGTTACGCCCCTCTGGAGTATTACTAGACAGTGGCGCAGTGGGGGTTTTCTCCCACTGTGCTGACGGTACATAGAGCTCATGTTTTATCTGTGCTGCTTTCCATGTTTCTGTTTGTGCAATAAACTCTTATGTGTCTGTACCTGATTTCCGTTTATTGCTTGACGACGCGGTGGTCTCTTCTGGGACCTCCAACTCGTGACAATCAGTCTGGACCTATGCTGTAGAAGTTCATCAAAGGGAGACCCTGACAGCGGAGTGGAATGGTTGAGTGATCATGGCCCGGATGGGGGTGGACTGCAAGACTCTGACTCCCAGACAACAGATGTTGCTGGAAGACACCCTCTGAGAATTTCAAGAGGCATTCCCACGACATGATGAGGACTTCGGGTGTGCTTCCACTATTGAACACAAAATCCCTACCGGCGATGCTCCAGTGATTAGGGAATGTTAGCAGCAAATCCCACCTAAAAAGTACCAGGAGGTGAAGGATATGGTAGCCAGCATGTTGGAAAACCGAGTGATCCAGGAGAGTCAAAGTCCTTGGGCTGCTCCAGTAGTCTTGATGCGGAAGAAAGATGGGAGTCTCCGGTTCTGCGTGGACTATCAGAAACTGAATGCCCAGACCGTCCGGGATGCCTATCCCCTCCTGCGGATTGAGGAATCGTTGTCAACCCTGAGCCAGGTGAAGTTCTTCTCGACTCTTGACCTGGCCAGTGGGTATTGGCAGGTACTGGTGGCCAAGAAGGACAAATCGAAGACGGCTTTCAATCTATCTATGGGACTCTACGAGTTCAACCGGATGCCATTTGGTCTCTCCAATGCCCCGGGAACATTTCAGCGGTTGATGGAGCACTGTCTGGGGGATCTCAACTTTGAGTCAGTATTGATATACCTGGACGACATAGTCGTGTTTGGGGCCTCCTTTGAAAATCACCTCCAGAAGCTGCGACAGGTTCTAGGACGGCTACGAGACCATGGGGTCAAGATTAGAGTTGAGCGGACACCTAGAAGTTCAGGTTCGACCGAACTTCGCAAAACTGTTCGAGTTCGGGACCTGAACTTGACCCCGAATCCGAACCCTATTGAAGTCAACGGGGACCCGAACTTTGGAGCACTAAAATGGCTCTAAAAAAGTCATGGAAAGGGCTAGAGGGCTGCAAAAGGCAGCAAAATGTGGTTAAGAGCATGGCAAGTGCTCTGCAAACAAATGTGGATACTGAAATGACTTAAAATAACATAAAATGCGTAAAAATAAAAAATAATAATCTTGATCTAGGAGGAGGAGGTCCATATGGAGTAGGAGGTTGAGTTTATTCATGGCAAAACTGGGTTCATGTCACCCACCAATGGAACAGACGATTTTACAAAATGTATTTCCCTGTCACCTATGCAGAGCAGGGGTTTGTGTACGGCAAAAATTGTAAAATGTCACTCGAGAATGTAATAGACGATTTTTTGAAATTTATGTCCCTGTCACCTATGCAGAGCAGGGGTTTGTGTACGGCAAAAATAGTAAATTGTCACCTAAGAATGTAACAGACGCTTTTGCACCCTGCTCCCTCTTTTGCTGTGCTGGTGCTTCTGTGCGACCACCGCCTCTTCCTCAAAACTGCACACGTCACTCGCATGACCTTGATTCCATGTGGGGTCTAGTACCTTATCATCCTCCACATCATCTTCCACCCACTCATTACCTCTGCCCTCCTTGTCGGTCTGCAGACTGCAGAAAGCCGCAGCAGTTGGCACCTGTGTTTCGTCATCATCAGAGACGTGCTGCGGTGGTCTTCCCATGTCCTCATCCTGAAACATAAGTGGTTGGGCATCAGTGCACTCAATCTCTTTCACTTCTGGGGCAGGGCTATGTGGGTGGCCCACGGAAACCCTGCCAGCAGTTATCAAAAAGCATAAGAGACTTCTGCATGACTTGGGGCTCAGACTGCTTGCCTTATTTGCAAGGGGGTGAGTTGAAAGACAGATGGCCATGGGCTGTAGGTGCCAACTCTGAGCTTTCAGCAGGGGACTGGGTGGGAGACAATGTAAAGGAACTGGAGGCACGGTTAGCCACCCAATCTACTATCGCCTGTACTTGTTCTGGCCTCACCATTTGTAGAGCCGCATTCGGGCCTACCAAATAATGCTGAAGGTTCTGTCGCCTACTTGCACCCGAGGAAGGTGTTTAACTTTGGCGTGTAGCTGGCACAGATCGACCACGTCCTCTCCCTGCAACAGGAGCTCCACCAACACCAGCAGCACCACGACCAGGGCCCAACGACGCTCTCCTCATTTTTTGCAGTCACCCACCAAAGTAACAGACGTTTTTACTAAATTAAGTTCTTTGTGAACAATGTAGGGCAGAGTTTTTTTGACGGCCAAAATGTCACCCAACAATGGGACAGACAAATTTTAGAAATTTAGGTCACTGTCACCTAGGCAGAGCAGGGTTTTTTTTGACGGGATAAATGGGGTAATGTCACCCAACAATGGAACAGACAATTTTTTTTTAACTTATTGCCCGGTCTGCTATGCAGTGCAGGCAGCAAAGGTACTTTATTGCCAAAAAAAAGTTTTTTTCTCACACACAATGAAACAGATGAATTTAACTGTATTTCTTTAACTACCAGAAATGCAGCACAGGGCTAAAAGGTACTTTATTGCTAAAGAAAAAGTATTTTTTTAACCCTAAATGATGGATTTAACTGAGATTATATTGCACTCTCACAAATGAAGCACAGGGTTTTTTTTTACATAAAAAATGGTGGATATGTCACCCCTACAATGGAACAGATGGATTTGCTGAATTTATGTGCCTGCCCGTCACATGTGCAGTGCAGGCCTCAGAGGTACTTTACAACAAAAAATGTAAATATGTCAACGCACAATGGAACAGATGGATTTAACTGATTATATTTCACTCTCAGAAATGCTGTACAGGGGTACTTTAAAGAAAAAAATGGGGATATGTCACCCCCTGGGTCCCTGAACTCATAGACGGTATTATTTTCCCTTCCCCTGGCACATATGCAGTGCAGGTGCACTTTAAAAATGGGTATATGTCGGCCACTAAACTACAAGAACAGGATTAAATGATTGTCCCTGGCACATATGCAGTGCTGGTGCACTGCTGTTGCACAAAATGGCTGCCGACGCTCACCTAACAGACGGATTGAAACTTTTTTTTCAATCTCACTTGGCTCAGGGCAGGGTACAAAAATGTTGCATGGCACCCCCAAACGAAAAACGCTGTAGATCGCAGACTTCACACCAAGTGCAGATATCAGAGTCTTTCCTAATCTCTCCCTCACAGCAGCAGCATCCTATCCCTACAACTAGTAAGAGCAGAGTGACGTGCGGCGCTACGTGACTCCAGCTTATATAGAGGCTGGGTCACATGCTGCACTTGGCCAATCACAGCCATGCCATTAGTAGGCATGGCTGTGATGGCTTCTAAGGGCACACGAGTTAAACGCTTGTTGATTGGCTGCCCTGCAGCCTTTCAACAAGCACAATTAAATCGCCGAACACCAAAGTCGGACCCGAACTTTTACGAAAATGTTCGGGTCCGGGTACAAAAAACCCTAAAGTTCGGTACGAACCCGAACTTTACAGTTCGGGTTTGCTCAACCCTACTCAAGATCAAGCCCAAGAAGTGCCAACTGTTTCGACAGCAGATAGAGTATCTGGGACACGTGGTCACGCCGGAGGGGGTAAAACTAGCAAGGTGGAAGCCGTCCAGAAGTGGCCCAGCCGAGTACACTATGAGAGGTGTGGGAGTTCGTGGGACTGGCCGGCTATTACAGGAAGTTTATACCCAAATTTGCTCATTTGGTGGGCCCAAAGATTCGTCCCCCGTCATTGCCTATGGCAGCCGGTCTCTGAAGGAGTCAGAGCGGAACCCTGACAACTATAGCTCCTTTAAATTGGAACTACTGGCGCTGGTGTGGGCCATGACCGAAAGGTTCGCGGAGTACCTGACAGGTGCAGAGGTGACCGTGATGACGGACAACAACCCGTTAGCACATCTGGAGAATGCCAAGCTTGATGCGCTTGAGCAGAGGTGGTTGGCTCGCCTTTCTAAGTTCCAATATCGCATTAAGTTCCGGTCAGGTAGGGAGAACGGCAACGCTGATGCACTCTCCCGAATCCCTGTAAGGGTTCCGACTCAGAGTCGATGAGGAGCTAGAGGATACTGAAATTCCTGGCCTTGGTCGATTACCCATGTTCCAAGATGTGGCAGATTCAAGTGGGGTGGCGTCCGGGATGTCCATGGTGTTGGGAAAGACGTTGGCTGATTGGGAGTCCAGAATGGCTGCCCGGACCTGTGGAAAGTGAGAGAATGGGTCCAGACCGAGAACCGGTCTCGGCTGGAAGAGCGGGCCTGTCTGACTCCAGAGGGCCAAATGTTGTTGAGGCAGTGGGATAAGCTGACTGTTACGCAGGGACTCCTGTGTCGGACCATATACTTACAGTTAGAGCTGCAGTACCAGCAACAGATTGTCATCCCCATGTCATTAGGGACCGGAGGTCGCCCGGGAAGCCCATGAGAGTGGCGCGCATTTCGGGAGCAACAAAACATTTAAGTGGCTCCAACGGATAGTATACTGTCCAGATCTGGCAGATATGGTGGCTGAGGCTTGTCTTATGTGTCAGCCCTGCGGGCTGAGCAAGAGTACTGAACAGCGGGCTCCTGTACAGGCCATCTGGACTTCAGTGTCACTAGAGCTTCTTATGATCGAGTATGTGCAGATTGGATATTCTACCTCGGGACACTCGTACTGTCTAGTCATGACAGACCATTTCACAAAGTATGCAGTGGCTGTACCCACCAGAGACCAGACAGGAGAGTCGGCCGCCGAAGCGGTCTGCAAACACTTTATACAGGTGTTTGGGTGTCAGACCAGGGGGCATGTTTCCAGGGTACTCTAATGAATGAACTGTACCAGCTGTATGGGATCAAACACTCCTGCACCACCCCGTATCACCCCCAAGGAAACGGGGCGTGCAAATGCTTGAACCGCACTTTGCTCCAGATGCTGCGGACTCTGGAGGATAGCCAAAAGGCTTGGTGGCCTGAATACCTACCTGAACTGATGTGGGCCTATAACAACAGGGTACACAGTACCACCGGATACTCCCCACATATGCTCATGTTTGGGAGAGCCGGACGGGAGATGGAAGGCCTCCACATGCCCGACCCGATGGAACCACCACCGAGAAGTACCACCGCATGGGTGCAAGAGCACCGCCGCCGGCTGAGAGCGGTCCACAAGGTTGTGGGGGAGCGCCTGAGACAAGTGGTACACCCTAACCCAAGACCAGTGCAGAGGGATGGGTATGCCCCGGGTGATCGAGTGATGGTCAAAGCCAACCGGCCGTCTGGGAAGTTGGATGGGTGGTGGGAGGTGGTCCCATACAGGGTGAAGAGAAGGGTAGATCCTGCCATCCCGGTCTATGAGGTAGAGCCAGTGCAAATTACCCCGAGATGTGTCCTGTACGTGAGATGAGTCCAGCGTGAAGGAGCGCAGCACCGCTCCGCATCCTCAGAATCTCCTCCTTGCTCCCCGACGTCAGACAGCCAGAGAGCCGTAATCTTGCGAGGCGCAAGCTAGCGCATGCGCAGTGTCCTCATAGTGTTCCTTCCCTGTGCTAGCATCAGCCTCAGGGAAGGAACAGCGCATGCGCTAGCTCGCGCATCGCGAGATTACGGCGCTCTGGCTGTCTGACGTCGGGGAGCAAGGAGGAGATTCTGAAGATGCGGGGCGGTGCTGCGCTCCTTCACGCTGGACTCATCTCACGTACATCTCGGGGTAATTTGCATATGGATCAAATAGTTGTTTTTTTTCACAATAAAAGCACACAGAGCTATGGGGACTGGGTATTGCGGATGTGCTAGCGACCATCTAGCAACCCATCTCCTCAGCTCTATACATCAAATCCCGGTGACAGGTTCCCTTTAAGTTAAGGCACACAAAGATTGGATGTAGATGTAATCAGAATATTTTCCACTCATTTATCAAGCTAGGCTATGCACACAGAAGCTCAAGCCGTCATGTCTGATACAGAGATTTCTAATCCTTGAAGTTATAGTAATGTTGCTGTCTATGCCTAATGCTCTTCATGTGGAACATGCCTCAGCTTAATGATGTGTGACAAGATGTCTTTTAAACCAATGTGGTGGAAACAACATTGTCATACAAATTCCCCTTGAGTATTTCCAGTGTATATCATGATTTTATTTTTTATATTTTTCTCCCTATTTTTCCTCTACGGAAAATATGTTCAAAGTCTATGTTCATATTACAAGGTTGTAATGCTTTATGCTACATATTATATTCAAATAAAGAGGATTAGGGTACCTGCACATGGTGTGGATTATACACATTTTTTTCAGCGCGGATTTACGTGCAGAAAAACAGTAGCATTATAAAGTGCAAGTAAAGCGAACGAGATTAGACAAATCTCATGTACACTGTGCGTATACGGGTGCATCTCAATAAATTAGAATATCATCAAAAAGGTAATTTATCTCAATAATTCTATTTCATGCATTTATTTATTTTAATGTTGATGATTATGACTTACAGCTAGTGAAAACCCAAATGTCGAATATATCATAAGACCAATTAAAAAAATAATTGTAATACATAAATGTTGGCCTTCTGAAAATTATGTACAGTATATGCACTCAGTACTTGGTTGGGGCTCCTTTTGCATGAATTACTGCATCAATGCGGCGTGGCATGGAGGCGATCAGCCTGTAGCACTGCTGAGGTGTTATCGAAGCCTAGGTTACTTTGATAGCCGCCTTCAGCTCGTCTACTATGTTGGTTTTGGTGTCTCACATCTTCCTCTTGGTTTAGGTCAGGCGAGTTTGCTGGCCAATCAAGCACAGTGATACTGTGGGTATTAAACCAGGTATTGGTACTTTTGGCATTGTCGGTAGGTGCCAAGCCCTGTTGGAAAATGAAATCAGCATCTCCATAAAGCTTGTCAACAGAGGGAAGCATGAAGTGCCTCTCCACTCTTCCTCCGAACTCTGGGACCTTGATTTCCAAATGAAATGAAAAATGTACTTTCATCTGAAAACAGGTGCTGAGTCCTCCAGAGAGAAACAGTGAGAGATGCACATTTTGTAGCTGTTTTCTGTTCTGGGGCCTCCTTGTACCAACCTTAAAATGTCCTTATAGGGTATTTTAAAATGTAGTTTTCAAAATCAGACAGCCCATTTAACTCAAAGAGTGCATATACTGGACATAATTCTCAGTAGGTCAACATTTCTGAATTAAAAATAATTTTTAAATTGCTCTTATAATATATAATTATAATACAATATTCAAATTTTCTGAGACTGTAACGGATCTCCTGGCACCCCGACTGGGTACCTCCGTTGATGGATGCTCCTAGTGCTTCCCGAGGACTCCAAGCACTCCACTTAACACTGTAAGCACTGCCGACCCCACGAACCGCTGCAGCTTGGTTGGGATCTCGCTGTCTTCTACCCACCCTGAACCTACGACAAGGCTTCCAGGTTCCAGTGGGTGACCCTCCCTTCTTTCAGAGGGCGATGCAGGAACAGGAACAGCTCTTACAAGAGCTAGGGATTATGCTCTGGAGAGTATAATGATTATAGCAATCCCCAGAGTGTAGTTCTCCAATCCCCCAAACATGAGCCCAGACTTCATGAAGGGTAAAACAGGACACTAATGGGGCAACATGTCAGCCTTTTATGCAGGTCTTCCAGCAAGGGAAACTCCCATGAGGGACCTTGTGGAAGACTAAGACAGTTTCTTACATAAACCAGTTACAGGCAGAAAACACACACATGTGATACAATTAATCAACACAATGGGATAACGTAATCACTCACAGGCAGAAACGACCCATTTTTCCCTTTGTAGAATAATGAGCCGGGGGAGGGGGTCTCCATAGTTCTGAGTCCATAGGTAGGACGCTAGCCCTAAGAAAGAAATTTAAATAAAAATCTGTACGGAAATTCTGTTTAAAAAAACGTACCTGTGTGCAGGTAGCCTAAGGGTGCCTTCACATGTGACAGATTTTGTTGCAGAAACTTTCTGAGACTGAAAATCAGTTCCATTCATCTGAATGAGGTTTGCAGAAATCCACATGCTTGTTTCCAAATCAATATCATTTAAATGAATGAAATTGATTTTCTGTTGCAGAAAATTTCTGCAACAAAGTCTGCCACGTGTTAAGGCACCCAAAAGGGACCACACAAGTCACCTATCAGTTCGACCTAGATTTCTATCTCATTTCTCTAACAAGTCCACAACTTGGGAGTGCGGAAGGTCCGCATGGGTTAAAAGGGTTGTACAGGTTACGCTGCAGCCAGTGCGGTGGCCACTTCCAGGATCACGTCCAAAGTCAGGGCACGTGGCAGTGCGTCAACCTGAGAACAGGCTAAGATCAGGGCAGGTGACTAGAAGTCAGAGTCTGTACTGAGGCTGGAGTTCTGTACACGGGTAGTCAGAATCATACCTTTGCTGGTACTAGCAACTAGGAAACCTAAAGCTTAGGCCCCCTCCCACTGGGAAGAGTGCCTTAAGTACCCAGGAACAACCAGACATTGGTTGGTGAAGAATATGGACACACACACAGTGGCCCTTTAAGAGGCCAAGTGTGAACATGCCTGAAGAGAGCTGGGACAGGAAGCCAAGGAGGAGGACATGGAGGTGCCTTTGCCCGCAGAAGGAGGCAGGGCAGTGCCATGTATAGGACGCCAGCATAAGAACTGAGATGTCTTGACAATATGGAAAGGAGTTTGCTGCACAGTGAGCAGACACTCGCTGGGGTAGATGTGGGGGAGGATGGTAATATGGTGTGGACAAAAGTGAGGTAGCTAGCTGGGTAACAGTGGGAAGTTGGGATAAAGGGAAGAGTGCCACTGAGGCTAGCCCTGATCTGACACATCCCAACAAGTTTGCAATGTTGGCAGATAAGGGGGATGTTAGTTCAGGGGTAGCACTTCCTCTGCCAGCCTGGAAAATGTCAGCTCCAGTAAGCAGGGGGCCAGAAGTACAGGGCAGGCCAGAGGTGCTGGAAGTGGGAGACTCAATTATTAGGGGTACAGATAGGGCAAACGGTCACAAAGACTGGGGTTGCTGAACAGTGTGATGTCTTCCTGGCACTCAAGTTCGACACATCACGGATCGGGTTGATTACTGGGAGGGGCTGGTGAAAACCCAGGTGCCATGGTGCACATTGGTGTCCATGACAAAGAGGTAGGTGGAGCTTCCTTAAAAATGATTTTCTGCAATACTACATATACCATAATCCACATCAGAAAGACAGCAGGAAATTAGGGAGGTAAACGAATGGCTCAAGAACTGGTGTAGGACAGAGGGGTTTGGGTTCCTGGAGAATTGGGCCGACTTCTGTTAGCTACAGGCTACATAATAGGGAAGTGCCACACCTCAATGGGGAAGGTGCAGCTGTTTTGAGGGAGAAGATGGCTAGAAGATTGGAAGAGTGTTTAAACTAGGGACTGGAAGAGAATTACATTATAGGAGCGGAAGATAGTGCAGATAGAGATCTTGGGCAAGGTAATGGGACTCGGGGAGGAATGGAAGACGGGAACAGTTCATAAGAAAAAGTGTCGGATAAAAATATCCAAAAATCTCTTAATTGTATCCAGAGGCATAACTACCATAGCGGCAGACCATGCGACTGCTATGGGGCCCAGGGCAAGAAGGGACCCAATTGGGATCATCTCCTCTTCTACTGGGGTGAAAACTTGTACAGAACTCTACCCTCTAAAGCAAAGTTTCTCAACTCTGGTCCTCGGGACCCACCTACCAGTCAGGATATGAGAATATCCCACAGAATGAATACCTGTGCTAAGTCCTGATGCATGGACACTAATTATATCACCTGCTCAATACTAAGGAAATCCTGAAAACATGACTGGCAGGTGGGTCCCGAGAACCAGAGTTGAGAAACCCTGCTCTAAAGAAACAACTTTTAGCAAATGAGACAGTGGAAAAAATGGCCCAAGGGTCATTAAAAGGGGTTTAGGCAGAAACCCTTCTGTCCTGTGTGGGGGGCCTGGTTTGGTCCTTGCTGTGGGGACCTTACTTCTCTGTATTACCACTCTTTTTGCCCCATCACTGATTCCTATGGTTAATGTAATCTCACCATATGTAATTATTGCAATTCTTTTATAAATGTGCATTGCTTTCCTATGTAAATGTTATGTTTACGTGTAATGTGCCTGGTTCAGCAGAAGATGGCGGCAACAATGGCACAGCTAGTTTACATAGAATAAAACCTTCTATCCATTCTAGCCCTCTCTAGAAAGGGAGGAGTTTAGTTAGTGAAAGTCAGTCTAGCTTAACCCCTGCAAGGGGAAGCAGCAGGCCCTCGTCCCTGCTGGGCGAACCTGCAGTAGCAGTTGAGAGTATCGCCTGCAAGATGAAGGCTGTGTTCCAGCCAGCAGAGCACCATCTAAGCTGAATGCCTCCAGAGTCGAGAGTAAAGACTCTCTGGATAAAGACAAAGATAAAGAGAAAGATACAGATCAAGAGAAAGACAGAGTCAGACTACAGAAAGCTAAGTTGCAGCCTACAGCAGAAAGGAAAAGTTTCTATTTAACCCTGATAGAACAGCAGAGCTAGAGAAAGTGCCAGATGTAGCAGAGCCGAGAGTGTTTGCGCCTGCCAAAACTTATGCCAAAGCTTGCTGGTGACCAAGATAAAGTTGGAAGATTGTTCCCTGATGCAAGTTTATTCAAGTAAAGCTGTTTCAACTTTAATAAAAGTATGGACTCAATTCATTCTACAAATCCCTCAACTATTCACCCCTTTATTTGCACTGCCGTGGACGACTATGCTTGGGGTTCCCGGATATCCAAGTAGGAGCACCGTGACAAGTGCACAGCCACACCTAGAGGGACATCTTAGGCCACCCTCATACCACTCTGGCATTCCTACACCTAGGTATCACCATCACCTTCTACATAGGGGGACTTAGTCCCTTGTTGATGAAATGCAACTGCCATCACGTCAAAAACTCTCAAATCACCTTAAAGGGACCCCTAGCATCGCTGAAGCCCCGCTGCATATGTACACCACTGATTGTATGTACACTAATGCAAGAAGCCTGAATAATAAAACTGGTGAACTGGAATTAGTGATGTGTGAGGAGGACTATGACATAGTGGGAATAACTGAGACATGGCTGGATGATAGCTATGACTGGGTGGTTAAAGTACAGGGTCACAGTTTGTTTAGAAAGGATCGTCAAAATCGGAGAGGGGGAGGGGTTTGCCTTTATGTAAAGTCCAGTCTAAAGCCCACACTCCGTCAAGATATAAGTGAGGGACATGAACATGTGGAGAACGGCTAAAATTACAGCTAATGTAAAAAGGGCAATAAAAGACAAAAAAAGGGCATTTAAAAAATACAAATCTGAGGGGTCAGCTGTAGCGTTTGAAGTTTACAAAGGGCTTAATAAAATCTGTAAAGAGGAGATAAAATTAACAAAAATACAAAATGAACAGCAGGTGGCAAAAGAGAACAAACAAATCCCAAAAAATTCTTTAAATAAATAAATGCTAAAAAACCAAGGTCTGAGCAGGTAGGAATCCTAAATAATGGTAAAGTCACTAAAGTCACTAAAGATAAGGAAAAGGCAGAGTTACTAAATGTCTTTTTTAGCTCTGTATATACAAAAGAAGAGAAAGGAGCTGATATCTATGGTGCTGGGGCTGTTAGTACATCCAATAATATACTCAATTGGCTAACTGTAGACATGGTCTAAGATAAGTTAAATAGGGTAAATGTGAACAAGGCTCCGGGTCCAGATGGATTACACCCAAGAGTGCTTAAAGAGCTCAGTTCAGTCATTGCTGTGCCCCTGTTTATAATTTTTAAAGATTCTCTAGGTACTGGTACAGTGCCAAGTGATTGTCTCAAGGCAAATGTGGTTCTCATATTCAAAAAATGATCTAGGTCCTTCACAGGTAATTATAGACCTATAGGCTTGGAAAGTATAGTCTGTAATTGCATTGAAAACTAGCTGAAGGACCGTGTCCAGTATTGTGGTCAATGATTCCTATTCAGAATGGTCCCGGGTTATAAGCGGTGTACCCCAAGGTTCAGTGCTGGGTCCTCTTTTATTTATTAATGATATCAAGGACAGAATTATTAGTACCATTTCTATTTTTGCAGATGATACTAAGCTATGTAGAACTGTACAGTCTACGGAAGATGTCCATATACTACAAGCTGACTTGAACACTCTGAGTGATTGGGCATCAACTTGGCAAATGAGGTTCAATGTAGACAAATGTAAAGTTATGCATTTTGGTAGTAATAATCTCTGTGCTTCATATGTCCTAGGTGATGTAACACTGGGAGAGTCACTTATAGAGATGTGGGTGTCCTTGTAGATCATAGATTGACTAACAGCATACAATGTCAATCAGCTGCTTCTAAGGCCACCAGGATACTGTCATGCATTAAAAGAGGCATTGACTCGCGGGGCAGGGATGTAATATTACCACTTTACAAAGCGTTGGTGCAGCTTCATATGGAATATGCAGTTCAGTTCTGGGCACCAGTCCATAGAAAGGACGCACTGCAGCTGGAAAAAGTACAGAGGAGAGCGACTAAACTGATAAGGGGCATGGAGGGGCTTAGTTATGAAGAAAGATTAAAAGAATTGAATTTATTTAGTCTTGAGAAGAGACGTCTAAGGGGGGACATGATTAACCTATACAAATATATAAATGGGCCATACAAAAAATATGGAGAAAAACTGTTCCATGTAAAATGCTCTTGAAAGACAAGGGGGCACTGCCTCCGACTGGAGAAGAAAAAGTTCAGTCTCCAGAAGCGTCAAAACGTCTTTATTGTAAGAACTGTGCATCTGTGGAATTTTATTTTTATATTATATATTATATTTTATATTTTATCTTCATATCATATCATCTGTGGAATAGACTTTCTCAGGACGTGGTCACAGCAGGAACAGTGGACATTTTTCAAAAGGGTTTAGATTAATTCTTAAACGTAAACAACATTAATGCTTATGAAAACGTGTAGAAATCTGAGTCTCATTTCCTTCTGGGATTCGCGTCCCCACCTATCCCTTGGTTGAGCTTGATGGACTTATGTCTTTTTTTAACCGTATTAACTATGTAACTATGTAACTGTGGGCAGAAATACATGGAGACAAAAACAATAATAAAATACTAAAGGAGTTTTTTTAAGGGAAATAGACAAGGCGGCAAATCATAAGGAGATCTTAATTACAGGTGACTTCAACTATCCATATACAGGCTGGGAAACTGAAAACTGTGGATCTCATAAAGGAAACAGGTTCTTGTTAATAACTAAAGACTATTACATTTCGCATCTGGTACAGGATCTGACTAGAGGTACGGCCATACTGGAGTTAGTATTAGCCAATAGACCTGACAGAACAACAGACATGCCGGTTGGGGAACACCTGAGAAAGAGTGACCATAGTATAATAAACGCCCAATTGTCATTTAAAACTGTGTTTTGTCGGGGAGACACAAAAATCCTAAACTTTAGGAAACCAAAATTTGATTAGCTTAGGGAGGTTGTTAGCCTGATTAACTGGTGGAACAATGTCCTTAAAATTTAAATAAAAAACAGGCAAAAATGGGTGGTTTTTAAAAGCACCCTAGATTTGCATTGTGAGAAGTACATACCTAATGGAAATACAAGGGTTAGTAACAGGATAAGACCAATGTGGATAAATAGAAATGTAAAAGGGGCAATAAATAAACAAAAAGAAAGCATTTAATTCACTAAAACAGGAAGGTAGTGAAGAAGCATGAAAAGTATGAAATATACAGAATATGTAAAAGACAACGAAAGGCAGCCAAGCAGGAGACAGAGAGGCTCATTGCCAAAGAGAGTAAAACTACGGTAACCCTAAAATGTTCTTCAGTTATATAAACAGTGAAAAGTTTAAACCTGAAAGTACTGGCCCTTTAGGGCTCATGCACATGACAGTATTTGGCGTTCAGTATACTGGCCGTTTTTTGAGTTCAGTATGCTGTACATATACTGAACCATTCATTTCAATGGTTCAGCAAAAAAACCTGAAGTGTCTTTGTGTGCATTCCGTTTCAGTATTTCCTTTTTTCCGTACCGTGAAAAGATAGAACATGTCCTATTCTTGTCCGCAAATCACGGTGCTTGGCTCCATTCAAGTCAATGGGTCCGCAAAACAAACGGAACACATACGGAAATGCATCCGTATGTCTTCCGTATCCGTTCCGTTTTTGCTGAACCATCTATTGAAAATGTTATCCCCAGCCCAATTTTTTCTATGTAATTACTGTATACTGTATATGGCATATGGAAAAACGGAACGGAGAAGCGGAAAGGAAACAGAAACACAACGGAAACAAAAAACGGAACAATGGATCTGTAAAAAACGGACCGAAAAACACGGTCGTGTGCATGAGCCCTTAAGGAGTGATGAGTGGGGAGTTGTGTAAAGCGATAAGCAGAAGGCAAATTTATTAAACATTCTTTTCTCTGTTGTATTTACTGAAGAAAATGAAATGTCGGATAAAATGCAGAGTGTCACAGTAAACCCCCTATTAAATGTGGCCTGTCTGATCCAGGAAGAAATATAGCGAGGTCTTAAAAAGATTTAAATAGACAAGTCATCGGGACCAGTTGGCATACACCCCTGTATTCTAAGAGAATTAAGTAATGTCATAGCCAGAC
This sequence comes from Bufo bufo, assembly GCF_905171765.1. Lineage (NCBI taxonomy): Eukaryota > Metazoa > Chordata > Amphibia > Anura > Bufonidae > Bufo > Bufo bufo. The sequence continues at coordinate 99,853,441 of NC_053398.1, forward strand.
CCTAAGGCTACGTCTACACGACGACATTTGTCGCGCGACATTTTGTTGCACTAATGTCGCGCGACAATTTTTATAATGGCAGTCTATGGTGTTGCACTGCAACATGCTGCGACTGCGACACAACAGTCGCAGAAAATCCATTTGAGATGGATTTTTCTGCGACTGTTGCGTCGCAGTCGCAGCATGTTGCATGTTGCAGTGCGACACCATAGACTGCCATTATAAAAATTGTCGCGCGACATTAGTGCAACAAAATGTTGCGCTACAAATGTTGCAGTGTAGTTGTGCCCTATCTGTCGCGCGACAAATGTCGTCGTGTAGACGTAGCCTTAGGCTACATGCACACGAACGTTGTTTGTTTCCGTGTCGGTTCCGTTTTTCTTGCGGATAGGATGCTGTCCGCATTAGTATGTCCGTTCTGTAGCCCCGCAAAAAAAATGTCCTATTCTTGTCCGTTTTAGGCATTGTTACAATGGATCCGCCAAAAAAAAAAGGATGGCATACGGATCCACAATTTGCAGACCGCAAAGCACATATGGTCGTGTGCATGTAGCCTTATTTGTAATATTTAGGGGTCTAATAATGACAGAGCCTGTTCCACTGTATTGGCTCCATGGTGCCAATGTTCAAAAATAGGTCAAAAACAGAGCCCGGAAACTATAGGGCAGAATGTTTAACATCTGTTATGGATAAACTGTTTGAGGGTTTTCTAAGATATGCTATTCTGCAGTATCTCAATTAAAATAAGTGTATAAAGCCATAACACCACAGGTTTGAGGGATCGGTCCTGGCAAACAAATTTAATCAGTTTCTATGCAGAGGTAAGCTCTAGATTGCACCTGGGTGAGTCAGTGAATGTCGTGTATCTGGACTTCTCCAAAGCATTTGACACTGCACCACATAAAAGGTTAGTACCGTATATAAAATGAGAATGGTTGGAATGCGGGAAAACGTCTGTATGTGGGTAAGTAACTGGCTCAATGATAGAAAACAGAGGGTGGTTATTAACGGTACACACTCAGATTGGGTCACTGTCACTAGTGGGGTACCTCAGGGGTCAGTATTGGGCCCTATTCTCTTTAATATATTTATTAATGATCTTGTAGAAGGGCTGGACACACAGAGGAGGACGGTATACTGCTGCAGATGGATCTGGATAGATTGGAGGTTTGAGCACAGAAGTGGTAGATGAGGTTTAACACTGATAAATATAAGTGCAGTGACCCAGCAGATAACTGCTAAGAGTAAGGGTCCATTCACACGTCCGTAAGTGTTTTGCGGATCCGCAAACTGCGGACCGCACATCACAGACACTATAATAGAAAATGCCTTTTCTGGTCCGCAACTGCGGACAAGAATAGGACATGTTCTATTTTTTTCAGGAACTAAATTGCGGATCCCGAAAAAACGGATGCGGATCCCAAAAATGCGGATGCGGATCCAGGAAATGTGGATTTGCATCCGTTCCAGCCCCATTGAAAGTGAATGGGTCCGCAAATTGCGGAACGAAGGCGGACCCAAATTACGGACGTGTGAATGGACCCTTAGGCTACTTTCACACTAGCGTTCTTGCGGATCCGTCATGGATCTGCAAAAACGCTTCCGTTACCATAATACAACTGCATGCATCCGTCATGAACGGATCTGGTTGTATTATGTCTTCTATACGACATGAACACCATTGAAAGCCAATGGGGTCCCTAATCGATTGCTATTACCTTACCGAAGGAACAGCCCCTTCCAGCATCTTGGAGGATTTAGGACTACCGTGTCCCTATCTTATTTATCATTATTTGTTTTTCTACTTGTTTATTTGTTTGTGGGGTTGTTTTAATGAATATATTAAAGGCTACGTTTTAGATTTGGGTGGTACTCTGTGAGCAATATTACTTTAAATACATACCACTTATTGCCATTTTCCCTCTGACGGGCAATTGTTTTAACTGTGACTTTTTAAATGTTATATGCTGTAATTTGTTGTGAAAGCATTTAACTCTTTATGCATGGTTATGTATGGACAACAAAAAGTTATTACTGACTACTTTAGCCCAGTTTTCTCAGGTTGATGGACCGGTCCCACCCCCTGGTTAGTGGAGTCTTAGGGTACTTTCACACTTGCGGCAGGACGGATCCGACAGGCTGTTCACCCTGTCGGATCCGTCCTTCCGCTATTTCACCGTGCCGCCGGACCGCCTCTCCGTCCCCATTGACTATAATGGGGACGGGGGCGGAGCTCCGGCGCAGTACGGCAGTGCACGGCAAAAGGCCACCGGACTAAAAGTCCTGCATGTCCGACTTTTTAGTCCGGCGGCCTCTCACCGCGAACTGCCGTACTGCGCCGGAGCTCCGCCCCGTCCCCATTATAGTCAATGAGGACGGAGCGGTGGTCCGGCGGCACGGCGAAATAGCGGAAGGACGGATCCGACAGGGTGAACAGCCTGTCGCATCCGTCCTGCCAAAAGGTGTGAAAGTACCCTGCTGAGCAGAACTAGAGGCAACATGTGCATGTGTGAGCTCCTGAGAAGTAGGCCTGAACAGAAGCCTAGTCCAGAGAACCTTCATCTCTGAGACTAAAAGCTGCTAGGAAAACCAACTGAACTGAGAGAATTTCCCTGAGAAAAGGAAAGCCTGAAATCCATACAGATTGTGGAGAACCAAGACCATGCCTGGAAAGTCAGTAAGGTACCGCATGTTTAAGGCAATAAAACTTTATGGTGTATTGCTTTGGCACCCACCACACTTTAAGGTGGACTAGCCATCCGAATCCAAATTCTGCCCCCTGCAACTACAGAAAAAGTTAATGAGAATGGAATTGCCTGAGGTTATATGGAAAGATTGCAAAGTGAACTTGGAGTGAGACACAGGGAGCAGTGGCCAATAGAGGCAGACCATACAGCTGCTATGGGGAAAAGGGAGCCACAGTCAACCAAAGGCCTCACACCTACTGAATGAGGCATGGATGCTATGGGTCCTAGTAATTTCGATGTACGTTCCTGTCAGGGAGGATTACTACCATCATTGTTTCTGCCTATACACAGCTATTGGGAAAATACTACACTGTATTATACAGTACTTTGGCACTGTGCCTATTGCTGCTATTTGTAATACTACTACTCTCACCATCAATTTAGTAAAAAGAGACTTTATTTATTGTAACCAATGGGCCTGGTCATTGACTCCACCATCAATCCGTCAGCCCCGACACCTGTCCGCCTACCTTGCACCCATGTACCTAACATCAAGGGCACCCTACCTAACACCAGGCAGGAGCACCAGAAAGCCCAGGGTGTGCCCTGAAGTAAGAAATGGTGCGTTGAAGTGAGGCAATCCACTGTGAAACACTACCACTCCTATCAGTGCCACAACTACCGCTCCCTTCCTCCCAGTTCTTCCCCTGCAGGCTCGCTGCACGCTTCCCATGCACATGGGAAGGGAAACTAGAAGTCACCCGTACATACCAAATGATACATATGGAAAAGAACGTTTTAGGTGACAGTAAACATAATGGTAGAAACCAGTGTCCGGCAGCTGCTTCCAAGGCCAATAAGGTTCTGGGGTACATCAAAAGGGGCATAGATGCCCGTGATGAGAACATAGTCCTGCCACTTCACAAATCACTAGTCAGACCACACATGGAGTACTGTGTACAGTTCTGGGCTCCTGTGAACAAGGCAGACATAGCAGAGCTGGAGAGGGTCCAGAGGATGCAACTAAAGTAATAACTGGAATGGGTGGACTACAGTACCTGAAAGATTATCAACATTAGGGTTATTCACTTTAGAAAAAAGACGACTGAGGGGAGAGATCTAATTACTATGTATAAATATATCAGGGGTCAGTACAGAGATCTCTCCCATCATCTATTTATCCCCAGGACTGTGACTGTGACGAGGGGACATCCTCTGCGTCTGGAGGAAAGAAGGTTTGTACACAAACATAGAAGAGGATTCTTTACGGTAAGAGAAGTGAGACTATGGAACTCTCTGCCTGAGGAGGTGGTGATGGTGAGTACAATAAAGGAATTCAAGAGGGGCCTGGATGTATTTCTGGAGCGTAATAATATTACAGGTTATAGATATTAGATTTCTAGAGAAGGGTCGGTGATCCAGGGAGTTATTGGGTTCGGGAAGGATTTTTTCCCCCCTAAAATTAAGAAAATTGACTTCTACTTCATGTCTTGTAGATCGTAAGCCCTGGCGGCAGGGTCCTCTCTCCTTGTGTACTAGTTTGTAACGTGCCTTTTTCATGCTTATTGTAACGGTTTATTATGTGTGTTCACCCCTTTTCATACGTACAGTACCTTGGAATAATTGGTGCGTTAAGAATAAAGAATAACAGTGTTTTTATCTTCCTCTGGATCACAATTGCAGGATAACAGGCTGAACTGGATGGACGCCTTCTTTCAGCCCCACAAACCGTTACTATGTTACTATGATAGGTAATGTAATGCTGAGTTTTTCCCCAGACGTGTGCATGATACATTTTATATGCTGATGTAGCTGCAAAGTGTCCTGGAAACAACATTTGCTGTGTTAGTCTGTGCGTCCAGGCTTGTTTTGCTGACAGATCTGTGATGGATCTGTTTTTAACAGATGGCAATGGAAGCATACCAGATCGTTTTGCATTTAATGGGATCTGTAAGGTTTCCTTTTTATTTTCCCAAATAGAAAAAAATGAGTGTGAATATAGTCTTATATACGGAAAGTATTATCTGCCTGTAAACAGTCCATAAACAGGTCCAGAATATTATATTTAGAGTTTATGAGCGTATCACCCTCAGCTGTAAAGGGACCGCATCTCTGCAACCTCTTCCTTGCTTCAATTGCTCCGTAAGGCACAGCGCCTTGGTATTATAGCATTTTGCCCTTCACACAGTTTATTGGTGGGATGCCCAGAGTAGAACCGAGCCCCTTTAACATGGCACATAACATTGTATAGGATCCTGCAGTCAAGTCCACATGGCACAGCCTATTCCTAGGGACAACCGCCATGAATCCATTATCGTTCCTCCACCTCTCCTTCTGCATCTCTCCAGGATAACCCCCTCTGGCTTGTTGCTTGTGTATGTCATAGCTGCATGTTAAGCAGGAGCTTGCACTGTCACAGAACAAAAACACACGCTGACATTTCTGCCAGATCAAGTACAGAGCCATTTCAATTTATAAAAAGGTCTCCCGAGGCTATGCATTTCAAGCTATGCTATAAGATAATATCTTGAGCTTGATTGACCTCTTTCCCCCCCCCCCCACCATAATGAGGTCTGTGATGGTCCAGTAGAGGCAGGATATGTTAAATGTCCTAAATCCAATTATTTGATTCACTCTAAGGGAGCTGAAAATGGTTATTTTAGTAACAAGGTAAATTAAATACCTCCATTTCTATCATGGTACAATCTAATTACATACATGAGTTGTTATTTCGAAACTCAGGATTTCGGTTGCCCCAATCATAAAAAATTGGGCAAACCACCCAGTGAAGAGTTATAAGTATGACACTTACTTAGCTCATATGGAGCCACCTGGTGGTCAGAGAGTATATCAGTGTGCTTGTCCATTTACTCAGATGACTGCCGCTGGCCATATACTGTGTACTCCCTGTGTGAAGTCGCTACTTGTTTCCAGAATTACTTTGATCGGCTTCATCTGCATGTAGCTTACGTGTCAAATACACGTGCAGTTTTTCTAGACTGCGATTCCTTAGCAATGTTCAAGTCCCAAAAATCATGCTATACACCCGAGTGACCTATATTCAGGGCTAAAATTACCTTGTCAGGAAAGGTCAGCCTGGGGAAATGATTCTAAAGGCTTGTTAACAATTCAACCACAAAAATCCCAGAAGAAAATAACCAGGTTTTCTACTTTTGTTATAAATAATAATAATAATCTTTACTTAGATATACCTAAAATATTCTAAAAACACAATCAAATACAGCCACCACAGGAGCTCTTCCTACTCACAGGACAAGGTTGAGTCCTACAAGGCTACCGCAGTATACAAAAAAACTAAATCTAAAAAGGGCAGTAGTAAAACTTAACTTTTAAGAATTTGACTAAAAGGTCAAAAAGCCCCAATGTAACCATGAAGCCACACCAATTAGACAATAGGTATCACAAAATCCATATCAGACACGTGTATGTTGAATACTTAAATCAACCCGTAATCTGTAATGAACACACCGCTTACCCGAATAGATGTATGGGTGGAGGTAGGCAAAATCAACGTTCACACCATTTAATTCACGTCCTCACAGATAGATGAATTGGGATTCTGTTGTTTTCACAATCCTCAAACACGTCACCCCTTCATCATCTAATTGAATAGTGTATAGTATTTGAAAGGACAGTAAAGAGATAGAACCCTATCAATGATAATTCAAAAGGGTGCTAAGAAACCAACAAGCTAGGGACTTGAGAAATAGGTTCCGGGCTCGGGGCTATCCAGATAGAACCTTACATACTGCGCATCAACGTGCGCTATCACAAACGCGTACAAAATTACTACATCCAAGAAGTGAGCCCAGAAGCGGTAGGTCCGATATGATTAGAATAATAGGGACCTATGATGCTGCAGCGGATGAGGTCAGGAGAATTTCGGGTAATGATTGGGAGATATTGCTAATGGACCCTGATCTCAAGGAGGTCCTCGGCCCCCGACCAGCGATCACCTATAGAAGGGGGGAAATTTGAGAGACCATATGGTACATAGTCACTATGTCCCACTCGAGAGACCACGCAACTGGCTGGAGAACCCGATCAGGGGTTGCTTTAGATGTGGGTATTGTAGTTTTTGTGATTTTATAAGACCAGGAAGAAGTTTTATTAGCACGAATACACAAAAGCAATATGATATACGTGATTTCATCACTTGCCGTACCTGGGGGGTTGTCTACCTGGTTACCTGCGCCTGTGGTTTACAGTATGTGGATAAGACGGGTAGAGAACTGCGCCGTCGGATAGGCAAACATATTGGTGATGTCCGGAACAATAGAGATACGTCTGAACATTGCCCACAGTGGACGATTGATGGTGCTCAAATTTACAGGGATTTAACAAATCCAAAAACTGATACGAGGAGGGGATTGGGATAGACGTATCTTGCAAAAAGATCTTGCTCTTTGATATGACATGGGTGAAAAACCAGCCTTGAATGTTCATTTGTATTTGTTTTATGTATTTATTGTTTGTCCCTGGAGGACAATAACCTATTGAGGTCCGTTTATTTAGTCCCTTATATGGGCGACTATTTGCAGAGACCCATGATTGACTGCTATTGTTGTTATGCCCCTTACTGGTATGATTGGTGGATACGGGTGAGGTGCCGACCTTCCAAGACCTGGGAGGGGGCGGCACCCGATGAACGTTTGGTGGTGTAGTGACCTCTCAGGACCTAGGAGTAGGCGGGATTAGGCAGAATTTGATTAGCCAAGTCCCACCCCCCGGACGTGTATTGTATTGTAAATCCATGTGACACTCCCCACATGCGCGATGACGTGACGCATAGACGTGGGGTGATGACGTCAGGACGCTTAGGTGGATGGAGGTTGAATTGAAAAAGACGCGTGCTATGGCGCTGGATTGCCATGACACCACACTGTTATAGGGGATGCCACATATCTATAGTGGCTTCTACCCTATGTTACTACACCCTTACTGTTTATGGGTGAACATTGCTGGAGGTGCGACCATACACCCCCTAGGTAGGACGACTATTTAAGGAACGGACTATACTTCATAGGCATAAGTGAGAGGTTTATCGGCTGCCCTGAATGGTGATAATGGCTTGATTACCTCCTGTTTTAAATACACATATATACAGTACAGACCAAAAGTTTGGACACACCTTCTCATTCAAAGAGTTTTCTTTATTTTCATGACTATGAAAATTGTAGATTCACACTGAAGGCATCAAAACTATGAATTAACACATGTGGAATTATATACATAACAAACAAGTGTGAAACAACTGAAAATATGTCATATTCTAGGTTCTTCAAAGTAGCTACCTTTTGCTTTGATTACTGCTTTGCACACTCTTGGCATTTTCTTGATGAGCTTCAAGAGGTAGTCCCCTGAAATGGTTTTCACTTCACAGGTGTGCCCTGTCAGGTTTAATAAGTGGGAATTCTTGCCTTATAAATGGGGTTGGGACCATCAGTGGCGTTGAGGAGAAGTCAGATGGATACACAGCTGATAGTCCTACTGAATAGACCAGTGTTTCCCAACCAGTGTGCCTTCCGCTGTTGCAAAACTACAACTCCCAGCATGCCCGCACAGCCAAAGGCTGTCCGGGCATGCTGGGAGTTGTAGTTTTGCAACAGCTGGAGGCACACTGGTTGGGAAACACTGGAATAGACGTTAGAATTTGTATTATGGCAAGAAAAAAGCAGCTAAGTAAAGAAAAACTAGTGGCCATCATTACTTTAAGAAATGAAGGTCAGTCAGTCAGCTGAAAAATTGGCAAAACTTTGAAAGTAAGGGCTATTTGACCATGAAGGAGAGTGATGGGGTGCTGCGCCAGATGACCTGGCCTCCACAGTCACCAGACCTGAACCCAATCGAGATGGTTTGGGGTGAGCTGGACCGCAGAGTGAAGGCAAAAGGGCCAACAAGTGCTAAGCATCTCTGGGAACTCCTTCAAGACTGTTGGAAGACCATTTCAGGGGACTACCTCTTGAAGCTCATCAAGAAAATGCCAAGAGTGTGCAAAGCAGTAATCAAAGCAAAAGGTGGCTACTTTGAAGAACATAGAATATGACATATTTTCAGTTGTTTCACACTTGTTTGTTATGTATATAATTCCACATGTGTTAATTCATAGTTTTGATGCCTTCATAGTCATGAAAATAAAGAAAACTCTTTGAATGAGAAGGTGTGTCCAAACATTTGGTCTGTACTGTATGTATCTTTGTTTTTTTCTTTGCTCCCCATTTTAGGTTGCATTAGCCCCGTGTCCCCTGATGAATTTGGGGCTATATAAATAAATGAAACGCGTAGGAACATTATTTTCTATTTATCTGAGCACCTGTGGGTAGGTTTCTTAGCACCCTTTTGAATTATCATTGATAGGGTTCTATCTCTTTACTGTCCTTTCAAATACTATACACTATCCAATTAGATGATGAAGGGGTGACGTGTTTGAGGATTGTGAAAACAACAAAATCCCAATTCATCTATCTGTGAGGACGTGAATTAAATGGTGTGGACGTTGATTTGAGCTACCAATCACGACAGGCGTGCCGATCACATACGTGATGCAAAGGGAGGGAAAAGAAGGCCCTGTCCAAGGGAGAGGGAAAGATGGTGACCCCTAACTCACCTTGAGGCTGGCACCTGACTTCCCTGACGTCCCTAGAGTAGAATACATGGGGTGACTTAAAAAATTATATCCAGAAAACCATCCATGTTTTTTTTAAATGTTACATACAATATTCACATGTAAGTTGTTAATATGTGATAAAACAGTTTTTTGATGGAATTGTCCATTTAAAACCTTAGCAGAATGTCCCAGAGTAATAAGGTAAGCAAGCAAGTCTCATCAGTTCATTTGTGCATATTCAGTTATGACCCAAGGGGACCTATTATTATCAGCAAGACAGGATTTGCTTTACGTGCAACACCAGAGACGTATTGCATATGCCTCTTAGGGAATACAATAGTAGGCTCTGACTGCCAGTGCCACTAGTTAACCAGTTGGTTGGAAAACAGGTTTAAGGGGTTTTCCAGGCTTACAATATTGATAATCTATCCTAGGATTGGCGGGGGTCCGACACCCGGCACCCCTGCTGATCAGCTGCATGAAGAGAAGGCATGCGCCTGTGCCGTCTCCTGTCTCTCTTCCTGCTCACCGCTGCTATGTCTATGGCTAGCAGGAAGTGAGGCAGGAGATGGTACGTGCGAACAGTGCATGCCTTCTCTTCATACAGCTGATCACCGGGGGTGCCGGGTGTCGGGCCCCCACCGATCCGATATTAATGACTAGAGATGAGCGAAGCGAGCTTCAAATGTTACATCTGAAGCCACTTCGCTAAATAATTAGTTATAATACTTACAGAGATTAGTCTCCGTACAGTATTAGACTGTATGGGCTCTGATGAGCCAAAGTAAGTTATTCACAAAGTCACGCGAGACTTCGTTACATAACTTCGTTAATTAATTATTACAGTGAAAAACCACTTACATTAAACTCTATATTCAGCCCCTTCGGTTGTAATGTTTCTAAAGTATATATATATTGGATGGGGCTCAGACCTCCTCCCATTGTATGCATGGTCACATGTTGGAGGTAACTGGGAGTTTGCTGTGAGTCAGACCTTGCGCTCCTGTAATTTGCCCACTGGCCCCTGGTATTGCCCATACGGCCCAGGTAGGTTTAGCATTAGGTCCCGAGCTACTTGAGAAACCTTGGCGCGGTGCTCGGGCTCAGACATGTCCTCCAAGCAGGATATGTTGGCTAATTCTCAATTTTTCACTAGTACGAGGATTAGTAAGACCACAGAGTGCACCTGTCTTTGTTTTTGTTATATTATTTTTACTGTTTATCACATCCACACATTTGCTATCCTGTGTACAATGTCCATTGTGGTACTTGTGGTCCGCTGCGGGCATCCTCCATTGTATGCATTTCTGCTGGGGATTGCCATTAGCAGCGGACCACAAGTGCAGGATCTGCCCCCTCGGTATAGATGCACCACTGCATATGGGGTTGAGCACTTCCTGCTTTTTAATACCACGCCAATTTATAGTTTGTATTTTAAAGTATATATCCATCTCAACTCTTTTTTATTTTTTCTGCAGAAGACCTTCTGCAGAAAAAAGAGTTGAGATGGATATATACTTTAGAAACATTACAACCGAAGGGGCTGAATATAGAGTTTAATGTAAGTCACCTTTAGGGCCCTATGTGCTCCTGTCCTTAGTATATGCAGTGGCGTACCTACTAGAACAACCAGCGAATATATATATTTTTTTTATCCCTCAGGGCAACACTGCCGATCACCACAGGCGGCGCGGCCCTGGTTCTAGTTGCCGGCGGCGGTGGGGGGGGGGGGGGCAGCAGGAGATGAGCGCTTCCATATGACTGTGCTGTGGCAGGGCAGGGGAGGGAGAGGCGTCTCCCTTCCCTGTTCTTCTGATAGGCTTCAGGCACTAATGCCTGCAGCCTATCAGAGGCTGGCTCAGGCGGCGCGATGACATCATCGCACCGCCTGAGCCGGGCAGCACACAGGCCGGAAGAGGCCTGCATCGCATCACTGCTGATGAAGGTAAGTATTAGTTTTTTTTGGGGGGGGAGGGGTTTTGGGGGGGGGGTCTGGCCCTATGGGGGCATCTGGCATTTCTTACAGACCCATTTTTTGGGGGGTGGCACTCTAGGGGCATTTATTTCTTGCCCATTTTGGGGGGGGCACTATGGGGGCATTTCTTACTGGCACATTATGGGGGGGGCTCCATGGGGGCATCTGGGGGCTCTAAAGGGGCTTTTTTTATTGACACATTATGGGGGGTACTATAGGGGAGAGCGGCACTATGGGGCATCTGGTGGCACTATAGGGACAGTATTTGGGGGCTCTATGAGGAAGTGGGGGCTCAAAAGGGGCCTTTTTTTATTGGCACATTATGGGGGGCATTATGGCATCTGGTGGCACTAAGGGGGCATTTTTTACTGGCACATTATAGGAGGCACTATAGGGAAGAGCGGCATTATGGGGCATTATCTGGGGCAGTGGCGTCTCTAGCTTTCAAATTTTTGGGGGGCACACTGGGGGCCAGGACAAAAGTAGGGGGGGGGGGCAGCTATAACAACGATACATTTACACAAGTATGCTTAGAAATGCTGCGATACTTTACCCAATACCTAAAACCGCAACAGGGAAGAAAAGTCCTGCTGTCTGTGGTTTAAAAAAAAAAACAATCATTCAGATTTCAACATGTCCTGGTTGCCTGTGGATGACACTTTTATAGGGAGGGGGATCTGTGGATGACACTGCTATGGGGGGATCCGTGGATGACACTGTTATGGAGGAGGATCTGTGGATGACACTGTTATGGAGGGGGATCTGTGGATGGCACTGTTATGGAGGGGGATCTGTGGATGACACTGTTATGGAGGGGGATCTGTGGATGACACTGTTATGGAGGGGGATCTGTGGATGACACTTTTATGGGGGGGGGATCTGTGGATGACACTGTTATGGAGGGGGATCTGTGGATGACACTGTTATGAGGGGGATCTGTGGATGACACTGTTATGGAGGGGGATCTGTGGATGACACATGCCGTTTATAGCATCTTATGCTATATGTGTCATCCACAGATCCACCCCATGACAGTGTCATCCCCATTTCCCCCTCCATAACAGTGTCATCCACACATCCCCCTCCTTATAACAGTGTCATCCACAGATCCCCCTCCCTATAACAGTGTCATCCACAGATCCCCCTCCCTATAACAGTGTCATCCACAGATCCCCCTCCCTATAACAGTGTCATCCACAGATCCCCCTCCCTATAACAGTGTCATCCACAGATCTCCCTCCCCGCTGCTCACAGGAGTGTACATTTGACATTTCTAAACTGTAATCCATATCCTGCAGTAACTTTAACTTTAAATCAGGATTAAGCAGCCGCTCATCTCTACCAGTACCTTAACCTTACACCACTCGGCTAGCTTCGGTAACAGGGCCAGGCTACAGCCTACAGGCACTGCCTGTTAGTTGTTACCGAGCGAGTGCTGATTTCTGCAGGTCAGAGGATACGGATTACAGTTTAGAAGAAATGTACACTCCTGTGAGCGGTCCAGTGGCGGATCCAGAGCCTGGTCTCGGGAGGGGCACTTCCAGATTATTTTCTGTCCGCCGCCACAAAACAATGGTGCTTATAGAACAGACTACACAGTGTAGAGGTATACTGTATATTGTGTGGCACTGTGTATGCTATATGTGTATAACAAACATATTTCATATGAAAACTTACAATTACTTGGCTTGGCCCTTGGGGATCTCGGACACCACTTCAACACTTGGCTGGGGGGCTCGGCGGAGCTGATGTGTTTTATCCTAATGAGAAAGATTTCATAATAAGGATTTGGAGAAGGGGCAGAGGGATAGCAGAGCAGAGAGAGGCTGGTGCTGCTACTAGGGGTCATACCATGGGGGAGTAATGAAGCCCACCATTATTCCCCCCAGTAGAAATAATTCTCCTTATAATGTGACAATTCAAAAAATACCCCCTTGTATTGCCTCCAGTTGAGCTAATGTCCCCATAATGTGCCAGTATAAAATACCCCTATATAGTGCCCCCAGTAAATGCCCCTATAGTGCTCCTCTCCCCCCTTCCTCCTAGTGCCCCCCATAATGTACCAGTATAAAATGCCCCATATATCATGCCCCAGTAGATGCCCTCAGTGTCCCCCATAATTTGCAAGTATAAAATACCCCTTCTTAGTGCCCCCCGTAGATGACTCCATAGTACTCCTCTCCCCCTTCCCCATAGTACCCACCATAATGTGTCCCAGTATAAAATGCTACTCTACAGAGCCACCCATATAAAATACTCTTTCTTTGTGGCCTCAGTAGATGCCCCTATAGTGCCCACCAATAATGTGCCAGTAATAAGTGCCCCCAATAATGTGCCAGTAATAAGTGCCCCAATAATGTGCCAAAAATAAGTGCCCCCAATAATGTGCCAGTAAAATGTGCCCCCATAGATGCCCCCAATCATGTGCCAGTAACAAGAGCACCCCCCATCATGTGCCAGTAACAAGAGCACCCCCATCACGTGCCAGTAATAAGAGCCCCCCTATCATGTTCCAGTAATAAGTTCCCCCAATCACATGCCAGTAATAAGAGCCCCCCCAATGTGCCAGTAGCAAGAGTCCCCATCATGTGCCAGTAACAAGAGCCCCCCCATCATGTGCCAGTAACAAGAGACCCCCTATCATGTGGCAGTAACAAGAACCCCCCCATCATGTGCCAGTAAAAAGAGCCTCCCCAATATGCCAGTAATAAGAGCCCCCCCTCACGTGACGGTAATAAGAGCCCCCCCCATCACGTGCCAGTAATAAGAGCCCCCCATCACGTGCCAGTAACAAGAGCCCCCCCATCATTTGCCAGTAACAAGAGCCCCCCATCATGTGCCAGTAACAAGAGCCCCCCCCATCATGTGCCAGTAACAAGAGCCCCCCCATCATGTGCCAGTAATAAGAGCCCCCCATCACGTGCCAGTAATAAGAGCCCCCCATCACGTGCCAGTAATAAGAGCCCCCATCACGTGCCAGTAATAGGAGCCCCCCATCACGTGCCAGTAACAAGAGCCCCCCATCACGTGCCAGTAACAAGAGCCCCCCATCACGTGCCAGTAACAAGAGCCCCCATCACGTGCCAGTAACAAGAGCCCCCCATCACGTGCCAGTAACAAGAGCCCCCCATCACGTGCCAGTAACAAGAGCCCCCCATCACGTGCCAGTAACAAGAGCCCCCCTATCATGTTCCAGTAATAAGTGCCCCCAATCACGTGCCAGTAACAAGAGCCCCCCATCATGTGCCAGTAAAAAGAGCCTCCCCAATGTGCCAGTAATAAGAGCCCCCCCCTCACGTGACGGTAATAAGAGCCCCCATCACGTGCCAGTAATAAGAGCCCCCCCATCACGTGCCAGTAACAAGAGCCCCCCCAATGTGCCAGTAATAAGAGCCCCCCCATCATGTGCCAGTAACAAGAGCCCCCCCATCATGTGCCAGTAACAAGAGCCCCCCATCATGTGCCAGTAATAAGAGCCCCCCATCATGTGCCAGTAATAAGAGCCCCCCATCACGTGCCAGTAATAAGAGCCCCCATCACTTGCCAGTAATAAGAGCCCCCATCACGTGCCAGTAACAAGAGCCCCTATCACGTGCCAGTAACAAGAGCCCCCCATCACATGCTAGTAACAAGAGCCCCCCATCACGTGCCAGTAACAAGAGCCCCATCACGTGCCAGTAACAAGAGCCCCCCATCATGTGCCAGTAACAAGAGCCACCCATCACGTGCCAGTAACAAGAGCCCCTCATCACGTTACAGTAACAAGAGACCCCATCACGTGCCAGTAACAAGAGCCCCCCACAATGTGCCAGTAACCAGAGCCCCCGCATGTGCCAGTAACAAGAGCCCCCCCCCCATGTGCCAGTAACAAGAGCCCCCCATGTGCCAGTAACAAGAGCCCCCCCATGTGCCAGTAACAAGAGCCCCCATGTGCCAGTAAGAGCCCCCCCATCATGTGCCAGTAAGAGCCCCCCCATCATGTGCCAGCCCAGTAACAAGAGCTTAGAGCCCTCCCCAATGTGCCAGTAACAAGAGTCCCCCTAATGTGCCTGTAAAACTATTGTACATATCAAAAAAAAAAAAAACACTTATACTTACTTCCATGTCAGCGATGCGATGCAGGCTTCTTCCGGCCTGTGTCCTTCGCTGTATGGCTCAGGCGGCACGATGACGTCATCGCGCTGCCTGCGCCGGCCTCTGATCAGAGGAAGGGGAAGGGACACGCCTCTCCCTCCCCTGCCCCGCCGCACTAGCGCAGGCAGATGACTATGGAGATGAGCGCAATGGAAGCGCTTATCTCCCTGTGCCTGGCTGTGGCCGCTCAGTTTGGGGGGCATTTTAGTTGAGGGGGGCACAGCGTGATGTAGGGGGGCCGTGGCCCCCTCTGGCCCCCCCTTGGCGACGCCACTGATTCTGGGGGCACTATGGGGGAGTGGAGCACTATTGGAGAATCTGGTGGCACTAAGAAGGGGCATTTTTTACTGGCACATTATGGGGGAGAGGAGCACTATAGGGGAATCTGCTGGGGCACTAAGAAGGGGCATTTTTTTACGCATATTATGGGGGACACTATGGGGAAGGGGAGAGAGGAGCACTATGAGGGAATTTACTGGGGCACTATATAGGGGTATTTTATACTGGCATACATTATGGGGACATTAGCTCAACTGCGGGCACTAAGCGGGGGTATTTCATGTACTGTCATATTATAGGGAGAATTATTACTGCTAGGGGGTATTATGGGGAGCTTTACTACTACTGGGGGGCTATGAGGAACATGATCACTAGTATGGGCACTATAGAGGCATTATTACTACTAAGTGTGCTCTGGCAGAGAATTATTTCTATTAGTGGGATTTTGGGGAGCACTGTTACTTTGGGGGGCACCCTGGCACAGTATCAGCTTAGCACAATAATTTTTTGGGGACATTATCTTTATACTATTAGTGTCTGGGCGCAGTTATTTTTTAGAGCACTGTGTGCCAATAATTGTTGAAGGGGGCACTATCTGTGTGGTAGTAGTATTTCCAGGGGGACTGTTTCTGCAGTATAGTATTGGGGGCACAGCGGGCACAGTATTGGGGGTGGCACGAAAGGGTGTTCAGAAGATGTGAAGATGATGAAAATGTGGGAAACTAATGTCTCTTTGTCAATCTCTGCAGAGACGGGAGATGGCTGAAAAATCATCATATCGGTCTGGTCTGAATGGAGAAGGAGAACGTCTACAACAAAGGTGACATCACTGGATGTAAGACCTCCCATCTCCGTATGATGTGTAGAGACAGGCCTCAACTATAGAATTTCAGCGGTACAGTGTTTGTTGGGAGTGGCCTATTATATGTAGGAGGGGATTTTAATAATGGGCGGGGCTAAAAAATCCACTCCTACAGAGCTTTTAGAAATGGCTAGGCAAATGAATTAGCGCAACATGCTACGCACCCCGCATTTTTAAATATGAAGGGGGCTTTGAAAAATAGGTGGGCAAAAGAATTGGCACAGCGTGCTACACGTGCCACATTTTTTGCCTTTCGGACCCCCGCTAGACAAAATTTCTGGGTGCTCCCCTGAGTATATGTAGTTTTATGGGGGGTTTTCTATATTTCTCTATATTGAGTAATAGAAGGATTTTAACCACTGTAGGTGATATAATGGAATATTCACTAATTGTTTATCCTATCCTCTCTTTTGTTTTTTGATTACAGTGAGTTGAGGACTGGCGATGCTGGGCGCATAGCGAAGAATAGTGGGATGGAGACAATAGTGGTTGTCTACGATCTCCCCCTTCTTTATATGGAAAAAGAACACAAATTGGGAGCCATGTTATGGATGGGATTTAGTGGTGCTGTGGTTTATTGTAGGGTGTCGGTATTGGACACCTATAAAGAGAAGAGTGCATATGGTGGTAGAGAATAAGAACGGAGGTTAATGTATCCTGTTGTCCCTATCAATAAAGTTGCGTGAGGGGAGGTGCGACGTGACATGCGCAGTCCGGTGAATAAGACGTACGACACGTAGGACAAGGACATGCGCAGTGGATTGTTGATCACGCTGAGGAGACATGCGGCGACGGCCATGCTGCAACTCACATACTGTGTATATGGATGACGCCTGGGAGAAGATGTAGAAGGGGCTCTATGGATGGGGTGGATAAAATGTTCATTTATATAGACACAGATGATTGGTTTTAGTTTGTTATAACCTATATACAAGTATTTTATTGGTGATAATTGGTACAACCCCTTGTGGAGGAGGTATATAAGTTCCCACTGTGTGATGTTTTTTATGGCTCGAGAAAGGCTTGTGTTAAGCCGAAACGTTGCCTGTTTGCTGTGTTGATCGGGAATAGAAAACTTGCACAAGGAAGACGCTGGTCATAATCTTGTTTTATTCCTATCCTGAGGATAGGTCGTCAACATTAAAAGCCTGGAAAACCCCTTTAAGGACAGGGGGTGCCATAAATATAGTGTTCATGCCACATCTCCAACTGTGGGTCTGTTCCATATTGTTTCCTAATGCCAATGTCCCTAATGTTACCATGAAACTTGACTTGGTAGTAGAAAAAAGGAAAGATTTTAGATAAAGCTCAAGTAACAATCTGATAATGTAGACCTTAGACGAAAAAGGTTGGCACACCTCATGTTCCAATCCAACCATACTGTATAAAACATTACCTGAGTATAATTTACCAGGGGGCGATACTTACTGGGAGGAAACGCTACGTTAAAAAAAGCTCCATGACCTGGGGCGATGTGAAACTGCAGCACATTCCACAAATAGCTGCATGAAAATTGTGCAGAGAGCAGTCTGGGTCGCAGTGAAAATAGGGAGACTTGGCCTGCGTCTCAGGTCACAGTCACTGAGCTGGTATTAATTAAAGCAAAATGCTTGTGAAGGTCATTTGTGTCACAGGAGCTCTTTACAAGCTCAGTGCAATAGATGTATAAGAGGGGATTCTGAATCCAGGGATTTCCAAGCCATTATAGCAATGTAAATGGATTGCACATAAACATATAATGGGCTGATATCCGACACAGGCTAAAATTCTCAGGGGCTGTTACTTGTGGGAACGTTGGTCACTTTTGTTTTCGGGTTGTAACCCTAGATACCAGTGTAACAATGGAGATAAGAATGGTCCCATACTATTAGCCAGTGAAGAGTATACAGTAGCACATCATTGCCTAAAAACACATGATTAAACATTGGTGACACCTTCTTAACCCCTTCAGCTTCTGCCGATTTTCCATTTTGGTGTTATAATTTTTCACTCCCTACCTTCCCTGAGCCATAACATTTTAATTTTTCTGTTCACATAGCCACCTAAGGGCTGGTTTTTTTGAAGGACAAATTGTACTTTTTAATGGCACCATTTGCTATTGCATACAATGAAGTGGGAAGCTGAAAACAAACATTCCAAATGGGGTGTAATTGGAAAAAAAAAATGCAATGCGCCATAGTTTTATGGGTTTTGTCTTAACAGCGTTCCCTATGCAGTGAAGATGACCTGTTGCCCTAATTCTCCATGTCAGTAGGATTACGGCGATATCACATTTATATAGTTTTCCTTGTATTTTAATACTCAAAAAATAAAAACTTTGGAATTTTTTTATTTATTATTTTACCACCATATTCTGACCCCTGTAAATTTTTTATAGTTATGTTTATGGAGCTGTGTGACAGCTCGTTTTTGTGGGAAGATCTGACAATCACTTGAATGGGGCTGAGCTGCTCCTAGGCCACGTGACATACTGTATGGACGTGTCGCCACTTGGCCTAGGAGCCCACAGGAGTGCCGCTGCCTTCTCAAACAACTGATCAGCGGGGGTCCCGGGTGTTACACTGTTTTGCTGATAAGACAAAGACTTCAGGTTCGGATACTCTTTAAAGAGAGACTCTTAACTGAACTACAGCCAGTGTCGGACTGGGGTGCCTAGGACCTAACAGTAAACTTTATTCTGGGGACCCACTGTACAGCTACATGCAAATATTACCTGCTCACACAGAGACAGACAGCAGCAAGATGTTATGAGATTATTGATTATAAGTGTACCTGCACCGACTTCAAGATGGTAGGTCCCTGGGGAAAGAGGATGTAGCTGGTCGGCCTTCTATACCAAGAAGTAATCTCAACCACCTAATGCATCTATGAGCATAGGCTGGTTGAGTGCTGTATGCTGCCCTCAGTCTACTGTATCATGTGCCTCTTGTGCAGGGGGTGGGGGGCTAGGGGCGCACCTTGCTCCGGGGCTCACCGGGAGATTCACCGGTTCCCCTGTAGCCAGTCCGAGCCTGACTACGGCTACACTTCAAAGGAAGGTTTATAATATGATTTTATTAAATATAATAAGTAGTATGTACATATAGCGATATAAGGTCTTTCTTTTGCACTTATCTATATACAAAGGATAAAGAACATAATACACAATTACATCAACACTTCAGGTGGAGTCCTGACTACATCTAGAATGAAGGTACATACATCACCGATGGAGTTAACATCATCTTACAGAGGCATCTGGGAAGCCCTTTCAGCGAAACTAGTCAGAGTCTCGATCGAGAAAAAAATGATTTGGTCCCTATGCGAGGCGTTTCCCCCCGTAGGATGAGCATCGGACTTCTTTCCTGAAGGGTTACAACTTTAAACAGATTAAACGAAAAGCTCCATTCCCTAGTGGAACGTAGCCAGTGCATGTGCTCCATAATTGTTACTGTGTACGTCTTGTACATCTGCTACCACCCCAGACCTTGGATCGGCCAGTTTCCCGGTCCACAGCGAGTCAGAATCCCAAAACAACCTTGAGAAAATATGTAGACAAAGCCTCACTCCCTTGCACCTGCATTCACAGGTCTCAAAATGAAAATGAAATGAACAGATACAAAATGGAATTCAAACGACATCGTCCAAAGGATAGGTCATCAGTATTAAAGTCTCGGAAAACCCTTTTAACTTTCTGCAATAACAATATAGAGGCTCACCTGTCTATAGGTAAAGACGGTGCTCTTGTCGTGTTGACTCACCAGGGTCAAAAGTTGAGTAAAGAAAAGTATATTGAAACGACAGGCACTCACCATCTGAAACCACCCAGAGATGTCTTAAAAAGGTTAGTATTTATTGACAGATTATTACGTTATAAAAAATGGTTTTGAAAAATAAATTATATAGGTGATAAAATTGTAATAATAAAGTCAATCACATACAGTGTTGTGTGCAGTGCATGGGCAGCAGACACCAACCGATGGAACCAAGTGGATGACTACCGTCCCTGCAGTTCACACCACCCTCTGCATATATCTACCAAAGCAACATAAACAACAGTAAATTGAGCTTTAATGAATTGCACTTCCTTGACCTCCAAAAACTGAAAACTATTAAATGTATCCTCATATGTGAGAGGTTGCAGATATTCAATAGTTAAAACAGTATTTCACCACATTGTAATAGGTTAATGAAAAAGTGTGACAATAGTCCTATTTGATCCTTCTTGATCCACCAGGACTGTAACAGAACATCAGTATACCTCCTGGAATTAATGTAGTCCCCAGGACATCCACAAGGGTTAATTATACTTGATATCCACTCAATAGTTCAGGGTTAATCAAGGGTTAGTCAAACCTTTTGGGTCCAATGGATAGTACCACTTAGTACAGTATATAAGTCCGTGGGGTACAATGTATACACATCAACGTACATTCATATGCTACGTAGCCATTTTGATTGAAACAATGTAGTAATGTAGGTATTGGATTGTTAGTAAAGTTAGCGTCTGCCGTTACACCGTGGCGTCCCACGTGGCGGTTAATAATGAAGTAAATTTTACCTCTTTCCTGCGCAAAACATAATACGCGCTACCTTATCTCCCGGCTGTGTCACTCCTGGAGGTCCGTGTTCGGCATACAACGTAGCTCGTTGGTTCGGAGCCTGGCGTCTCACGTGAGCCGGCACTCCACTCCTACCCCCACAGCTTATGAATGGGGAGATGGGAGAAGGGTTGTAAGTGCCATACAGCGCTTGTCTTTTAGCTTGATAAATTGTGGCTACAGATCTTTATCCATGGATATTCCGAGTGGGTCTTCAGATGTGCAGGTATCATATGAAGACCCACTCGCAATATCCATGGATAAAGTGTTTTTTTTATGAAAAACCTACGTATACTGCAGAAGACGTTAACAGGCCATTAGTACCTGTTGCTAGGTGGGGTTGTGCCACCCACTACATAGGGAGGAGTAGAGTAGAAATCAGAGTAGTGGAATGTGAGAGAGAGCAGTAAGAGGAAGCAAGCAGAAAGCAGCCCTGGGTAGAAAACCAACCAGAGAAAAAAAAACAACTTTTGAACTTCGGAGAAAACAAGAGAGAGAGAGAGAGAGAGAGATTCATTTTTGGAGGTAGTGTGTGCAAAAACGACCATGGAGATAACTTGTTTGAGTGACTTGTCCAGGAGATATAAGGCTTTAGGAACCTGGACATGCTTTGGAGGCAGATGGAGGATCTGCTAAGGACTACACCCAGTAGTGGGAATTTGTAGCATCGCATTGTGAGTACAGAAATAAAGTGAGAGGAAATGTGCAGAAGAGGTGTGCACCCCTATGTCTCAATGCTTGAGCTAGAGAGAAAAGTGCAGTGTTGGGAAGATTAACTCAGAGAGACAACTACTTGGCCTGTGCAAAATTGTATAGGATCTGCCAGTCCATGTATGCTGAGAACTGTTCCTGTCGATGTGCTTTGCCAGTAAAGTACTGTTCAACTGTATCATTATTGCCTGCACCCATACCTGGACCAGTGCTACCTTGCTCTTTATATGGGAACCTACCTTTCACCCCAAAACACCCATCAACATGAAGGGCGCTCAAACCACCACTAGGCCCCGAAATCCAGAGAGTGCCTCGAGGGAAGAAAGGAGGCACCCTCCTATCACTCCATGGCCCCAGAGAGCATCAGAGTGAGGACTGCCACCATGAGTACCACTACTCCCATCCTACAGACCACCACTCCTATCCTCTCTGCTCTTTCACATGGCAACCACAAAATACAGAGCAATCTGCAGGCAGCATGTTATGATTGCCTTGCATTTCATGATGACAGGTCCTCTAAGTGTATATATAGCTTGTGCACCAGAGATAGCTCTGTGCAATTTTTGGGCTTGAAAGGAATCCTGCCAATTTTTGAATGGAACTCCAAAAATATGATGTGACATAACAAGAGATTTCTATGGGCCATAACAGTGTCTGTTTGACAGGCTCAAAGGGTCTCATGTAGTAGTAGAACTTGGTGACCATGCATTTCTCGGAGAACTAATCCAGAAACCCTGCCACAAACGCATTGCTTTATAGTATAACATAATCTACAAAATTATACAAAATTAGAAATAAATATAGACTACGGTATATGTTGTTTTTTACCATGAGAATCAACGCCAGGTGTATGAAACTGTATACATAACTGAAAAGATAAAAAGAAGATTAAAGGGAATCTGTCATGAGGAAATTTACTGATAAACCAGGCACAATGCCTTGTTGGACTAGCTCAGCTGAATGTAATGACACGTATCGCTTAGTGATTCGTTGCTTCATTCTGGACACAAAATACTTTTAATCCATATGCAAATGAGCAGTTAAGTGCACTGAGGGCAGGGCCAAGTCACTCTGTGCACCCTTGCTCCTCCTGCTTCCTCAACCAGCCACTACCTCTCATTCTTGTTTGAGATGGCCAGGTTCCTGCATAGTCATCTCGCCTGGCCCTCTCCATCAAGAAGAAGAAGGGACTGGCAGAGGAAGCAGGTGGAGCAAGGGTGCACACAGTGCTCGTAAGTTAACA
This sequence comes from Bufo bufo, assembly GCF_905171765.1. NCBI lineage: Eukaryota > Metazoa > Chordata > Amphibia > Anura > Bufonidae > Bufo > Bufo bufo. Next base: position 99,876,540 of record NC_053398.1, read on the forward strand.
CACCTTACAGATTTAGGACAGTGTATGTATTAGAAGACTATACTCTGCCTAGTCCCAGCCTCCATCATTAGCACTATTTGCTTACAGTATTGAAACTCCTTAGAATGAAATTACATAGTCAGAAAAGCAGCAGAATATCAATATTTACTCTCCAACTGCACATTATACGGTGTATAAATTATACCAACGTGAAGATTATATAAACTAGACTTAGAACAACGTAAACTAAAAACCTCTGCATATTGTAAAACTATACTCCTCCTTATGTATATTCTTCAGTAAAGAAGGTCTTCGTAGAGCCATATTTAATCTGGTGTAATTTGAGATAATACCATGAAGTAATTATCTAGAAGAAATAGAAAAAAATAATTTTGTATTATAGCAAGTCCTATAATGAAAACGCCAGTTGAGGATGGTTTTGGAAATAAACGTAGAAGTGAAATAGAGTTTCATAATTGGGATAGAATTGGAATAAATGTAATATGTACTATTTGTAAATCACTTCAAGCTCCTGGGTGCTTAGGAATGCAGTCCACCATCATGTCATGTTTTCATAAAATAAAATAAATCAGCTTTAGCAAATGTTACTGCTGCTGCAGCATTATGCATAAAGCAATCTTTAGTTTCTTCACATACCACTGTTTTCCTTGAGTTTTTCCCTTAGCTACAGCTGTTTTAACCTCTACAACATGAGGCTCCTCTGCCAGTTCTCTGAGGCCATAACTGCCTTCCCTCACTTCACATACACACTTTCTGTAGCCAGCAGCTTCCTGACAGCCAATCATATTGGATTACTGAGAGATACGCCTCCCCACTCTGAAACCTAATGCAGGCATGCAATGCCCCTCTGTCTTCTGTTTACACTAAAGGGAAGACAGACAAGTGCAGCGGCCCACTGCCAGAGTCTGGGGTTTCCCTTGCTCCTTAGGAGGTTTCTACAAAATATGACCCTCTTATAGAGCAAGTAAATGTGACGTCAGTTGCAGTTAAGCAACGAGGACATGGAGTCCTCTTTGTAGATGGAATTGTTGGTACCCAGGGTAGGATTTCCAGAGTGGTGTAGAGTGGCCTATGCTCTCTGAAGATGTTGTATGAACGTGTCACGGTGCTCCTACCTGGATATCCTTGGCTCCTAGACGTGGTGTAGTCCGAAGCAAGTGCAAAAGGGGTGAATAACTTGGATGATGAAGGAATAATTGAGTCCAGACTTGTAGTAGCGTTGAACACAGCTTTACTTGGCATAAATGGTAATCCAAACAGATTCCAAGTGGTATCTTGGTCATCAGCAGATATTGGCTTAACTCTGGCAGGCAAACACTTCTGCAACAATCTCAGCTTTGCTATGCGGTAGCTCTCTCAGCTTTGCTATGCGGTAGCTCTCTCAGCTCTGCTATGCTTGCTGGGTAAACTTCCTCTTCTGCTGGAACTTAGGTTAGTGGTCTGTAGTCTATCTCTTACTTTATCTTTATCTGCAATCCTAGGAACTTCTTGTCCTGGCTTTGAGTACCTCAAGCTCTAGCTTCAGCTTGGATGAAGGCAATGCAAGCCCAGGAGGGGACAAGCAACCATGTAGCAATTCACAGGCAGGGCCTGTGGGCCTGGCAGAGCAAGCAGTGCTCTGCTAGCCAACACGCAACCTTCCCCCAGGAGGGGGTAGGCTACACTGCTTCACTAACTAAACGTCTCACTCTCTAAAGAGGGCTGGAATGGAACTAGAAGTTCCTCTCTAGAGAAACTATCTCAGCACAGATTTGATGCCACCTGCTGGTGAACCAGGCACATTACGTGTTAACATTACAAGTTTCATAGGAATAAATATACACAGTGAGAATGACATGATTCAATTGTATTAGATGACACACTCTCAGCTCATAGGAGGTAACAACAAGGTGCAAAAGAGTGGTAATGGCACTCTGGGTCATTACACAAGGCCTAGCAATGGTCTTTTAAGGGACCAGTGGAAAGGGACAGGGGACATTAATGAAAGCTGTTATTATAAGATTATTACAGATCTTTTGACAATCATTGACAGACTAAGGGCTCTTTCACACTTGCGTTGTCCGGATCCGTCGTGTACTCCATTTGCCGGAAGTGCCCGCAAGTGAACTGAAACACCGCAAGTGAACTGAAAGCATTTGAAGACTGATCCGTCTTCAAAATGCGTTCAGTGTTACTATGGCACCCAGGACGCTATTAAAGTCCTGGTTGCCGTAGTAGTAGTGGGGAGCGGGGGAGCAGTATACTTACCGTCCATGCGGCTCCCGGGGCGCTCCAGAATGACGTCAGAGTGCCCCATGCGCATGGATGACATGATCCATGCGATCACGTCATCCATGCGCGTGGGGCGCCCTGACGTCACTCTGAAGCGCCCGGGGAGCCGCACAGACGGTAAGTATACTGCTCCCCCGCTCCCCACTACACTTTACCATGGCAAACAGGACTTTAGCGTCCTGGCAGCCATGGTAACCATTCAGAAAAAGCTAAACGTCGGATCTGGTAATGCGCCGAAACGACGTTTAGCTTAAGGCCGAATCCGGATTAATGCCTTTCAATGGGCATTAATTTCGGATCCGGCCTTGCGGCATGCTGCGGTATTTTCTCCGGCCAAAAAACGTTCCGGTCCTGAACTGAAGACATCCTGATGCATCCTGAACGGATTTATCTCCATTCAGAATGCATGGGGATAATCCTGATCAGGATTCTTTCGGCATAGACCCCCGACGACGGAACTCTATGCCGGAACAGAACAACGCAAGTGTGAAAGAGCCCTAACTCAGGTATACATGCCTAGCTCTAATAAACTAGAAAATAAAATAAATATGACAGTTACCCTTTACAGCTGATGATCTAACACGTTCACGTTAGATCAAAGTAAACAAACCCTATTCATTTCAGCCAGATGATCTAATATGTGTAAATCCCTGGGAAGAAGAGTGGAGGATGGTAGTGGTAGTGGCTCTGGCAAGAATGAGTGTATACACAGATCACAAAGGCAATGCCCACATCGATACCTTCCTTAGGCCGTGCAGTGACAGGAGGGTTCACAATTTATTCCCTCAGGGCACACCTTGGTGTTGGAGCTACTGCATAGTGATATAGTTGGGTGCCCTTAGTGTTAAGTGTTTTGGCAGGGTGCAAGACAGGAGTGTGATGCAGGTGTTATGGCCGGCGTATGGTAATGGGGTCAGTGACCAGGCCAATTGTAGTAAATAAATAAGTCTCTCTTTCTTAAGTGCAGAATAGGAGTAGTAGTATATCCAAGAGTATTGAGGCACAGTTCAAAGCAAATCACACTGCAACTCTTTCTAATGTAGGGATAGCAGCAATGATGGGGGTTGTGAAACTCCTTCTCTCTGTCTTTATATAGTCTCTCTCTCTGCAGAGCCTTAGGCTGACAATGAGGTTCCTGGTAGATGTTATGTAATTCCAGGACTGAAAGGCACAGAATTAAGATACAGCTTGGCAAACTGTGGAAGGGTACGCCGGCAATATTCCCTCTCACAGCACAGCAATGGATTCCGGACAGTAATATCGGGGTTTAAATTGTTATGTTTTACTGGATTTAGAATTTAATATATGATATGAAAAGACAAATGTAGATTTAGGCCCCATTCACACATCCGCAATTTCGTTCCGCATTTTACGGAACGGAATTGCGGACCCATTCATTTCTATGGGACAGCACGATGTGCTGCCCGGATACGGAATAGCGGACCCGCACTTCCGGGTCCGCAATTCCGTTCCCGAAAAAAATAGAAAATGTCCTATTCTTGTCCGCAATTGCGGACAAGACTAGGCATATTCTATTAGTGCGGAACGCACATTGCCGCTGTCCGTGTTTTGCGGATCCGCGGATCCGCAAAACGCGTTACGGACGTCTGAATGGAGCCTTATTCACACTTTTACCAGGGCAGGTATATTCAGCTACCAGCGGATATGTTAACATATCCATAGGCTCCCATTTAGCTGACCGTATACATATATGTCAGTATACTTTTTTTCTACCGTATGGAATAGCGCAGTCCGCTGGTATTACTGGCTGAATTGATCCCACAGTCTGTACATCTCCAGTGCACAATGAAGAATATACCTAATATTGGGCATTGCTATAAATCATTCGGATTAAGTGAAGATCATGCTCCCTGTATTCTATATTTTAATTTATTTCACAAAATTTCTTAATGAAACATAAATCAAACAATAATCTATGTACTTCGATCAATAATTAATTATCACTATAAATATTGGCAGGTGTTAAGAATTGTAGTGAAATAAATTAGAATAAGTAATCCAGGGGGAACATGATCTTCATCTGATCCAAGCATTCATCCACTTGTGAAAACCTGACACAAAAATATTGGATCATTTTTAGGAAAAAATTGTTACATCTATGGCCGACATTAGTTGCCCTGTGGCTGGAATGTCCCTAAAGAGTTCTCCATATTGTTGATCGTTCTGTGCCAGTGAATTATTCCTCACTAGTCATCTTCTCCGAACCGGTGGGATGGAAGCCAGCAGACTGTCTCCAGCTCTGGAACAACTTATGGAGACTTGACGCTGCAAAAGTCATATTGGTCTTCTGCAGTTTTCTTTCACTCTGTTAAAAACCTGGAATTCTGTAGCCAGATCTAAACCACCACCAGAGGTTTGAGAGAACCTTCCTTACAATCATCTGATAAGGAAAGACTATTTAGCTCTAGGGTCAAGACAAAAGCCTTCCAATATTCCTTCCATTCGTTCATCCATGCTATCAGAATGCTGTCAGAGATCCCATGCCTTGGAGCTCCAGACTGTGGCAGTCTCACACCTCCTTTACCAGAGGGAGAGAGAGAGAAAAAGAGAGCGCTACCCTCCCCCTGTGCTCATTAGCATAAGAAAGCAGATCCAGCCAATGAGAGCAGCTCCTGGAAAGAGGGGTCTGGGCTGAGGCATTGATGGGATAATGTTACCTCTCCCCCAGAATCTCCTCCTCTCTCTCCTCTCAGTCTGTGTAAGAGACAGGGAAAGAGGCTGCTGGAGAGACAGCCAGGAATACAGGGAGACTGCATGAGACACAAAGAGCTGGAAGCTCCTTGTCATCATATAAAGAGACAGTCTGGAGGATCTAGAGACGTCCAAGGGTATTAAGGCGGACAGGAATACCGAGGAGGTGTCTGTAAGGAAGCCAGGAATGTTGTATTAGAAGCTCTGGATACAAGGAGACCAGCAGCCAGGACTGCAGAGCCCACTGGGTGTCTGAGAGTAGCACCAAGGTCCTGGGATTCTAGCCACTGACCAGACAACCAGGGTGAAGATGACTGTTAACAGTGACCGAATTCACTGACCGATTGCCATAGCCAACGAGACAGCAGCAGAAGAGAAATAGAGAGACATACTGTCACATCACTGCAACCACCATTCATAAAGAAGATTGGTGACAGTCACTCTGTTGGGAGATGCTTGGTATAAAGTAGGAAGGAGCTGGAAAAAGTCTGTGGGATCCAGATCAGGTATCGATAACCACCCTGGGACAGGATTATAGCAGATCGGTACTAAACAGCTGGATTACAAGTGGATCCCTCTACAACAGAAACAATGAACTATTTGGTAAGTACCGGCATTAACCCTTTGCGTCCCGTCTTGCTATGTTACAACCAAGAAATACAGGGAAATGCAAAAATGAGTGGAGCCTGAGTAAACGGATGTGCGAGGAAAGGAAATGAGAGACGGTGGGCAAACACTTGGGAGTTTTAAGAACAGTCTTAAAGTTTAGGCTTAGAAATAAGTGCAAAGACAATGTAGCTAAGCTCCGATATATAATTTAATAATACCATCGTCAATGGTGCGATTTATAGTTGAAGCATCATCATTACTTAGAAGTCTACTGTAAGGACACCATAGTAGTACGTGTTTGTGTTTGGCAGATGTTGGCGTACACTCTGGTATATGGATTTAGAATGCCATACCTTTACAGATGTTCTCACCAAAACCTCTTAATCACAACATTAATAGGAAGACACAATTGTTATTGCACCTCACACATTACAACCACACCACAACCATGCGAGAACTGTTGGGGTTTCACTATTTTACAAAAAAAAAAATATATATATATATATCCCGTACTATATGGCTAAGCTTTGAGTTTTTGTAAAAATCGAGGGTTATCAAATGGTGTCTCTTGAAATCCAAAGTGCTAGAGGATATGAAAGACTGTCATTAGCCTGACAGAGAAAGCCAAGAAGTATAGGGTTGGCAAAGAGAGACAGCAGGCAGAGACTACAATGAGACAGAGACATCAGTCTAGAGACTCTCATAAAGGCCTGCAATAAAGAACTGTGAGTGTGCCAGAAAAGAATTTGGAAGATTTAGCAAAGACTGCCAGGCGACCATACATAAGAGACAGCCAAGAAATACTTGGACGTAAGTGACTAACACACCACAGTCAGGAAGGAAGCCAGTAATCTGTGAATAGAATCCAGGCTCCTACTGGATTAAGACAGTGATTCCATGTATCATAATAAGTATATAGGTTTAAATGAGTGGAAATAATCGGGCTACCTAGGGTAGCTAGATCCAGCCAGGGCTTTCCTTCATTGTAGTAGAAGAGTCTGTTTGTTGTTGGGTTCGGTAGATAGCCCCAAAGCCAATTGATCTGATTTTCATTCAGTGCCAGATTGCTCATTAGATAATGAGAATCATATATACAGGTCATCAGGTTGCTGCTTTAATTTTCTAAGGAGCTTCTGACAAATGAAATGAAGAATCTGGTGGCTTTCAGAGGCTTTGATAGGTCCTACAACAGTAGCTTTGATAGGTCCTACAACAGTAGCTTTGATAGGTCCTAGACCATACATGACTTCTTAGCAATAATGAATAGCGATCTTACCGGCAGGTACATTTGTAGACTAATGGATTGGGTTTATCCATTATCCTGAAACAATCAGGCCATATTTATAAGACAATTCAACCTCTAAACCTCTGTTATATCAGCCTAATGGCTGACGTCTATTGCCATTGTGACCATTTTTGGAGTTGGTTATCTCACATGGTTTGCTACTTCCATGTAAACTTATCACTATAGTAAAATGCTTGGTTAACTGAGACCTAGACCTAGTAGCTTCACAGCAAACATGGGCTACTAATAGGTCATACTGTGAGCACAGCTTTGAATGTGATTCTCCTAAGCAGATCCTTTTTGACCTTCTGACACGCTGTACTAAATTCTGCACAACTCTCCAGGATTTATTGTCACAGCAGAATTCCTGGGAAACCTTGCAACTTCTGGCTAGGGTTAAACTAGACGCTACCACTTCGAAACAAAAGGAAGGCAAATTTTAAGGAAGTCCAAGGAATTTTAGGAATGTTAACTGAGGAGAATGGTGGTGCTTTGTAGGGGTGACTCTAATCGGATGCTCCAAAAACAAGCATTCCTGGGCGGAAAAAGATAGGATTTTCAACTGAAGGAATACATTTCCATCTCTTGTAAACTTTGCAACCTTTTTATTACGTGGGAACCAATGTAAAAATGTTTTCCCCCTTTTTAGGGAACCCCTATACAAGTATATCGCTGATCAGCTCTCTTTGTTACCGCCACTGACTTGTGTAAGAGGACCCTAAGCTATTAATCCAAAGAACATTGGTTTGGAAACTCTGCCATAAATGGAGCAATTCCATCACTAAAGCCCATTATTATTGGTAGGATCAACAGAATTACTATTGTGCCTAAAGATGTTGCTGTAAGTATACTTTATGGAGTGCAATAAGGTACAGAGCGGAACTTGAAGGCTGTATTACATTTAGTGATCAGGTAGGAGATTGTCTGGAGTAAAGCGTTCCTTCCTGGCCATTGGCTGCTCGTCAGCGGACGAGACAGCTGCTATTACATGCAGCGATCTCCTCCACAGTATTGGGTGGATCGATGGCTAATGCCATCGCTCGCCCCAATATTAACTAGTTGTTTGCCAGAAGCAAATCGTGATTATACAATATGATCTACCGCCGGCAAATGATTTTTAAGCATGCCTAAAAATCTGGATTGCTCAATGAACAAGCATCATGTAATCTGTGGCAGTATTACACTGCGAGATCATCGCTAATGAACTTTCCTATGTACGCTGGTTACTGATGATCTGGACAACAATCAACCAGTATAATACTGGCTTAACAGTGGTGGCAGGCGGATATACTGACATCGTCAAGCTATGAAGAAGACTTGGTATCTCCCCTTTCAGCACCAGGCATAGACTTGGGCCTTGTATGAACATTGATCCTTGCAAATAGTTCTACAGTTGTATCCCATACAAGATGTATGTCAGTAGGCAGTACTGATGAGGCAGCTGTGGTAGTGCTATTGGGGCTGCAGAGGTTGTTGTCGCCTCAAAGGCCATGCTGCCTCAATAGCTGATCATTGGGGGTCCAACTCACAATCCCCTGCCGATCAGTTTTAGGGAGCACAGCAGTTGGCCGCTCAGTGCGTCCTCTGTATAGTATACTAATTACAGTGTCATACATTGTACAGTGGTTGTGCTTGATATTGCAGCTCCGTCCTGTTCACTTCAATGAAACTGAGCTGCACAAAGGCCATGTGGACATGGACATGATGTCACTGGATGAAGAAAAGGCCTCTTCCAACATCTGAATGGCAGGGATGCGGAGAGTTGGATCCGCACTGATTAACTATTGATGACATTTTCTGAGGATAGGTCATCATCATTATTATTATTATTTAGATCCCTGAAAAACCCTTTAAAGGTGTTGGCCTATCTCACAGATTGGTGGCATATTGCTAGGACATGCCACCAATGTCAGATAGGTGCGGGATCCAGTGGTGGGACCCATGCCTATCCTGACATTGGTGGCATATCCAAACAATATGCCACCAAAGCGTGAGATGGGCCAACCCCTTTAAAGGGAACTAAAGTATAAAACTGGTCGGAGAGGTACAGAATATAGTATGTGCCTGTAGTACTAAAAACAATTGGTTCAGACTGATGGAAATTCTCCAAATCTGTCAGTACAGTTCCAGTCATGCCTTTTCTTGGTTCTCATTGGTAAAAGTTGCATACTGTTGGAAACATACAAGGGGACAATTAAATCCTAAAATGCATATAATCTATTATATTAATTATCGATGGGAATTATCTATTCAGGCATGCATCTTTCTCAAAAATCTGTCAGGGGAGAACTAATACATACAGAGGTATCATTGTCTACTTGAATCTCTCAGATAAAAACTTGATAACTGCTTGCATGTTCCTGAGGCTTTTATGGGCTCAGAAGTCTAAATATTTTATTGATGTACACGTCTGATGCTCACTTCTGCAATTCTGAAATTGGACTTGACGTCAGTGTTTTGGCCTGTGATTTATATCTGTAATTGTGAACCGAAACCAGGATTGGAGCCTCCACAGACATAAGGTATAAGGGAAAGATCTGCTCCTGTTCTGTGTTTAGAGCCGCCCCTGGTTTTGGTTCAAAATCACTGATGGAAATCACTGACTGAACACTGACGTGTGATTGAGGCCTAACCGATCCCAGCGATACAGGAACATGTATGATCAGTCAGAGCTCTAAGTAACCTACTAACAGTATTGGCACAAAATAAGAAGTACCATGACACCATAGACCCCTGACTGCAGAGTTACAGCTTATGGCTCCAGAGAGAGTCCCCTGACCATAAGCTGATCACGATAGGTCCTGGAGCTTGGTCCTCCAAAGTTAGAGCCATGACAAAGAATAATTTTCTGTCCACAAGAGACAGGATAAAGTGCCTGATCAGTGGGGGTCGGACTGATGGCGTTCCCACCAATGTCCCCTTGTTTGACTTGAGCGGCGCTCACGTGGGTATGCTGCTGATCCATTCAGCTCTACGGGACTGCCACAAGTGCTCGGCTATCCCACACAACTGAATAGTAGCTGCCCAATTCAAACGAGGGAACACTGGGCCCCCATTCTTGTGATCGATGGGTACCCAAGCAGTCAGACCCCTGCCAGTCACTTGGGGGATAATTATTTGTCAAGGGACAACCCCTTAATGACAACTCTGTATTCTAGCTAATAGAGTTGGATCCCAAAGAGAACATGGGACATGCTTTATGAGCTTAGAATAACCCCCCCCCCCAAATAAAAAATGGAATAATGGGTTGACTTATGCAGACAACCCCTTTAATTTTGAGTGAAATTCCAAAAATCTTCAATGTATTTTGTATTTCCCCCTCCCGAAATAAAAAAACACTCTAGTCTCATCAATGCTAATCACATTTCACGGTATAATCTACATTGCAGAGCTGGACTAAGGATAAAAATGAGTCAATTTCCTTTTGGCACCAGCTCAAATCTCTGTGAATAACTGGCCCGGATCTTGGTATTATAGAATAGTCGGCATAGCTTAGCCTCTTATAGCAAGTGGGCCCCACTGCTGATTACTGTATAGAGGGAGCTGAGCATTAATCATTTACCAACAGATAACAAGCTGTAAAGCAAACAGGATCTGGGGGTGGGTGGAAGAATGGTGCAGCTATCGCCAGCAATATGAAGTATTTCTCAATGTTATATGGCCAATAGCCTATATTATTCACACTGTAAACATCCATGTAATAAAGTCAGTGCAGTAATGAAAGTCTGGAATTTCCTCTGTTATGGGAATGGTTTGTCACAGTCATTTTGATGAAATTTGCAGGTGTCTAATACTCATAGGAAGCCTATCACGTGACAACTTGTATCAGTCTAGTGTAACCCAGGGGTATCTGCCATTAATTGTCTGCACATTTCTCCTCCATAAGGGCTGATGTGTAGGACCAACTGACTAAAGACATTGATTGTGTATATCCAGGATATCCCATCAGTGTCTGACAGTCTTATTGGTGAGGGTCCATCAGCTGTGACCAGGGTCGGAGTGCCCCATCAGAATATCGGAGGATCCTCTAATAACATGAAAACAATCCATTTGGCTGCCTTTAGAGCCAATCATTTGCTACCAGGGTCTATCTCTTTGACTTTATTGATGATATAAGGGTTGGGTCCCAAGAATAATTTCCTCCGGTGGGCCCAAGCAACCCCAGTCCAACACCAGCTGTGATTCTAGGCAATGGCTGGAATAAATTGTAAAAAAAATTGTCACATCTAAAATCTTACAAAATCCATAAAAAAGATAAACAAAAAAAAATCGGTTTTTAGTCAACTAAGAATGGCTAGTTTTTAATTCGAACCTATGACGGCTTTTTTTTTTGTTCGATACGTGTAAGCAGTTCCACTTTTATGGGTTTTGTAAGATTTTAGATGTGACCAATAAACTTTGGATTTTTTATTGAGGGCTGGAGGAATTTTTCTACATGATCCTGTTGCCGATCTAGGCTTTGTCTCCGCGCACCATGGAAACAGCCCCGGTATACTGTATATACTGTGAGTGGTGAGCTGATGTGAATTCTTTTTCCCTTTTACTAGAATAAATTGATTCCTGACAGCTGCGTTGTTTTTCACAGGGTCCGCCATCGACTGCAGTGGGCTGACCATGCAGCCTAGCTCTACTGCCACTATTTCCAGAGTCACAGTGGTTGGATCCAATATTGATGGCATATCCTAGTGATAACGTCAGCAATGTCTTTAGTGAGGAAACCTCTTCAAAATTATAGGTCTTCAGAAGGAAATGTTATGATGCTAAATGTGTAAATGTGTAAATTGAAAACTACAGTTAATTGAAAAATAGGAAAGTTGCTTTGACAAAAAATATCCCAAGAATATCACAAAGATCTGCACAAACCGTAAATCCATTGACACTTTCCTCTGGGAAACAATAGAAGGCAAACATGTGGCTCATTTATTTTGGAGACATTTGTCGGAGTTGGGTTCTTCTTTCTGGCCAGAATCGTGTAAAAATAATGTGATACAAATATATCAATATTGTATTTGGTAAGGTTCCCAGAGTGGCGCTGTCAGTTTCAACCAGTAATTCTCAGATCAGAAACTGTCCAAACAATGGCTCGGATTCTGGCTACAGGCAATATATGGCAAGAAAATGAGTGGTGGGGAGAGGAGGGCGACAGACATCATAAGGACGCAGATGAGGGTGCAGCTGGGATAAAGATTATGTTCTAAATACAGATATTCTACCTACATGATCTATTAGTGTACGGCCACACAATTAAGATTATATGTGCCAAATGTCCAATGGAAATTGGATCTCTCCATTGTAGCAAGTTATTTTTCTTGGTTATTGCAGATTAAATACTGTGATCGAGGCTTTTGTTCATCTACCATTTGAGAAAACGCATGTGCAGCAAAGCCATATTAGTACTGATGGGACTCTAGTCAGATCAAGGCTAGCAGAACTGCCTATCACCAGATTTAAAGGAGTTTTCGCATCTCAACATGTCATATTGGCGCAGATCCCACTTCTGGGAAGAGCTACTATCTCCAGAACAGGGCTCCTAATGTGAAGGAGAGCGCACCGTGCATGGGAGGTGTTATGTCCACCAAGTTCCACCAGGCAAGCACAGTCGGCTATTTTTGGACATCTCGTGACAGTGAATGGAAAGCAAGCCACCTCTCCATTCACGGCTATGGAACTGCTGGTAATAGCCAAGCCACTGCTCGGCTATTTTCAGAACTCCCATAGCCGTGAATGGAAGGTGGCAGCACATGCATGACTGCGCTCCCTTCACTTCAGAGGCCACCTTCTGGAAATAGGTTTGGATCCCACATCTGGGACCTGCTACGATCTGACATTTGTGGTGTGTCCTAGAGATATGCCACAAATGCTGAGATGGGGAAACCTCTTTAATATTGAATTACAGTAGAATCTAGGCTTGATAAAAGTGAACAACAGAACATTATATGGCTGCCTGGTGGATCAGGGGGTAGCAACCTAGCATTCTTGCCTTGAAGTGCTGGAATCCTGGGTTTGAATGTAAGCAAGAGCATCATATGCATGAAGTTTGTATGTTCTCCCTGTTCTTCCATGGCTTTCCTTCTACAGCCATGGAAGAACAAGCACTATACAAATGAATAAATAAGAAGATGCCACACTGGGTAACCCCTGTCAATATCCCCTGGTAAGACTCTTTATAAGGGCTCATGCACACGACCATATCCGTTTTGCAGGTCCGAAAATCCTTGATCTGCTAAACACGGATACCAGCCAAGAGCATGCCGCCATTTCTTTTTTAACTCCTCCAGAAATGTCCTATGCTTGTCTGCAAAATGGACAAGTACAGGACATGTTCTTTTTGTGGGGCTGCAGAACGGACATACAGATGTGTACAGCACACCGTGCAGCCCCGTTAAAATGAATTGGTCTGTATCAAATTTTCTAAAAATGCAGAATGGATGCAGTCCAAAATTACGGTCGTGTGCATGAGCCCTTAGGCATAGACAATATCTGCAGCAAGTAGTAGTCCTGTTTCGGGAAGACTTGGTGCAAGCACATTTATACGTTGTCCACAGAATATGTGGCCTTTCAGCAGTAATAGCTGATTGCAGATGGTACTACTTGGCACAATCACCTCAATGCCTAGAAAAAAAGGGGTTTTCCTCCTTGAACAACCTTTCCAAAGGATAAGTGCCGGGATTTTTATATGTGATTTCACATATAACTATCTGTCCCACGCCGGCTATTATCCTAATGTATTGCTCTTTGAGGCATGAAGTGAGGTTACACAAGGACTTCTCTCCTTGGTGCTCCATGTCCTGTGCCAGCCCAGTTTATAGTGTGGTGTGAATCATATTAGTGGCTTTTTTGGTGAAGTATTTACACATGTATAAGCTGTGGACTAGACTGAGGTTTAATTATTCCTATGTACCATACATGACCTTTTAGTATACTGGTGGTCTTTTTTTGAAGATAGTGACCACTGCCTGGAGGAACAAGGAACTCTTACAGCATGCTACACCATTACAGTGTACACACATGGTTGTTTGGTTTTCATGTCCTCGGGGTACTACTTTGAAGACATGATCATGCAGGTGTTGTCTTCAGACAAGTCTCGACCAAGATGCTATCTGAAGGCCTCTTCTTGCATTCCTCTTGTGCCGCATATTTTTTTTTATGGGTATAACCTTGTTGTATACGTGTGTAGCACAATGCTGCAGCTAGGAAGGAAGGTGCGACAGGAGCTCTATGACCCACGGAAGTGGCTATAGGACATCCAGCTGGAGGCCTTACAGGAAGCAGGCTTTTTGTTTAACCATTTCCTTGCCAGTAACATACTCTGAAAAGGGCCCACTGGTATACCATATCCTATCATGTTTTCCCCTTAGCACTTTTCCTTCAAACTGTACCGTAATCCATTGCAGCATCTCCTAGGAATGCAAATGGTGTCCTGATATCACTTTCACTTCTTATTTGTGAAATTTAAGGCGTATTTACATGTGCAGACCAAACAGGCAATTATCAGGAACGAGGAGGGGCTGTTCCCGATAATTACCTGCTCGTCGTTAGAGCTAATGAGCTGCATTTACCTGTAGCAATCCTCTCTACTGTATGCAGACGAGCGATGGCTCCTTCAATCCCTTGTCCTCATACAGAGTCATTGTTTCTGGGCAGCAGATCGCTGTTCACACAGCATGATCCAATGATTGAGGTGTCCACAGAAACGATCATTTCACCCGATGGACAAGCGTTTTGCAGCACCTTTTCACTGGCCGATAATTGGGAACTAACGTGTTCGTACTAACATTCGTTAACAACATTCGCACCAACTATTGCCCCGTGTAAACCCGCCATTATTAGGGTAAGGCCACATAGTAAGGTTTCCTGATGATCTAAAGCCAGGAGAGAATTAAAAAAAAGAGGAGAAGTAAGATCTGTCCATTATACTTTATTTCCTTTTATGACTCGTGTCCGGTTTTGGCTTCCAGAACTGCATAAGGAAACCTGCAGGGGAGGACTGGGAACATAAAGTGGCCCTGAAAAAAAAATAAAAGTGGCCCTATGTTGTAGGTGGGTCCAACTTGACAGAAGGTGGACACACAAGTAGTTGGGCCAATGCAAGTAGGCAGTGGCAAAAAAGTAGGCAGGGCTGGCAATATCGTAGCACAGCACAAAATACTGCCTCAGCAGAACCAAATACCACAGTGTAGCACAAAATATTGCTACCCCTGCCGCAGTATTCAACTGTATTACAGTCCTGGCGATGGAGATACAGTTGAATTCAAGAGGGCACCTGAGGCCTCTTGCCAGTTGCATAAGTACCTGATGCTCTTAGTATTAATTGCAGCCATGATGAGGTTTCGGGTGGTGGCCCTGGGCATCAGCCCACTGGGAAATTTCCCTGTGGGGTCTATGGCTAGTACGCCCCTGGAAACCTGAACATGTGTCCATACCCTAATGGCCAATTCACTTGACCGTGATCGTCCTAGGAAACATGGTGCGTGTGTCGGCCAGGTCTCCCGTGCCGACCATGGCTCCCCTGACCCAAACTGACTGCATCATAGTGTTTTATGATGCAGTCAGTTCCTATCTGATCGTGGATCTATTGTATTGTACTCACATCATCATGTGAGCACAGTACAATAGATCCATCATCTCATATAAACTGACTATCACTATGTTACAGTCAGTTCAGTTCAGGGGAGCAGCAACTGGCCCGGGAGATGTGGCAGACGACACATGGACCATGATTCCAGGACTGATTATGGTCATGTGAATCAGACCTTAGCCTTTATTGTAGACTGTGGATTGTTGACCTCATACACACGACCATATTTTCGGTCTGCATCTGATCCGCATTTTTTGTGGATTGGATGCTGACCCATTCATTTCAGTGGGGCCACAAAAGATGTTGTCTGCATCCATAGGTTTGTTCTGCAGCCCTGCAAAAAAAATAGAACATGTCCTATATGTCTGTTTTGCGGACAAGGATAGGGCATTTGTACAGAAGTTTGAAAAAAATGGTGGCATGCACATGGCTGGGACCCATGTTTTGTGGATCCGTGATCTGTGGACCGCAAAATGGATATGGTCATGGGCATGAGGCCTTAAGAACTAGGCTCTCTCACTCTGTCCATGGATGAAATGGGTAGACCCATAGACATTATATAAATTGCGAAGGTTCACAGTATAGGGAAAATCCGTAAAAATCTGTAAAACCTGACACTTTGGGCACTAGCTGATAACCCCCAGAGTTTCCTAAATCAGCCAAAACATTGAAAGTCTGTCTTTCCTCTTGGCGGCTTCTTAGAAAACGTCAGATCTGGATGTAAAGGCTAAGCCAATAATCAGACTATATTCAATTAACATCCAGGTGTCTATTTCTCACCGCGGTTAAAAGCGAATCTACAGCAAAACACAGCTAACTGTTATAACGCAGTAGAAAATGATAGATGGCTGATTCCAGCAAAAGGAGGATAATCAATACAAGTCAGCATCATTTATCTTCGGAAACTAACACCAGTCCTGATCACATGGTAATTACTGGATGAAGACGCCATGGAATTAAGACTCTTCTACAAGAAGATGATTTTCCAATGACTCAAGTTCTTGTGGTGTTCTTGTTTTTACCGCAGACTACTTAAAGAGGACCTGTCACCACGAAATGCAATGTAATCTGAAAGTTCCATGGTATAGAGCAGGATGAGCTGAGCAGATTGCTATATAGCTTTAAGAAACACATATTTCAACTATTTCTAAGCTTAGGAGTCCAGTGGGTGGTCCATTCACGGAAGTCTGCCAGTCAGTGAGTGAGACCACCCAATGGTGGGAGTCATTTATCAAACTGGTGTAAAGTAGAACTGGCTTAGTTGCCCATAGCAACCAATCAGATTCCTCCTTTCCTTTTCCAAAGGAACTGTGATAAATGAAAGGTGGAATTTGATTGGTTGCTATGGGCAACTAAGCCAGTTCTACTTTACACCCGTTTGATAAATGACCCCCCCCCCCCCTAGACTTATAAAGAGCAGAAATTTCCCTCAACAAAAGTAAAAAGTTATTTTGAAAAATGATATCAATCTGCTCAGCTCCTCCTGCTCTATTCCATGATGCAGATTGAATAGCATTTTCATAGTGAAAGGATACCTTTAACCCTTTCACGCCCAGCGCCGTACATGTATGGCACTGGGCGGGTGTTTAAGGATGGCGCCTGCTCCTGCCCACTGCGGGCGCCATAGCCGAGGGTGGCTGCCCGCTTCTTTTAGCAGACACCCACGGCTCATGTCCGCAAACCTGACCACGGCATCTGAGCGCGCTGAAACCGAAAGTGTGGCAATCGGAGGAGCCGAGCATGTATGCAGGAGCCCCTGTCTTTATGAATGACACAAGGCTACTGCATAGTATTTCCTATGTAGCCCTTGCCTGTAATAGGGCTCCATAGGAAAGTAGTGAAATCATCAAAGACTTCAATGCAAGTGTATTGGAGTCTATGATAATAGCAATCAGATGATTGATTGTTATCGTTCCCTATGGCAACTATAAAAAAAAGTGTAAAAACAAAGTTTTAAAAAATGTATAAATAAAAAAACATAAAAATTCTAATCACAACCCTTTTCCCAAAATAAAAATAAAAGAACAGAAAAATAAAAAAAATACACATCATGGGTATCTCAATGTGTGAAAACAACCATAGTATAAAAATCTAAAAATATATTCCCCATACGGCAAACATCGTCTAAATGGCCGATTCGCAGTTTCTGGTCGATTCATTTTCTACAATTTTTTTTATAAAAAGTGATCAAAAAGTCATACACACCCCAGAATGGTATCAATGAAAAGTTCAGATCGCCCCGCAAAAAAATTGCCCCCATACAACTCCGTACACATAATTACAAAAAAGTTATAGGGGTCAAAATATGGTGACAAAAAAATAAAACAGATTTTTTTTTTCGCACTTTTTAATTTTTTTATCACTATCAAAACAGTGAACAGTCAAGGCAGGGAGCACAAAATGAAAATGCAAAAAACAAAACAAAAAAAAATCCGGTCTTGAAAGGGTTAAAGGACAATCTCTTCTGACATGGCTACATAAGTATAAGTGACCATACAGACATTCCCTATATGTAGTCAAAAACTAAGAATCTGCTGGAATGTAATACCCTTCTCCGCAGAGACTGGCATGCTTCTTGTGTAACATGCCATTTATATGAGAAGGTTGTATTTCACAATACACTGAATAGGCATTGACAGGCTCTGTTAAAGGGCAAGCTCATAAATTCTCATTCCTGACAGTGGTGAGCTGCAGATGGATTCTGGGTAGTGACATGCTTTAACCTTCGGAACTTTTTTTTTTCTACACCATGAAAGGTAAACTAGAGTTTCGCAGACCTTCCTGAAGTCGCCATTAACATACCACCACAATATACATTTATACAGAAAAATGCTATAATTATTGATCCGAACCAAGCAAAAATATTATAAAATAAAAGTGATATTGGGTGAGATGTATGTTCATACCCGTACATGGTTTTTCCCTATCAGCCACTAATTCAGAACATTCAAAATTGAAAAGGTGGAAGCTCCTGCTTTACTATAGATAAATACGGTAATATTTATTATATATGAGTAGAAAATGCTATAAAATAGAGTGTGGACACCTAGAGTCTAATGTATGGGGGTCTCCAGTCTCACTTCATGGATGACGTTAAGCAACTTCAATATTTGCGCCCAATCCTTTTGTACTCCTGGGAGATTTTTTCCTTTCTCCCCGTTGAACATACACTTTCAGCTGAATTGAACATGTAAATGTATGGGGTAGTCAGAAGAAATGTCGGCCAAACATCACTACTAAATATGTATGGCCGCCTTTAGGCTAATTGTGTGTTCAGTCCAGGAACGACGCTCCAGTGACTCGAGCTCACAGCATCATGACTTATGATGCTGGGAGTTTCCGTCCAATCGTGAGTCTACTGTACTATGGACACATAATGCCGTGAGTACAAGCTAGGAACTCACAGCATCATTAGTCATGTTGAGTCAGAGGAGCAGTGTCTGGTCCATGAAATTACGTGTTGTTCCCGGACCAAACACGATGTAATGACAACAAAATATTCATTACCACTACGAAAACGCATCCTTCAGTTATAAGAACTTAGGGCTCTTTCACACTTGCGTTGTTGGGTTCCGGCATAGAGTTCCGTCGTCGGGGCTCTATGCCGGAAGAATCCTGATCAGGATTATCCCCATGCATTCTGAATGGAGAGAAATCCGTTCAGGATGCATCAGGATGTCTTCAGTTCCGGAACGGAAAGTTTTTTTGGCCGGAGAAAATACCGCAGCATGCTGCGCTTTTTGCTCCGGCCAAAAATCCTGAACACTTGCCGCAAGGCCGGATCCGGAATTAATGCCCATTGAAAGGCATTAATCTGGATCCGGCCTTAAGCTAAACGTCGTTTCGGCGCATTACCGGATCCGACATTTAGCTTTTTCTGAATGGTTACCATGGCTTCCAGGATGCTAAAGTCCTGTTTGCCATGGTAAAGTGTAGTGGGGAACGGGGGAGCAGTATACTTACCGTCCGTGCGGCTCCCGGGGCGCTTCAGAGTGACGTCAGGGCGCCCCACGCTCATGGATGACGTGTCGCATGGATCACGTCATCCATGCGCATGGGGCGCTCTGACGTCATTCTGGAGCACCCCGGGAGCCGCATGGACGGTAAGTATACTGCTCCCCCGCTCCCCACTACTACTATGGTAGCCAGGACTTTAATAGCGTCCTGGCTGCCATAGTAACACTGAAAGCATTTTGAAGACGGATCCGTCTTCAAATGCTTTCAGTTCACTTGCGTTGTTACGGATCCGGCGGGCACCTCCGGCAAATGGAGTACACGACGGATCCGCACAACGCAAGTGTGAAAGAGGCCTTAAGTGTTGACCAGCTAGTTTAGGGAAATCACCATAGTTGTGTACAATACCAAACTTCTAGAAAGCTAACAATAGTTGTGGGTGACACCTCTGTAGACATTTTTTGTTTCATTGACACTTTATTATAAAGGCAATCTGTTTGCAGTTTTATGCTGCCCTCAGACAGACCCCAATTAAAATACTGGGTCACTTACTTGAATGGACCCAATCGTTTTGATAGAATTCCTGTTGAGCAGCTCCAGCAGGAGCGAAGCTCTGGAGTCTTCTCGCGCACAGTGCTCAGGTGCCCTGATATTCATGAGCTCTCAGTTCTACCCACTGCTGATTGACAGCTTTCTCCCTACACAAAGTAGGACGAGCGGTAGGGGAGGGCGAGCCCAGAGCTCCTGAATATAAGGACTCCTGAGCTCATGCGGTGTATTGAATGGACTCCAGCACTTGAGTGGCTCAGTAGTGATTTTAGCTAGAGATGAGCAAAGCTAGCTTCCGAAGCCTCATCCAAAGTCGCTTCCTTCAAAACTTTGGATTAATACTGTACGGAGATCCGCCTCTGTACAGTATTAAAATGTATGGGCTCCGATGAGCCGAAGTTAGTTATTCGCGAAGTTGCGCGAGACTTAGTTGAATAACTTCGGTAACTGATTTTTAAAGTGGAAAACCACTTTAAAACTTGAAACCAAATTCGGCTTTGGTTCTGACTGGTACCAGTCGCTCATCTCTAATTTTAGCAAAGCGATCGCATGATTTCCAGCAAGTGACCCAGCACTTTGAGCAGAGTCTCTGATTAGGGCAGGTAGGTACTCAGCATATAACTGGTGGCAGGTTCCCTTCAATATTTCAATGCATAAGGTAAACTGCTGTTGTATTGATTGTGTACAGTATATTGATTATCTTCTAGCGCAAGGCCAACCAACCCCATGTCCTGTGTCCTCTCTCGCTAAGTGATAAAGGGGTCCTAAGAAGTGGGACTCCTTGCAATAAATATGTCTGGCTGGATGGTAAAATAATATGTTGTTGTCATAGTTATCAATAATTATTTTTTATTTTGCAATTTCTACTGATATCGTATTTGATCAGCTTTTATCTGGAGCTCAGGAACCCAAATGTCTAGGCAGAGAACGGGTTAATAGTGCTGTGGTTTATTTAAGGTGACCTTTACAGAATGTGTTTCCTTTTCCTTAGTCAAGTCTCAATGAGATGTCAGCGTTCTAGATGTGCACCCCACCCCCCTACACCACTCCCAGCTGCTACCATGGAAAGTCCAGGGTGCCACATAGAAAGACTTCCCGTACACTAGAAGGACACATTGCTATTCCAGGACATGACACGCACCATCACAGGGGTTAGATCCTACATTTTCTGTAGGATTAATTAACATTTTGTGAAATAAAAGGCTTTGGACTGCCACGCGGCCAATGGTGGCGTTAAAGCAAATCAAATACAATTCTTTTAAATCCACAATTTTATGTAGTAGAACAGAATGAGAACGCAGTTCATACCGCCGCCCTAGGTTCATGACTACAAAGCTGGTACAACATTAAGGACTGGTACGCTAGCAGAGTAGTAAAAAAGCCTGACGAGGGAAATGTAACTGTATGTAACAATTCAGATTTATACGCTGGTGGCAATCTATAAGGGCAGCTTTTTTCCCATTGAATTTTGGAGCGGACACTCATGCTGAAATTCCACCGACGGCCGCGTCCATTCTGCCTCCCATTCCTTTCTAAAGGAAACAGTGCTGAAGATCATCGATTTAAAGCCACAACCGAACCGAGAAGGGACAAATCCCTTCTTGGCGGGAGTGGCTGCTTTGAGATCTTCGGCACTGCCTCCCATTGAAAAGAAGCCGAAGGAGAAGGGATACAGCCATCGGCGGGATTTCATAGTGGGTGTCTGCGCCAAAATTCCATGGGGGAGACCCTGTGTGCCCAGGGCTGTTTACCCATGTAACATTAACAGCAAAAGAGGATGTAAAATATATAACGTTTATAAAATGTAAATCATTGAAAGGAAACCTATCACCTTGGAAATGCAGTACAATCTGTGGGCAGTGTGCTATAGAGCAGGAGAAGCTGAGCAGATTGGTGTAGAGTTTGTGGGAAAAGATTTAGTATTTTTTATGTATTTTTCCATTGAAATCTCTTTCTATGCTTAGTCCAGTATGTGATGAACCTACCCAGTGACTGACAGCCTTCCCTCAATGAGTATGCATACATAGATAGCTGTCAGTCACTGATAGGACCGCCCACTGGACTCTTAAGCACAGAAAGAGCAGAGATTTCAATGGAAAAATACATAAAAAATACAAAATCTTTTCTCACAAACTATCAATCTGCTCTGCTTCTCCTGCTCTAAACCATGCTGCCTGCAGACTGGATTGGAGCCTCCACAGACATAAGGTAGAAGGGAAAGATCTGCACCTGTTCTGTGTTTAGAGCCGCACCTGGTTTTGGTTCAAAATCACAGATGGAAATCACTGACTGAATGCTGACTGTGTCAAGAAGGCCTTAGATATTTTGTACATTCGTATAGTATAGTCAGATGGCACTCATGCGATCAATAGGAGTGTAGTCACTGCTAATATTAGTCCATGGAGGTTGCATGAAATCATATTCGCACCTGCCATTTTGGATCACATAAAATCAATAAATGTTGACTTATAAACAGGATAGGTGATAAATATTGGATCACAGGGGAATACAATTGGTGAGAACCCCACTGATCCTGAGAACAAGGAGTCCCCGAATTCCCCCTCTGAATGGAGCGGTGGTGCGCATGTTGGACCACCACTGCATTCATTTCTATGGAACTCTTGTAGACAGTAGACAGGGCTGATATTGAATGGGATAACCCCTTTAATACTAGTAGAGGGAATGTGCAATGTCTCACTGCCATCAATGGCGTTGGGGCTTAAAGGGGTTTTCCTGGAGTACAATACTGATGACCTAACCTCAGGATAGGTCATCAATCTCAGAATGGTGGAGGTTAGACTCCTGACTCTGCTGATCAGCTGTTTGAAAGAGTCACAGCACTCAGAAGAGAGCTGCTGTCTCCTCAATGCATACCAAGCACAGCGCTATACATTATATAGTGGCTGTGCTTGGTATTACAGTTCAGGCCCATTCACTGGAATGGGACTGAGCTGCATATGGGCCATGTGTCCGATGAACATGACATCACTGGTTCAGGAAGAGGCCACAGCTCTCAATGGAAAGCAGCCTCAAAAAGGTAATCATTGTGGGTGCTGGGAGTTAGACCCCCACTTATCTGGTACTGATAACCTATACTGAGCATAGGTCATCAATATAAAACCCCTTTATGTATTACTCAGGATCTCTCTCATCATTATATCACTCCTATCAAAGATTTAGCTTCAAGGTCCTACATCCCATTGCAAGAGCAACAACATCTATAAGCCCCCTAGGCATAGGGCCCCAATTGTGACTGCTACCTATGCAACCCCCATTGCTGCCACCAACACAAAAAAGTTTAGCAAGCTTCAACATTACCATGGAAAGATCCAGCTAGTAGATGTTTTGTTGAAGGGACTAAGGCATGTGTGACTATGGAGCAGCCCATTGTGCCCCGTTAATGCTGCCAGTGGTTACGCAGAGGTAACATGGGGTCACTGACTGCAAATTGGCTATATCAGAACTCCATTTGTCTGGATCTATACGGGGATGGACATTGACACAAGTGCATTAGTTTGGAACGTGTTCAAAGCAACTAAATGGATGTGGAACAGGAAAAAAGTCAGTCATGTCTAACCTTGGGTGGATGTTTCCCTGACTCGTGAACCTCAGCAAGGCTTTTCCATCCATCTATGTTTAGAATTAAAGACATAATATCATAATCACAATGTACAGATAGGTATTATTTCAAATGTATTATAGTAGCTAGATTACAATGTATAATTTCATGTGGACACTCCTATCCATTGTCCACATCTCCATTGGTCTCATTCTGTCTCAGATGTAAAAAAAAATGGTGGACAGAGTGGGGCAGAATGCTGCTCAGTTTTGTCTGGTAAAATTCCGGGTAACATGAAAGAAACTTAGTGGGCTCCATTATAGTCCATGGGATCTATTCTGTGCTGATGATCAGGGATCCGCCATTTCCATTATTCTACCCCATTTGACGAGCAATGCAGATGTGAACAACGCTTTTGTACTGGCCCATGTTGTGGCACCCAAAGACGTCTCTGAGGGCTATAACATATCTCATACGGAGGGATAGAGCTGCTTCTACTGTAGAGTCTTCTGCTTTTCCACCTGCCCTTTAAAGGGGTTATCCAATTTCACAATCATCCCCCCATGTGCCGGGCCCCTCACAGGTAATATACTTACTCCGCTCCCCGCGCCGCTCCATTGCTGCTGATTCTACCTGTACACAGATGAAAACATCCGGTGTCTGGGGTAGCAGCCAATGGCAGCTGGGGACAGGGACGAGCATCCCTAGCATCGCGGGTGACGTGGCCTGGCACATGGGGGGCTGTTTGTGAAATTGGATGACCCCTTTAACTCAGCAGAGGAAAATTTGCACAGGAAATGTGTTTTTCTGACACATCCTTTTTTTCTATTTTTCTCAGTTTTTATTTTCTCATTGCAGATTTTTTATTCTATTTCCTGAACGTGATTATGGGGGCTGACATCTTCCTGAGCTGTGTTAAAAGGGACCTCAGGATATATCATCAATATCAAATCAGCTGAGGTCCAATACCTGGGATCCCCACCAATCAGCTGTATGAAGAAGCTATGGCACTCTGTGAGCACTTAGGCCTCTTCCTAGACCATGTCATGGGTTACATAGGCTAGGTGCAGCTCAGTACCATTCAAGTGAATGGGGCTGAGCAGCAATACCAAGCACAGCAGTTATACTGGTGAGCGCCGTGACTTCCTTAAACCGCTGATCGGGGGGATTTGAACTTTCACTGATCTCATATTGATGACCTATCCTGAGGCTAGGCCATCAGTATGAAAATCCCAGAGAACCCCTTTAACAGCATTTAGAGATAATCTTTAGAGCAGCCACCATGGGCCATAAAAACAATGGGCAGGAGGGGACCTCATTGACTTCTATGGGAGATTTTTTTTTTAGGCATGCTCTGTGATCTGTGCTGAGGTCAGGAGGGAGAAGATAAGCTGTGACATCACCTATTGTGAATGGTGGATATGTTATCTATGCATACGTGATATTTGGTCATTGGGATCCTGCCTGTGATGATAATGAGATGACTGCTGAAAAGTGATCTGTACAGACCAAGAAGAGGTGCCTATTAGTGTTGATCAAGCACCAAAGTGCTCGGGTGCTCGAGTAGAACATTTTGGGATGCACAATGGAAGTCAATGGGAGAACCCGAGCATTAAACCAGGAACCCCCTGCTCTGAATAGGGGAGGGTGTCTGGTTCACAGGAAAATATGTCAGAAATTGATGGAAACACCACTGAAATGGTTCGGTAACAGCATGGGGAGGATTTCTGGATGCATCTTGGACTCCCAGAGCGCTGCTGGGAACGATGTTGTCCGAGTAGTACGCCACTTTTACAGACTGACAACAATACGCACAAAACCGAAGATAAAAATCGATTTTAGAGGAAAAATTATTAGCAAGCATTCTTTCCTGTATATTTTTCTACTTTATAAAGTGCAAGTGCTGCCAAAAATTACAAGAAGAGGCACTCCGATACAACCTGTATATCACATAAAGGAGGGCCTCATTCATATTGTGGTACAATTGTTCAGGTAGTGGGAATCCTACACTCATAAAGCCTATGCACTAAGTGAAAGGGCTGCCAAAAATTACAAGGAACTGGCACTGCTGCTGATGTGACCATCTAAAACATTAGCGGTGAGGGTCTGATGCTGATCTGACCATCTAAAACATTAAGGGTAAGGGTCTTCTGCTGAGCTGACCATGTAAAAAATTAGGGGCGAGGGCCTGGTGCTGATCTGACCATCTAAAATATTAGGGGTGAGGGTTTGCTGCTGAGCTGACCATCTAAAAAATTAGGGGTGAGGGTCTGCTGCTGATGTGACCATCTAAAACATTAGGGGTGAGGGTCTGATGCTGATCTGACCATCTAAAACATTATGGGCGAGGGCCTGCTGGTGACCCTCTAAAACATTAGGAGCGAGGGCCTGCTGCTGAGCTGACCCTCTAAAGCATTATGGGTGAGGGCAGCCTAATAAGCATGTTGATATGATGGTGGAGGAAGACAAGAAAAGGAAGATTGAACCATATACCCTTTTTTGTGGTGGAAGGGGTGCATGGGAATGCAGTGTATTTAATACACCATAAAAGCCACATTTAAAGTGCCTTTATGTTCAGCCGCTTTCCTCTGGTGGAGTAGAGAAGTCAGGGGCAATCCAGGCCTTGTTCATTTTGATAAGAGTCAACCTGGCACTTATCAGTTATTATGCCCCCAGCAGCACTAAATACCCGCTCTGACAAAACGCTGGCAGCAGGGCAGGCCAGCACCTCCAAGGCGTACGCCAGTTCATGCCACGTGTCCTGCTTGGACCCCCTATAGTTGTAAGGTACAGAGGGATCATTGAGGACGCTGACACGGTCTGCTACGTACTCCTTCACCATCTTCCAAAACGTTCCCTCCTTGTGACACTAAGCCGCACATCAGGGTGAGGGTGCTGGCGGGGTGTCATGAAACTGTCCCAGGCCTTGGAGAGTGTTGCCCTGCCTCTGTTGGAACTGCTGTGTGTTCCCCTTGTCTCCCCTCCTCGGTTGCCCAAGGAACTACGTACTCTGCTGTCAGCATTGTCAGCTCGAAATTTTTGGAGCACTTTTTCCACAAGGACCTTCTGGTACTGCACCATTTTGCTAGTCCTCTCCACCACAGGAATGAGAGATGAGAAGTTCTCTTTGTAGCAGGGGTCAAGAAGGTTGAACAACCAGTAATCGGTGTTGGCCAAAATGTGTATAACAGCCACCTAATTAATATCGGACAGAAATAAATCACAAAAATTGTTGACTCGCACGACGTGGAGCCACTAATATTACCAAAATATTGAATCACAATCTTCACAAAGTGAAAATCGAATGAACTTTATTGACAATGTAAGAAAATTACATACATAATGATAAAAGGCAGCACAAAGGTGAGATACAAGGATGAGGAACAAGGCACAAGAGGGGGCCGAGAGGTCAGCACACCAAGAGACCAGGGAAAAGAATGATGTAAGATGAAAAAAATTAGAAAAAATCACCAAGACCGGTTTAAACAGTAGGCCCCAAGCTATGCAGCAGCAAAGTCAAAATGGAAGGGAACAAAACTTGGTGATTAAAGAAAGATATTTATACCCTGGTGTGTCGATCTCTCAGCCACCTCCTAACCGCCTCCTAACCCAACGACGTTTTGGCAGTAATCTGGCTTCTTCCGGGGATGGAAATCTAATGTTTTAGATTTGTGAAGATTGTGGTTCAATATTTGGGTAACAAAATGCGTATAACGCAAGGGTCATGGTTAAAGCAGCATAACATAAAGTCAGCCATCTGTGCCAGAGTCCCAACAGACAAGACTTCGCTGTCCTCGTCAGGAGGATGACTCTCAATCTCCTCATCCACGCTGAACAGATGGAATAAACCTGCTATGGGTACTACCCTCTGTAGCGGAGGCAACCGTCTCCAGCTCATCATCATCATCATCCAATTCGCGCTGAGAAGACGAACTGAGGGTGGCGTGGCTATCACCCTGTGTACTGTCTTCCCCCATTTCCACCTCTTCCACATGCAAAGCGCCCACCTTCATTCTGAGCAGCGAGCGTTTCAGTAGACACAGAAGTGGGATGGTTACGCTGATAATAGCGGCATCGCCGCTCACCATCTCTGTTTATTCCTCAAAGTTACGTAAAACCTCACAGAGGTCAGACATCCATGCCCACTCCTCGCTTGTGAAGAGCGGAAGCTGACTGGAAAGGCGACGACCATGTTGCAGCTGGTATTCCACTACTGCCCTCTGCTGCTCACAAAGCCTGGCCAACATGTGGAGTTCCAGCGCGTGCTCACTTCGTACAACAGTCGGTGAGCTGGCAATGGCAAGCGCTGCTGCAGCATTGCCAGACCGGCGGCAGCTGTAGATGACTTTCGTAAATGGGCACACACGCGGCGCACCTTCACCAGTAGCTCTGGAAAATTGGGGTAGATTTTGAGAAACCGCTGAACCACTAAGTTGAACATGTGGGCTAGGCATGGTATGTGTGTGAGCTTGCCGAGCTCTAAAGCCGCCACTAAATTACGGCCATTATCAGACACAACCATGCCTGGTTCTAGGTTAAGTGGAGAGAGCCACAGCTCAGTCTGGTCTCTTATACCCTGCCACACCTCTGCGACGGTGTGCTGTTTGTCACCTAAGCAAATTAGTTTCGGCCTGTTGCCGCTTCCCCACTGCAGTGCTACACTGCTTCCAGCTACTGATTGATGGCTGACTGGTGCTGCAAGATGAGAATTCAGAGGTGGAAGTGGAGGAGGAGAAGGGTAGGTTGCAGCCACTAATGTAGGTTGTGGCGAAAATTCGGAAGGAAGTTGGGCCCACAATCCTTGGCGTCGGTAGCCCTTGTGCCATCCCAGGGTACGACTCGCTCCCGGCCTCCACAATGTTCACCCAGTGTGCCGACAGGGAAATGTAGCGTCCCTGACCAAAAACACTTGTCAATGTGTCAGTCGTTAAGTGGTCCTTTCCAATAACTGTGTTGGTCAGGGCACAGGTGATGTTACGGGACACATGCTGGTGTAAGGCGGGGACGGCACACCGGGAAAAATAGTGGTGGCTAGGGACTGAGTAACGAGGGACCGCCGCTGCCATCAGGCTGCGGAAAGCTTCAGTGTCGACAAGCCTAAATGGCAACATTTCCAGGGCCAGCAATTTGGAAAGGTGTGCATTTAGTGCTATGGCCTGTGGGTGGGTTCCTGGGTATTTGCGCTTTCGTTCAAAGGCCTGGGGTATGGACATCTGTACGCTGGGCTGGGACACAGAAGTGGATGTGCTAGCTGATGGTGCTTGCGAAGGTCCAGGTGCAGAGCGGGAGGAATCTGGGCCTGCGTCTTGGACAGGGGATTGGCCAGCACGTAACACAGGGGAAGAGGAGGCAGTGGTGTGACCCGCAGACGATTGTGGACCCAGGCGTTCGGCCCACCTATTAGGGGGCTTTGATGCCATGTGGTGGATCATGCTGGTGGTGGAGAGGTTACTAGTGTTCACGCCCCTGCTCATTTTGGTACGGCATAGGTTACAAATGACAATTCTTTTATCGGCCGCACCTTCCTCAAAAAAGTACCAGATTGCAAATTAAACTGAATGTCACTGATATTTATGATGCGCAAACGTTATACAGGAGATGTAGCGCAGGTAATGTCGCTGTTACCAGCGGCGAAAAATTAAACTGAAGGTCACTGATATTTATGATGCGCAAACGTAATACAGAAGATGTAGTGCAGGTAATTTCGCTGCTGTCACCAGCAGCCAAACAATTGCACGCAATTTAACATATGTTGCGTTAATATATTTCTCAGCCAGATAAAACAATAGTCCTTAAAAAGACTGTTGGTTCTCTAACACCTTTCAACACTCAAAACTCCCTAAAAAAAATACACAATTTCACTCCCTACACTAATTGTCCCTTCTGCTGCAGCTCGCCCTGACTAAGTCTGAGCCGAACCACGTTTCATTGGGTTCTATATAGCACCTGATGGCACGTTCCGGCCAGCCAATCACTGTAATGCCAGTAACCAACATGGCTACGGCATTACAGTGAGTGGCACTACTTCCCCGCACAAACGTGCGGAGGGAGACTTAAGCATCTCGCTCGAGCACACGCGGTGTTCGGCCGAACACTGCGATGTGCCAGGCATTGCGATGCTCGAGTGAAAAAGGTGTTCGGCCGAGCATGCCTGCCCAACACTAGTCCTATTATTAGGTTTAGTGGCCAGTATGAGAACTGTAGGATTCTATATATATATTTTTTAACATTGACATATTGACATGAAAAATTAAAATTAGCCTCACCAAATATTCTCCACAGTATGTTGAAAGGTGTTATCCAATAGTAGAAATTCACCCCCATAATGCCCGGGCCCCTCCTGTAGAGTGTACTTACCTGGTCCCTGGCACCCGTGTCCCTCTGGATCGCGGCACAACCGCCGCTGCATCTCCCCTTTGCGCGAATCAACACATCCAGCTATGGAGGGGGAGCAGCCGCAATGCTAGGGAGGCTGGTCACCATGACTGGTCACCATCACAGCCTGCTATTGGCTGCTCCCCCGATGCCGGATGTTTTTATCCACACAACGGGGAGATGCAGCGGCGGTCGTGCCGCGATCAGGAGGGACGCAGGTGCTGGGGACCAGGTAGGTATCGTTTATAGGAGAGGCATTGTGTGTGTGTGGGGGGGGGGGGATTTCTAATAGTGGATAACCCCTTTAAGATAAAAACTTGATTTAAACAATAACTCATTTTCTGATAACACATTCCCTTTAAGCTGTACTGCATTATATGACCACTGGCTCTCAAGCTCACCCCTGCTATGTATTGATGGCTGGGTAGATGGGAAGTTATAAAGTGTGGATAAACTGATGTTTCCAATGCTATC
This sequence comes from Bufo bufo, assembly GCF_905171765.1. Classification (NCBI taxonomy): domain Eukaryota; kingdom Metazoa; phylum Chordata; class Amphibia; order Anura; family Bufonidae; genus Bufo; species Bufo bufo. The sequence continues at coordinate 99,906,906 of NC_053398.1, forward strand.
GAGGTCAATGTTATCGATGTCACTCAGGGTCTCGGCCGCACCTGCAATGTGTGAATACTGGTGGATGTGTGAGACTGTTTGCATTAACTGTTTGCACTGTCCTCCCACTGAGATTCAACTCCTACAGTAGCACAGAGAACATGGCATAGCTCCTGTAACGCTTCTGGTCAGCATGTGGCCTTTCTTTCCTCCCGTCCTCACAGCCCACAGTCATCTGCAGATTTGAAAGCTCTCCTGCGGCTCTATGCTAATTTTGGTGTATTGAACCAGATCAGCTGTGTGGACCCTAGAGCAGAATACAGATCAGAACGAGCACACATTGCTTTCTGACATTCAGCAGTCTGGAGAGGTTAGGGCTGCATTGCACTCAAGCAGTACATGATGTTATTTAACCTAGTTCACCTTGAGACATTTCTAGATGTCCATTTCCAAATCCACATGAAGAAACAATTCATAGAAAAAACTATATTATCTATTTCAATTAATTCAGCTTTCTGTACAAGTAAAATGAAGCTCCTTGGCTTCAAATCAAAGTCTGTAAAAGCCCCCATCTACTATGTGCTGGCAGCACAACATTAGAATCCCAAAGACTGGCCACAGACCCAAGTGGGAAACTTTCAAGTGGGCCAATGCCAAGGAGCTGCTCAAGCTCTCCTTCCAGCTGCCGGCCTGGTACATAACGACCTAACCCTCCTAGTGTTAATGCTGGTAGCACCAGGTACTTAAATACCATCTGGTGGCAGCAGTTGTCCTCCAATCACTTCCTGCCCCCACCACAGAGAAGCAGCTTCAGGGAGGTATGTTGTGCTGCACTGTGGTATTTGGTTCTGCAGGGGTGGTACTGTGTGCTGCACTATGGTATTATTGACCTCGTGTTGGCCTCACCTTCTGTCAATGTGGATCCACCTATGACATTTAGCCATTTATAGTTTTTTTTCCCAAGGACACTTTAGGTTCCCAGTCTGCCTCTTCTCTCACTCTACAAATCCACCCTTTTTAAAGAGGTTATCCCATGAGTAGGGTTGCAGCTATCGATTATTTTAGTAATCAAGTATTCTAACTATTAATCCAACGATTAATTGAGTACTCTAATCAGAATAAACTAATTAAAAGAATGTTTTCTATAAAAACTCAGCAGCCCCCCTGCCATCAGTCTCCTCCCCCCCAGTGCCATCAGTTGCTCCCCCCAAGGTCCCCCCCCCAATGCCAACAGTTCCCCCTCCAATGCAATTAGTTCCTCGAGCAGTGCCACCAGCTCCCCCTCCAATGCCACCAGTTCCCCCTCCAATGTCACCAGCTCCCCCCCAGTGCCATCAGCTCCCCCATGCCATCAGCTCCCCCCAGTGCCACCAGCTGCCCCCACTGCCATCAGTTCCCCCACTCCTCCTCCTAGCCATCAGTGCCTAGCCGCAGTGCCAGTGATCTAAAATACTTACCTTTCCTGTAGGGGTGATGCCGACACTCCAGAGATCTTCCATCCTCTTCTTCGCCTGCTCTACTGGGACCTGACGTCACACAGCATCAGGTCATAGTCCTGACGATGTGTGTATGTCAGGATCCAGTGCAGCACTGTGCGGGCAGACAGGTGACCACGGAGCATGAGTAATAGCAAGCTCTTCACTCACACTCCGTGGTCACATGGCACAAACAAATCATCGATGCAATCATCGAGTCCAGTTACTCGATTAATTTGAGTAATCATTTCAGCTCTACCCATGAGTAATGTAATAAATGAAAATCAGACATCATATAGGACACGACAATTTCTTTCTAACAAAGCTAGAACCAGCCCTGTACCTCACATGGATCCAGAGATCTCCTCATTCGATGCTCTGCTAGATTTATACCCAGCTGACAGCTCAAGGGGAGTGTCTTTTCTGCTGCAGCTGAGGAGGCGTGTCCATGCTCCACCTATCACAGCTCACGAGGCGTGTCCATGCTCTCCCTATCACAGCTCAGGAGACATGTCCATGCTCTACCTATCACAACTCAGTAGGGAGTTTAAGGATGAAACTGAGCATGTGCGGCCATCTCAGTGAGCAGGATAAAGAAATAAGGAAAAAACAAACAGCAGGTTTTATTTTATTGAATCACATGCTACTTACATGCTATTACAAATGTATTTAGATCCAAGTGCTGGTTTGAAAACTGTAAAATATTTTTTGTGGGACAACCCCTTTAACTTAGATTTTACCTACATTAGCATAAACCACACTTCTTACATTGTCCATTTTGTGCATCAGTCCTGCAAAAATTGAAATAATTGGCAAGTATGTAGCACAGGTATTCCTAATGGATTTTTATTGGTGAGCTATAGACACTATGGACGGCATTTATCCTTCCCTGTATAAGCTGGTGTCACAAAGTCACAAATTTTAGCGCATGCCCCACTTATGCAGAAGTTAATTACTTTTTGGGTGCTTTTCACTCACTCACCACTTTTCCAAAAAGTGCTGGTGCAGGGACGAGTAAAGCAGTCTTGGCACATTTATTATATTATTATACCTGAAATCTAAACTAGCTCCCTTGTTGGTGTAAATTTCAGTTCAGGCGCATGGGCCTGCTCAGATGCGCCATAAATATTAAGAGGCCTGATTTTGGCTTCCAAAACTGCATCAGGAAACCTGACGTGTACAACGTTTGGTGGAAAGCTGAAGCCTCATCACTCAATCATATGGGGTCTCAGTGGTCAAGCTTCTACTTTTGGTCCCCCGTTTTCATGCGTTGGTTATCCATACAATTTGACATTCTTGGTCAGTTTTCAGCAATAATCAGAACATGAAAATCCAGGAATAAAAAATAACAAGCCTTCATATGGATATTAGAGCCTTGAGAAGTGATCACCAAAGGCAGTGTATCACGCCATGTCCATGAGAGGTACAATAAATGTAATGTTACACATGGAAAATGGTCAGTGATACAGTTACAGTCACTGAACTCTCGTGCACATTAGGAATGAAGAGACATTCGCTTCATGTGAAGGGAATTTTGCCTTTAGAGATATTTTGTCCATCGAGAAGACCGAAAGCTTTGCTCTGTGTGAGGCTTCATGTGTAGCGTGAGCTGGGATATGATGTGGTGCGAGCTTTAGATGAAAATCTTGGCATTGGTCCCATATATCTAGTGCAGAGCAGTTGGGCAGAAGAGGCACACAAGGCTATTTGTGTGTCAACTGCAGCCTAATCCAGATTCCTCTGCTACAGACAATGCAGGATTGTCTCAAGACTTGTGCTAACAGACAGGAGACCTAATTAGTTTCTCTGCAGCAACTTTTGTGGCCAGCTATTGTGCAATTCTGTGTCTTGCTTTGTTCTCATTCCTGTGCATAGTCTCGAGCTATTAGGTCCATGCAAACCTCTAACCTAGGATTTGGGGGGTACTTTCTCTCCTTGGGGAGAGAGCGCCTTAATCGGCGTGAGGGGACTTATAGGCCATACATGCTCCTCTGGAATTTTGTAAAGAAAGGGATGCAATGAGCTCTTAATAAGCTATGCCTCTAAGGTAGCTGCCTGACATCTGGTGGCATTAGAGGCAGAGCTTATTAGGAGCTCATTGCATCCCTTTCTAACCTCTAACCTATGGACTGGATGTATGCATACCTCCTGACCGTACTAAATCTGGCGGGACAGTCCAGATTTTGGCAGCTGTTCCCATAGTTCCGTGAGAGCTGCAGCATGACCCGATTTCAACTATATCTGCTTTTGAGGACACAGATATAGTTGATTACAATGGTGAAGAAGGCATCAGCTCCCTGCTCCACCATTCACTGGCCTGTGCTCTCCCCAGCAGGCAGGTGCAATGCAGTGCTGTTATCGTGCCTGCTGAGCTGAATGGATGAGAGCACAAGCTGGGGTATGATGTGCTCTGTTTATTGGGCTAACAGGGCTAGGTGAGTATTACTTTTTTATAAAAGCTACAGGGCAGCACTATTGTAACTGGGGCACAAAGGCGGTAGCACCATTGTAAGGGGGCACTAAGGTGGCAGCATTATTGTATGGGGGCACTAAGATGGAAAAACTATTGCAACAGGGGCACTAAGGCAGTAACACTATTGTAAGGGGGCATTAAGGCAGTAACACCATTGTAAGGGGGAACTAAAGTGTCACCTTTATTGTAAGGGGGCACTAAGGTGGTAGCACCATTGTAAGGGGGCAATAATGCAGTAGCACCATTGTAAGGGGACACTAAGGTGGCAGCATTATTGGAAGGGGCAGTAAGGGCTAATTTCTGTGAAGAGAGCACTAACAGGGCATTTTTAATGTGAGAGCACTAAGGCATAACTATGAGAAGGCACTAAGGAGACATTCTACTGTGAAGGGTGCGCAAAGTGAGCATAACTACTATGAGGGGGCACTAAAGGGACAATTTACTGTGAAGGGGGCACTAAGGGAGCATTCTATTGTTAAGTTTGCACTAAGGGCAAATAAATAGTGTGAGGGCTCAAAGAAGACTAGGCGGGGAATGGGTATAGATAGGCATGGGCAGAGTTAGAGGCATGGCTTAGTGTAAAAAAAAAAATGACACAGAAAAGTTGTAAGATATGCATATAAAGCGCTATTTTTATGTGATACAAATCTGCAGAATTTGACTAATATCAAGTACGGTAGTATTAGAGGTGTACAGGCAGATATCTCTCAGAATTGTTTCATAAGCAATTTTTATATAGCAAATTGATATAAGAAAACCTGCCGCTCCATTAAATACTAACTACATCAAGACCGCGGGCTTGAAATCTTGCAGAGTATTGAATGTTATTTTGCCGCATGCAATATATATGCAGCTTTATATGTCACTAGATCTGCCGTACTGTGCAAATAAAATAACAAGTCGCATGAAGTCTAGCACGGAGAGTAATGCTCACAGACACGTTGCCTCTGTACTTTTGTTTAAATTAATCCCAGTGGAAGGTTTCCAGGAGGGAGCTGTATGGAAAGCGATTTGTATCTCGGAGTTGCACGTCCTAAAAATGGCTGTTGCCCCCGGCTTGTATACATTGTATTCCAGGGTCTCCTCAAAATAAATATCTTAATATGTTTTATTAACACTTCTCATCCTGTCAGCGCTGATTAATTCATTCACCAAATGTGCATTTATCTACTGTATTTCATGAGTTATCTGTAACCTAAATATACATCCAAAACTATATACCCAACAGGATAGCTCATGCTGAGGGAGATCAGGAATGACTCCGCAGAAGCTGCCCTCAAGCAAAAGTCCAGTTTCCTACTGAGCGGGAACAGTTGCTTTTCCAGGAGGCTAAAGGAACATTTCCATTTAACACCGAATGTAACACATGCAGATTTTTTTACGTGGACACTGAACGTTTTGCTACAAATTTGCAGCAAAATTATTGAAAGAAGATTCTAAGTGTGAACATAGCCCTGCATGGAGCTGTAATATGCCTTCCCCCCCCCCCAACAAGTGTATGGGTCCTAATTGCAGATACACATTGAAAATGGCATCTTGAACAATTTAATCCTCTGCTATTTCTATGCTTAGGAGTCATGTGGGCGGTCCTATCAGTGATTGACAGCTCTGCACGATTAAGCATACAAGGAAGGCTGTCAATCACCTAGGACCGCCCACATGACACTGATGAATAAAAAGGTGTTTTTTACAGCTTCATTTTAGTTTTCATCTCCAAAATAGTCAACTACAAGTGTCTGGATCCACCCTTCAACTGGTCATCCACGTCAGATCTATGTTGGTCAAACCTTCAAAGTTTAGTGTCCTCATGACTTTCCCCTGACTCCCGATATGGGGGGAGATAGGGATTGGGAACACAGGATTTCAGTGCCCATTCTTTTGTTCACAGGGAGATAAGTTGCTGATAGAGGTGTCAGACAGCGGCTTTCTCCCCTCTCCCCTTTCATACATGCACATGTTCGGCCAAGCTGAGGGTTCATATGTATGGGTGGATTGAGAGAGATATCTGTTGGCCGGGCTGATACTTATCTCATGGGTATGGCCAGATTTAGTGAATGCAATAGCACCCACTAACCTGCATAGTTAAAGGGGGTTTCTGAGACTTTTATACTGATGACCTATTCTCTGGATAGGTCATCAGTATCTGATAGGTGAGGGTCTGACACCTGGGACCCCTGCCGATAAGCTGTTTGAGAAGGCACCTACATTTTCGGTAGCCTAGGCCGTGTAACATCACATTCACATCAGTCACGTGGCTTGGTGCAGATGAGCCCTATTGAAGTGAATGGGGCTGAGCTGCGATACCAAGCACAGTCACTACACAATGTACGGAGCTGTGCTTGCTGAACAGAAAGAGTGCTGCAGAGCTACTGCAAGCACTGGAGCCTTCTGAAACAGCTGATCGTGAGGGTCCCGGTTGTTGGATTCCCACAGATCAGTGTAAAAGTGTCCGAAAATCCCTTTAATAATTTGTCTACTGATCAAGCACATGTCCTGTGTGACTGCACCTTTAAGATGACAAACAAGGTTTATGGCAGAGCTCTGTCCAAAGTTCGGTTGGCTGATAAATAGGAAAATTGACAGGAAGAGAATCCTGTTGTGGAAAGACGCCGTCGGAGCTCTGCGCTCAGCGGTCACAGCATGGAGGAGCTTGTTTGTTAGATGAGAGGATTGAAAACGTCGGCTGGATATTGAACATGTTCAGTCCTGACAACGAGTCAATCTACTACCATTGATATAGACTAGAATGGCAAAGCCCTCACTATTCTTCCACTGGAAATTAGTTCCTGCCGCATATTTTCTAACAGAAAAGTCAAAGCAAGATGTCTGCTCCTTACACCTGAAGGCATCAGATTGTACACATCTGTCAGACATCACTCCCATGAATATTTTCTGTCAGCCCCAAATTGTCCTGAATTACTTTATTGTAATCATATTGTCATCATACCCTCTCTCCGTGCTCCTCCTGGAGCGGCACTTTTCCGTCAAGTTACCGTACTACAAATTCTCTTTGGTGATTTCAAAGGTATTTCTGTTTCGGACATGCAACCTGACAATATGGCCGCCTGACAGTTGTCACTTAGCCTTCCCTGAACGGTAACAACGGGCCTATCAGACAGGAAGAGGTTTTTTCATTGACAATTAGTGATCGCCGATTTAGCAAGCCTTTTGTGCTCAAATGACATTCAATTACACGAAACAATAATCACAAAATGGTTTTTTGTTGTTTACTCGTTATTGCGATCGCTGCATGTTCGCCTCTAGAGCATTTACACTAATGACTGGCAGATTTCTGGTTAGATGAGGGGATGTTCTGGCAACTAACTATAATCTTTCAGTCAGGCAGATTTGTCCAATCCATGGAAAACTAACGCGTTCAAGCAATAATCACTCTGTCTAAAACGGGTTGTCCAAGATTAGAATACATGGCTGCTTTTTTCCGAAAACAGTCCATACCTGTCCATGGATTGTGCCTATTATTGCAGCTCAGCTCCAATTAAGTGAATGAAGCTGACTTTTAACATCAAACGCAACCTGTGGACAGGTGTGGCGCTGTTTTTGGAAGAAAGCAGCCATTTTTTCCCAGTCCTGGACAAACCCTTTAAGGGATGATCAGAGATGCGTTTTACTGTATGAATGGACACATTTGCATATTAGGACTCTAGTTAACTAGGGTGGCAACCCCTGTGAGTGCTATGATGGTAGCCATATTGACTGTCACTTGGGTTTTCATGAAATAAATCATGTGTTTTAGGGTCTGTATTACAGTCACAGTCCAGGTGTTGAAGTAATAATTTGAATCCAAAGAATTATAACTGCTGTACAGTACAGTCAGGTATGTCTGGCCAGAACATGTTGAGGTGTGAAGGGTGTCTTAGTGGTGTCCCTCACAGCTACAAAGTCTGAATGGCTGTAGTAGCAGGTTACCTGGCTGATTCCAATGTTTGGTCATGCAGATTCCAAGTTCTCCTCTTTCTCTTCCTGTTCATCTTGCAGTAATTCACACAGACATCTGTAAGTCTATGGCTCTCTCTGGGCCTAAGAAGAGGGAGGATGAGGCAACAGCTTCCCCTATCTCAGCTCTCCCTATACACTGACTAACTGAACTGGAAAGGAGTGAACCAGGAGTATTAACCCTGGATATGACATCCATACACAGCTATGCTGGGCATAATACATAACATAACAATACATGACATAACATGTATGGTGGATGGCATAGATCTCAGTCTGGTGCATGGACAGCAGGAGATGCAACAAGCCTCTTAATAAATCTGACACATCTCACTCCAGCGGAGGGCAAATTAGGACAGGGTTACACACCACCGGTCATCGTAAATCTTCCTCTTCATGTTTTACAGTTGACAAACAACTAATTATATTTTTCAGTCGAAATGACGTCCATTATAACAACCGAGTGATGACAAGAAGCAGAGTATTTGTACACAGCAGCCAATTATATCACTGCTTTATACTTTCTAAGCTTCCTCGGAAATGTGTAATATGCATGATACAGGCGGCCGCTCCAATTTTTAACGATGCCATCTTCCATACATGCGGCCTTCTGTCATTATGACAAGTATAATAATTGTATTCCAGGCAGCAGCCATCTTTTGTAACACACTTTGATGTAAGCAGCGCTTGCCTCTATACCATCAAACAATGCTACCCCTTGAAATTTTCTGGGATGCCGCCGTCAATGTATGATGGCTGTACATGTCTTTTCTATGTAAGACAAGGAGAGACGCAAGGAGAGCGAACCTTTGACTATGGTATGGGGGAGGTGTGCGCGGCTGGGGGAGTTACAGGGTTTAATAGAGCAGAACTAGAAAGAATGGGTATTCAGACCATCACAGTTCCACAGATAGAGGACATGCTACATGAAGGTAGCCTGCAGTAAGACAGTGTTTTCTACCATCGTTGTTGTGTTTTTAATAGGGCAGATGATTATGTGTTTTATTGGAGGTCATTGCCTCGTTGGTCAAAGACATGAATGTAAAGGCGCATCCTTGTGTTTCCCCTAGTAAAACAATAATAGAGCAATGAACCTAAAGTACTGTGTATAAAAGTTTTTCACGTTTAATATAAGCTGCTGTTTGCTGTTTTCAGCCATTTCAAATAGGGGAAAGGCTGAATGTAGTGTCCTGGGAATAATATATATATATTGTGGCACAGTGGGAGGTTTTGTCTGGGAAAACAGGTATTTTCCTTCCAGCATGTGCTGCTGGACTGATTTACAGCCAGGTGAGGTCAAATACCGGACCGAATTTTAAGTGCTGGTCCGGGTTTTGGCAGCACCTGGCCGTCCTTAAATAGGCAGCTGGGCTCAGAAGCCAGGTCTCTGTGTTGAGATCTGGGAGCCTTGTGTCTGGATAAAGGCTTGCTACCTGTTTGGCGTGAAAACAGGTTGGTGCTGCTATGGTCAAGGACTCTTTGAGGCAGAATTGCCGCATGGTGTTAATTACCACCAACACCGCAAGGTGACTTTTTGTTTGATTATGACTGCTTGTTTTGTCACTTACCTAAAGTGTGAATAAAACACTGAACTGTTTGATCCAAAGAACTTGTTGTTGTCTCTATATTGCGTCCGCTAATCCTGTCTACCAGAGCGAAACCCCACAATATATATATATATATATATATATATGGGAAAGGCTGAAGGTACTGCCATTACCAAGCACAGAAATATTAATTCCCTCCAAGATGACTACGTCTCCTGTTGTGAGAACGTCCAGATATTAAACCTTAGATAATATTAGATACAGTTAAATGGGTTTTCTGAGATGACCTGGTGATAGGTCATCAGTATCTGATCTTTGGGGGTCCGACACCCGGGACCCCCTGCGATCAGCTGTTTGTGAAGGCATCGGCGCTCCTGTGAGTGCCGCGGCCTTCTCGCTGCTTTTCCAAGGCCAGTGATGACACCTTAATGTGTTACATGGTCTAGAAGCAGCACAACCCCTAAGTGCAATACCAAGCACAGTCACTATACAATGTAAGCCGCTGTTCTTGGTAAGCTGCGAGAAGGCAGTGGCGCTCACAGGAGCACTGGTGCCGTCTCAAAACAGCTGATCGGCAGGGGTCCCGGGTGTCGGACACCCACTGATCAGATAAAGATGACCTATCCAGTTAAAAAATCCTGGAAAACCCTTTTAAGGGCCCTTTTATACTGCCTTATGTTCAGGCAGATTATCACTACGGAAATTCGTACAGACAATTGT